>NC_133666.1:168587860-168930631 GCF_037893015.1 Macrotis lagotis
AACCATAAGACAGACATTGTTAAATTAATTCTACAGATGAGGAAAATGAAGCAACCACTTTATTCAAAATCACAGAGTCAGTAACAGAGATAATCAATAACAAATAGTTAAGTACCTGATATGTGTTGGTTAATGGGCTAAGCAATGGGGATACAAAGTCATAAAATGAAACAGTCTCCTCAAGATCTTACTTTCCACAAGGGTTATCAATATGTACATATATATATATATATATATATATATATATATATATATATGTCTTATATTAATTTTTGCTCCAAAAGATGCATTAGGGCTTATTTTCAGGAGATGTCTTTTTTTATGTACAAGAATCTACATTCATTAATTTATTCATGTTTAAAAAAATCTCCATTTATTCATGAACAAAAATCTACTTTTATTCATATACAAAAATCTACATTAATTCAAATATAGTCATGTCATCTTCTTCTGAAGCATCATCCTAACTCTCCAAACCCTGAATTCTGGCCTGAATTTCTTGTGTCTCTATTTCCTGTAGAACCATTGGCACCAATATCTCATGTCCATCTCTCCTTAACTGAACACTTCTTGTCCATGTAGCCTGCTCATAGTGCATTGGTAACACAGTTGTCAGTGATTTTATTCCATGAATTCTTCACCCAAGTCACAACTTCTTGCAGGTTAGGCTTCAAAAAGTTTCCACACTGAGTTCTCTCCATTCTATTTTTTTTTTAGGTTTTTGCAAGGCAAACAGGATTAAGTGACTTGCCCAAGGCCACATAGCTAGGTAATTGTTAAGTATCTGAGACCTGATTTGAACCCAGGTACTCCTGACTCCAGGGCCGGTGCATTATCCACTACACCACCTAGCCGTCCCCTCCATTCTATTTTCAATGTGATCATTGATTTCCATGTGCAAATGGTCCTTGAATGGCTTGTTTAATGCATATCAAGAGTCTGGAGAGAGGCAGTTATTCCTATGGGAGTCATTATTGATCTATTCTTTCTACAAGGAAGTTCTTTTTAGTGAGGTGAGTGCTGGTTGAATCTCAGACTGCAGACCTCTTTGGCCACCTTGCAAAATAAGTAGCAGCATTAAATCGACCCACTTTATCTTGTAACTACGTATGCACTAGGCTTTTTTGGTTTCAAGAACATAATGCCTGAAACATGTTCACTTTTATCTTTCTTGCCCTTAGTGATGATTGGAGGCAAGGCTTTCTTTCCATCCAGATGTTATCAAGTGCCCATGTTATTTGTGTATTATATCTGTACTCTGATTGGCAATAAGTTTTCAGTTCATCTTTTTACATAAGTATTTACCTCTCATGTAAAGACGCCTGCTTGGACATTTACAAATATTTAATTATATTATCATTTATTTTAAGTATTACTATCAATAATATTATTTAATTATATATTAATTTTATGATTCATACATCATGTGTAGCAATGGGCATACTAAATGCATCCCTCTGGCTGATGATCTTAACTGGGGTTTATTTTTGTGGTAGGATTTATATTGCAAACATCATGAAAAAAATCATGCAAGGGTTTATTTTCAGGGAAATACAGTATATTTTAACTAGGACATCAATCCTGAACTTACGAAAACCTGAATTCAAATTTGACTTCAGAAACTTATTAGCTGTGTGACCCCAAGCAAATCACTTAACCCTAATTGCCTCCAAAAAAGAAGTATATATGATATATATCAAAGTATATCAAAGCAAATATAAGGTATTTATGCAGAAAGGCAACATAAAAGAGTAGATAGATAATTGATCTTGGGCTCAGGAAGACCAGGATTCTAGTTTTATCCCACATATATTGTTTATGTGATCCTGCAAATGTCTAAATTTCTAAGGTGATAGGGTACAGAAGAATTCCCCATATTCTTTGAGATGGAGAATACCATCCATATCCAAAGAAGGAACTGTGGAGTTTAAATGAAGACCAAAGCTTATTATCTTTAATTTTTAAAAGTTGTTTTATGTATTATGTAATTTTGTTGTCTCAAATATTTTTCTTTCTTACTTTTATATATGATTCTTCTCTCACAACATGTTCAATTTTGATCTATGCTTATAATGGTCACAAATGTAAAGCCTATATCAGATTGCTTTCTGTTAGGGGGAAAGGAGAGAGAAGGGAGAGAAGGAAAAAAATTGTAAAACTCAAAACTTTGCAAAAAAAATTAGTAGAGACTACTACTGTATATAATTGGAACAACAAATAAAATATGTGTATCTATAATTTAAAAAAAGAGTTCTCCATACTAAAGAAATCACCATTCCAGTCCAAATATATGTGTGTGTGTGTGTGTGTGTGTGTGTGTGTGTGTGTGTGTGTGTATACATGCCCTCATATACATACATACACATATAAGGGAGGGAAGGGAGATACATTTAACCAAAGAGCAGGAAAGGTTTCATGTAGAAGATGATATTTCAGTTCAACTTTGAAGGAAATTAGAGATTTTAAGAAGAAAAGGTCCTCCAGACATAAGGGACAACTTATTCAATAAATCAATTGATAAACATTTATTAAGATCTGCTATGTGCTAAACACAGGAGACAGTTTCACGCCCTCAAGGAGCTTACAATCTAAGGCAATTACATAGAGATGGGAATTGGAATGTTATTTGTGACGAACAATGAGAAGGTTAGTATGATGAACCATAGAGTATGTGGAGGGGGTAATAACTTGGAAAAGGTCAGCTAGAGTTTGGTTATAAAGAAGTTTAAGTGGCAAACAGAGGAATTATAGTTCATCTTAGAGAAATTAGAAAGTTGTTAATTCTTATTGAGGGATGGGAAAATGTGACATGGTCAGAGCTGTAGTTTTGAATGATCACTAGCGGCGGCTATGTGAAGGATGAACTAGAATAAAACTTGTGACTTGAAGGTCAATCAGGAAGGTATTGAAATTACATAGATTAGAGGTAATGAGGATCTGATATATGGTAGTGGTCATGTAAGAAGAGAGAAAGGCTGAAATATTTCAAAGTTAAAATCAATAAGACTTGGCAAGTGATTGGACGTACTAGAATAAGAAAGTGTGAGGAGTTGAGCAAAGGGAGTTATTTCATTATTAGTCATGTTACAAAAGAAAATGTTGACAAAACAAAAGATCTCCCCAAATAATAAAGTTTTAAAAAGCATTTAATGGATATTTACTAAGACCTGTAGGAGTAAAAGAGGATACAGATTTGAATTAGCTATGATTCTTTCCTTCTTGGAACTCAGAGTATGTTCTTCGGAAGATAAGTATAAAAATAACTAATAGGAGTTTACATGTAAGTGGTGCTTTAAGGTTGGCAAAGTTATTTTTAATATTTTCTCTCATTTGATCATCATAATGGTACCCTGGTGAGACTTAAAGGAGTTATGTGACTGGGTAGGATTTGAACCCAAGAATTCATTCTATAATCTATATATCATGCTGCCTCTCAATTAAGCCGAGGCAAAATGTGGTCATCACTTAAAATAGATACAAGCAGAATATTACATGTTTCAAAAAAGAAAGAGATCATTTTGGGTACAGAAAAGGAAGGTTTCATGAGAAGATAGCATTTGAGTCAGATTGTGAAAAAATGATAGAAATTAGACAAGTAAAACAGACATAGGGATCAAATCTACTTATCCATAACAGGGGTTTTTAACCATTTTTGTGCTCTGAATACCTTTTGAAAGATTGGTTAAACCTATTAAACCCCATCTTAGAAGAATGTATTTAAATAAATAAAATTTTTGTTGTTGTTAGTTCTTCATTTTTGGAGAGGACAGATAACATCACTAGTGATATCATGACTAGCATGCTAATCCAATTAAGTGAGGCAGAGTTGCAGAAATTCATCAGTCTTATTCTCTCTTCTAGAGTCATCAAAATCCAGTGGCAGGACAAAAGTCAAGATGACTGATGATGACCCAGGATGTGGATGACCTTGGTGTATTTGATGTCTAACCTAAACACTTCATTGAACATGCTTCAGCTGCCTTCCTGGTCACTGGAACAAATTGTTCTTATCCACCCATTACTCAAAGGGAAGTCTTTCCTTGGTTGGAATAGATATCCCCTCAACTCACTGACAGATTTGAAGCCTGTTGGTTATCTTCAACATAGTTTAGCCCAGTTTTAGTGACAGGTAAAAGGGGATACTAAAGGTGGATGAGCAGCCCTAAAAAGGGCTTGGCAAGTCCTCGTTCCAGAACTGCTAGACCTCTCCCATATATCCCAAAGGCACAAAATGCTTAAGATTACAAAGGAAACCAAGTATATCAAAATACAGATAGCAAAATATTTTTTTAAATCCAAATTTATAGACTCCAGGTTATAGATCAGAATATAGGAAACAGGGCAGTTAGGTGGTACAGTGGATAGAGCACCAACCTTGAAGTCAGGAGTACCTGAGTTCAAATCCAGCCTCAGACACTTAATAATTACCTAGCCATGTGGCCTTGGGCAAGCTACTTAACCCTATTGCCTTGAAAAATCTAAAAAAAAAAAAAAAAGAATATAGGGAACAAGATTAAAAGATATCAGAATTTAATTTAACATATTGACCAATTTTAATTTGAAACAACTAATGATGAAATAAGGGATGTTCCATTTTTCAGCTTTACTGGCTTAAAACTGCACTGAGATTTTTGTAACACCTTGCATATTTCCCTTTTCTCCATAGAGAGTAGATTATGGATATAGAATGCTGAGCATATTTGTTTGCTTTATACTTTGTCTTTGTTGAGGAGTATTTGATGGAGGGGTAGAGAATATATTATGAATATAATAGTGATAAAAAGGACCAATAAATTTTTTGAAAAAAAAAAAAGAGGGGGCAGCTAAGCAATGCAGTGGATAGAGCACTGACCCTGGAGTCAGGAGGACCTAAGGTCAAATCTGACCTCAGACAATTAATACTCAGCTGTGTGACCTTGGGCAAGTCTCTTAACCCCCATTGCCTTGCAAAAAACAAAGAGAGAAGAGAGGGAGAGAGAGGGGGAGAGAGAGAGAGAGAGAGAGAGAGAGAGAGAGAGAGAGAGAGAGAGAGAAACAATAGATTTCATATATACTACATTTCCAGGTAATATCACAGAGCAGAGCCCTAGGCCCTCTTCTCCCCCCACCCCATATCATTTGTGATTTCTTCAGTTCCTATGGATTTGATTATACTTTATATGCTGATGATTCTCAATTCTACTTAGCCAGTCCTAATTTCTCTGTTAACCTCCAGCCTTACATCTCTAACTGCCTATTAAACATCTCATACTGAAAGTTCAGATAAACTGAACTCATCTCTCTCCCCAAACTCATCCCTCTTTCTTACTCCTCCAGTACTGTCTAGGACCCAACCACCTGCACTGTTAATTTGACTGACAACCTAAGTGTTGACCTTAACTTCTCACTCTGCCCCCCCCATATACAATCATGCCTTATGCTAAGGCATATTTATCTATCTAATATCTCTGAAATATATTTCCTTCTCCACCACCATGATGGAGGCCCTCAACCCCTCATACCTGGAATATTTCAATAGTCTCCCTACCCTTTATTAGTCTCCCTACCCTAAGTCTCCTCACATCAATTTGTCTTCTATTTAGGAGTCAAAGTGATGTTCCTAAAATATAGCTCTGACCATGTCACACATCCCTCAGTAAACTTCACTGGCTTCCTATTACCTCTAGGATCAAATATAAAAACTCTCTATTTAACATTCAAAGTCATTCATAACCTGCTCCCTCAACCTTTCTAGTCTTTTTCACCAGGGAGTTAATAAGTCCATTGACTCTAGCCTCCTTTCTGTTCCTTGAAAGTCCAGTTTCAGTTTTAGTTCCAGGTATTTTTTCCCTGGCTCTTGGTGGAGCACTCACCTGGCTCATGTCTGCCTCCTGGCATGGCTCCCTTCAAATCTCAACTGAAATCCCACCTTCTCCAGGAAGCCTTTCCTGATCCCTCTTCATTCTAGTAACTTCCTTCTGTTGATTGTTTCCAATATATCCAATCTATGCTTGTACAGTTTGATTATTGTCTTCCCCATTAGATTATAAGCTCCTTGAGAGCAGAAACTGTCTTTTGCCAATGCTTAGCACTGTTCCTGACCATGTCAATGTTCAATAAATGTTTATTGACCAACTAGTACACAAAACTCTGTTAATTGCGATTGTCAGTCTAGGTCTCGTGGAACAGAGGATCACGTTTCCCTAGGAATGGAGATGGGGAAAACACACTTTATCCTGGGCTAATGTTTGGAGAATGACAAGTAACCTAGTTCAGTTGCCTTATTGGATAAGCTCTATTCATTGTTTGCCAGTTTCTCTTTTCCCTTTTATGAGAATTTCTGGATATTTGACTATAAATAGTTTGGTTTTGTTTCTTTGGTTTTTACTCTCTGAGGCAAGGTCATCTCTCTGATGGGCTCAAAGCATGAGTCATTCAAGGCTAAAAGGGGGGGGTGTGCCCCGCTCCTGAGGTCATCACCACTGATATCCAAGCAGGGTGACTCCTTAACAGCCCTGGGCACAGTGACTCTTATAGACAGCTGGTGACCAAGCACTTGGGTGGAGCAAGATCAAAAACAGCCAGAGTTTACAGGTGGGGATTTATTTAGTTCAACATAAAAATACATACAAGCCCATGCCATCAACTAGACTTATTTTTTTAAAGGATCTTTGTAAGCAAGATATGGGTATTAGGAGTTGAGATGCTTAGCGAAGATTTTTTGGAGTAAAGGCTGCAGTTGACTTATAAAAGCATCAATATCTTGAAGAATGACATTTGAATTCATATAGTCTTGGAATTAGGGCAGCCAGGATAGTCCTCCTCCAGTCAGAAAGATTTATCTTCTTGGCTTCAAATCTGACCTCAGAGGGGTGGCTAGGTGGCACAGTGGATAGAGCACCGGCCTTGGAGTCAGGAGTACCTGGGTTCAAATCCGGTCTCAGACACTTAGTAATTACCTAGCTGTGTGGCCTTGGGCAAGCCACTTAACCCCATTTGCCTTAAAAAACCTAAAAAAAAAAATCTGACCTCAGATACTTAATAGCTGTGTGGTCGCATGCAAATCACTTTACCCTATTTGCCCCAGTTTCCTCATCTGTAAAAATGAGCTAAAGCAGGAAATGATGAGCTAATCTGGTGCCTCTGCTAAGAAAACCCCAAACAGAATCACAAAGAGTTGAACATGACTTAAAAAATGACTAAAGAACCACAACAATTCTATAATAAATAGTAGCACAGGATGGGATCCAGAGGTCTTCTAGACGAGTCATTTTATAGAACAGGATCTGAAAAGGGAAATGATTTGTCCAAGATCACTAGGAGTATAAAAGTTTTATTTTACTTTCCCACTCCCCTCTTCCTCAGACCATCTTCTCTTGCTATTACTCTTTTTTTGTTTTGTTTTTGCAAGGCAAATGGGGTTAAGTGGCTTGCCCAAGGCCACATAGCTAGGTAATTACTAAGTGTCTGAGCCCGGATTTGAACCCAGGTACTCCTGACTCCAAGGCCAGTGCTCTATCCACTATGCCACCTAGCCACCCCAGCTATTACTCTTTCAGTAATCCCAATCCCACTTTCCCTCCCTTTTACCGAATCAAACCCTAATCCTTGGAAAAGACTTAATGAGTCTGGAGTCATTAAATTCACAGTCCTTGACCATATAAGGTACAAAGATCCCTAGTTCATCAAAACAGATTAAAATAGAACAAATGAAAGTACAATACAACATAGATAATGTGAATTTATAGTTTTCTAAATCAATATGTAGCCCACAGTGATGTGTTCTATTTGAGTTTGATTTGGGTTCACATGTAAATAGGTTGTATAGTTGATAGAGAGCTGGGCTTGAGTCAGGAAGACTGCTCTCCCTGAGTCCAAATCTGGCCTTAGATACTTAGTAGCTGTAGGCTTTGGTTAAATCATTTTACTTGCCTTGCCTCAGTTTTCTCATCTGTAAAATGAGATGAAAAATGAAATGACAAACCATTCCAATATCTCTACCAGGAAAATTCCAAATGGAGTCAGGAAGAGTTGTATGTGACCTGAATAATAAATAGGTCAAATAGACCATTTTCACTAGAACAAGGCTCTAAATAAACTAGGACCACTTCAATTGAGGATTTGATTAGTTTTAACCTCATCTCTTTAACTGTGGAGTTAAAGACCATGTTACTTGAATTTCAAACATCAAAATCAACCAGGAAGGTAGTTGAGGGGTCAGGAAGGTCTTTCTGGTACTCATGAAATCATATCCAATGGATCATAAATTCTCCAAGAGCAGAAGTATTTCTTTTTCTTGGCACAATCCTTGCATGGAATAGCTACTTAATAAATATTTTCTGATTTTACTATAGCCTCAGTTCTGTCTTCTGAAACACAGTGTGGTGCAAAGGGGAGAGGATGTGACTAAGAGACAGGAGACATGGGTTCTAGTCTGGGTTCCACCATTTACTAACTATGACTTTAGGCAAATTCTTTGAACCTTAGTCAATTATATAAAAAAATGGGGGTGGGTAGGAAAATTTCTATCTTATCTTTGTCATGGAGTTGAAAATATCAAGTGAAGGAACTTAGGAAATTGGAAAGTTCTATCCAAGAATAAAGAAAGATGATGAGGTGACAAATGATGATAATTAGGGAGGTAGCATGGTACAGTGGCAGTTAAGCAGCATACTGGTTAGAGTATTGGGCTTGAAATCAGGAAGATCTGAGTTCAAATTTGACCTCAGTTACTTACTAGTTGTGTGACCCTGGGCAAGTCACTTAATATCTATTGACCTTTATCCACTGGAGAAGGAAATGGCAAACTATTCCAGCATTTTTGCCAAAAAAAAAAAACACCCCAAAACAACTCAAAAGAATCAGACATGACTGACTAACACAAAATGGTACAATGGCCCAGAGTCCTGACTCTGGAGTTAAAGAAAATACATTCAAATTCCTCTAGTGCTTATGACTTGGCAAAAGGTCAGGGAATAAGCATTTGTTAAGCATCTAGTATATACTAGACACTGTTCCCAAGTGCTTTAAAATATAATTTCATTTGATCTTCACAACAACAACCAATTTAGGAAACTGAGGCAAACAAGATAAGTGACTTGCCCAGGGTCACACAACTTGCATATATCTGGGGTCAGATTTTAACTCAAATCTTTCTGACTTCCAGCCTGTCCTTATATCAGGAACATGAAGCAAGGGGGTAGCAAAGGAGGCAGAGCTGTGCCTCACCTCTGATCTCTCTCTTACACTAAGCCTTGCCAGGGGAATGCATTCAACCTTTCACAGAAAGAGGTGAGACACAGGTGAGCCATATCTCTGCCTCCTCTACCTTCCCTCACTATACTCCCTGCATTATATGCACTTCAACAAGACTTTTTGACCTTGGACAAGTCATTTGAGCTAGTCTTCAGTTTCCTCCTGTGTCAAATAAAAGAGTCAATAGATTTCCTTTGAGTTGTCTTCCAGTTCTATGTCTAAGATTGTGTGACAATGAAGAATCTTCATGATATGTATGGTCCAAACATAAATATAGAAAACCCTTGTATTATAGAGAAAGGTCTTAATCTTATGGTAACCTATTTCTGCTAGGCTTTCTGATAGCCTCAGGCTTCTTATCTGATGTTTCCCTATTAATACTGCCATTTCTTGCCTCATTCAAAATGATGGTTATGTAGAAGGGGGAAAGGAGGATGAGAAGGGATTTGTGCTCTCTGAAATGGGAATGACTAAAGTGTTAATGAATAAGTGAAAACTAAACAACAAATGGAGCTGAATTTATGTAAAACTAAAAGGGATGATCTTGAGATAGAGTCATCTGACTAGTTCAGAATGAGGGCATATTCTTTAGGGAACACAATGAACAGTACCAGATGCAAATCTCCTTAGAATAGGGTTCAAGTTGACTTCAGAATATCCAGTGTTCACTAAGGACATCCTAGACCCATTAACTATCAGAGCTGCAAGGACACTTAGAGTTTATCTGTTCTAATTCCTTCATTTCATTGCAGAGACAACAAAGGCACAGAATACTGAGGTCTTGGAATGATCTCTGAGCAGTGATGTCACTCAGTCCAAACCATATCTTAATAGGAACACCTTCTACATAATACCCTTTCCAAGATCACAAAGATAGAACACAGTTTCTGACTCTTTGACTCTGTATGTATGTGTGTATTTGTAAACATGTATACATCATACTTTATGAATAACAGAAAGTAGCTGGATATGACTTAAATAAAGGAGGTTAAATGCCTTGATTCCCTCCCCTATGAGTGCTCTTTTTTTAGAATAGCATTTTAAAAATTTGTTAGCATTTCTATAACATAATAGAATAAAAAAGATGATTGCATATGAAACTGGAAAACCACTATTACAACTTGCTATCCCCTTCAAATATACAACAAATTTCTCATGTAAATTTATTTTTTGCTTTTTTTTTCCTTCCTTCCCCCTTTAGATGGCGACCACTAGATATAAAAATGTGGGGTGGCTAGGAGGCACAATGGATAGAGCACCAGCCCTGGAGTCAGGAGTACCTGAGTTCAAATCCAGCCTCAGACACTTAATAATTACCTAGGTGTGTGGCCTTGGGCAAGACACTTAACCCCATTTGCCTTGTAAAAACCTAAAATAAATAAATAAATAAATAGATATAAAAATGTGTGTGTGTGTGTGTGTATATATATATATATATATATATATATATATATATAAAATTGTTCTATTTATCAGTTCTTTCTTTCTCTGGATGCAGATAGCATTCTTCTTTATATGTCCTTTATGGTTAATTTGGATAGTTATAATAGTCAAAATAACTTATTTGCTCAAAAATAATCTATTAAGACTTGTTTTTAAGAAAAATACTGTTTATGTTTCTCAGCTAATATGGAAATGTGTTTTGCATGGCTGTACAAGTATAATCTATATCAAATTGCTTGCCTTCTCAGACTAAAGAGAGGAGAGAGAGAGAGAGAATTTGGAACTGAAAATTTTTAAAGAATATTAAAACTTGTTTTTACATGTAATTAGAAAAAAATAAAATTTTGAAATTTCAAAAAGAAACATACCATGTTTATGTTTCTCCACAGCTCAGGATGGGGTGGAGGCATTTTTGAGGAGGGAAAAAATGTAAACCAAAGCTTGATGAGTTTTGAAGAAGGACAATTCTATAATACCGAGTACTATATATGCAGAAGGAGATATGATGTCTAATTGGTGGAAGGTTCTCTGATGTATGTAAGATGCTATGTAAGTATGGAGAGAATTGGAATGAACAGGAAAGATAGAGGGGGGAGAGAGAGAGAGAGAGAGAGAGAGAGAGAGAGAGAGAGAGAGAAAGAAGGAAGGGAGAGGAGGAGAGAGAAGAGAGAAAGAGGAGAAGAGGAGAAGAGGAGGGGGAAAGAGAAGAGGAGAGGGAAAGAAAGAATCTATCTCTAGTTCAAACCCCTCATTTTCCAAATAGAGAAACTGAGGTCAAAGTGGATGAAATCACTTGTCCAAGGTTATTAGTCGGTCCAGCTCTAGTACATGATGGAAGATAGATATGGTTCTTATCCATGAGGAACATGCATCCTTGACCAGCAGTCAAAACTCTCACATGAGTCTCACAAATGAAGCAAAGAGCAATGTTAGGCATTTTATGAATCGGTTCTACATTGTGTGATGCTGTAAGAAATGTCATAGCATTTCAGAGGAGAGGCAGCCAGTGGAAAGGAGTGTGGGCCAGAGTTGTCTTCAGAGGATGGTTAAGGTAGGTCTTAAGTCAGGTTTAGAAAGTATCAGAAAAAAGAATTGTGTAAAAAAAAGGGACCAGCCATTCAGACCTCTAAGTAGATCTCTGAGCAAAGGTGGTTGGGCAAGGGAAGAAGGGGTGTGGCTCATCCCTTTGACTGATAGCAAAAGGTGGAGCAGGATGAGGATTTGTGATTTCAGTGGGATAGGGAAAGGAGGAGACTCTCCATTAATGCAGGACATCTTCTCTGCACCTTGAGATACTAGAAAATTCTCTGGGGTGCACTGGAACTTGCTAAGGGTCACAAACCAATACATGTCAGAGATAAAATTCAAACCCAAGTCTTACTGACTTAAAGACCAACTCCCTATGCACTGCTTTTCTCTCTTTTTTTAAATTGATCAAAATATTGAAAAGCTTCCCCTAAGCATCAAAGGAAAATATAGACTCAACTTCCTCTTTCTCCCTCTTTCCCCCCAAATATACTTTCCCTGACTTTAATTTTGTTTCCCCAAACCCTTACTGCAATAGTCCTACCAGGCTGTTAGAGGCTCCAGGGGCTCTGATAGGGATCTCAAACTAGCTCTGGAGATTCACTCTTTCCGGAATTTGTCTTTGGAGAGAAAGATTCTGGGAAGAAGTCACCATGTAAGGAAGCCAGGCCAAGATCATTTACCACATTAGAGACTTTAGCGAATTCCCCCTTGGGTGAGATCAGAGCTTCTCAGTTGAACAGAGTTTATCCCCAGGGGTCTATTGGGTGCAGCTCATGAGGGCTCCATTGTGCCTGACCATTAGGTTTTTAATGTGATCGTTTATACTTAGGAAATAAGCAAATGCTCCAGATTAGATTTATTGTTCTGTTGATTGTCTAGACTTAAGAATTTGATGGAGGAAATGGCACTAATGAATATTGAACTTTATAACATTTCTTATTTTTTTATAGAGCCAGCTTACTGGCATATCTCTGCTGGGATATCTCTCAGTAGTCACAGATTTGGGAGTAGCATCTATTCTATTTTCCAGGAGCCCAAATGTCACTATAAGCAGTAGATTAACACAATAAGCACTGGATTAGAAGAGACCTGAATTTTAATATTGCCTCTGTTCCTTATTGAGCATAGGATTGGTAGAAGGTTCAAATGAAATAATGTAGGCAAAAGACTAGGTAATAGTCAGCTAACAACATATACTATAACCTCCTGTGTGACACTAACCAGGTCAAATCTCTTCTCTGAGCCTCATTTCCTCAACTGTAAGATGATAAAGTTTTGTCCTTCATTCCCAAAGAAGAACAATGATATCAGGGAGGTGATGCTATGATAAGCAAATGGATTGAATTTAAATGAGGGAGTGCTGTGCAAACTTAACAGCCCCACTTTCTCCTCCAAAGCCATCTGAATCCAGTGGACAGATATGAATCAGAATGACTGGAGATGGCTCTGGATTTGAGGCAGTCAGGGGTTAGTGACTTGTCCAAGTTCACACAATTAGTAAAGGTCTGAAGCCGGCTTGGAACTCTCATCCTTCTGATTCCAAAGCCAGTGCTCTATCCATCTAGCTGTCCAACCTTTAAAATGAAGGGTTGGCCTAAAGGAGTTGGCAGGTGCCAGCCTCAGGCATCTTGGTGTTGCTCTGGGTAGACCTCTGGGCCTCAGTTCAAACCCAGCCACAGGCATTTACTAGCTGTGTGACCCTAGACAAGTCAATCAATCTCCTTTTGCCTCAATTTCCTCAACTGTAAAATGAAGAGAATTACCTCATCTACTTAGTTTAGTATAGTACCTGGAATCTAATATTTCTCTTCCTTCCCTTCTAATTCTAAATTTTATATTCCTATGACACAGCTGTTTCCTGTTGCCATAGTAACAGCAGTAGTGCAGATGATGACAATCCAGTCTGCAATTGGGAGGAAGGAGTGGTAGCAGCTACCATTTCATAACCTTGGCCCCATGTTGATAATTCTAGGACTCCTGGGGAATGTTTCTACTGCCTCAATAAAAAAATCTATGGGGGGGGGGGGGAAAGCAATAAACTAGGATTTAGAGCACCTGGATTCTAGAACCAGTTTGTACTAATTCTCAGTGGGTTAATGAGTGAGTCATTTCTGCCTCCATTTCTTGCTCTGTCAAAGAGTAGAATTATCTCTAAGGTCCTTCAACTTCTGATATTCTGTGGTTTCAACTAGTAACAGGAACCTGGAGTCATGATCTCCTAGATTCTATAACCAATAGAATCAATAAAGCAAAACTGTATATAGTTCTTCAGCAAGACCACAGAATTTCCTGAATATCATGCTTCCAACATGAAAGATGGAAAGATATGGGAAGATAATAATAATAAAGTAGGTGAGATCAGAACAATTTCATGGCTGCTCAAGTAACTGTGAATGTTTAATAGCAGCTTGGAAAGTGATCAGCACTCAAGTGCCTTAGGGATTTGTGCTGAGCCCTATTCCATTGAACATTTTTATCATCTTGAGATCATATATTTAAAACACTATGTAAATTTAAAATTTGTTAACATGGTAAAATTGCTACAAACATGTAATCTCTTGTTATTAGAAGCAAACATGGTATGCATTAAAAAAAATGATGTGGTTCAGTTGTAGCCATCTCTCCATGACTCCATTTTGGGGTTTTCTTGGCAAAGATCCTGGAGTGATATGCTATTTCCTTCTCTAGTTCAATTTATAGATGTCGAAAAGGTACCTAAGTCAAGCGAAATCTTGGGAAAGGGCTCTCTATCTAAGGGAAGGCAGTCCGATTAGGATCCTCAAGTACCAGCTTGTTTAGTGGGAGGAATAAAAGAAACACAGTATCTTTTTCACTTCTGGAATACCCTCCCTTCCCCATTGATTTTTCCTAGAGCCTACCAATCTTTATGGGTCCAGATCAAATCTTGCCCCCCTATAACCACTCCAACCCACAGAGATCTTTCCCCTCTTCAATGCTTATTATCTATATCACTCATTGGCCACCTAGTGGTTAATTGTTTTCATGTGTTAGTATTTTATTTCACAATGCCACTGTAAGCTCCTTGAGGTAGGGTGAGGGGTCATATCTTGTAATTCTCTCTACCCCATGGGGTCTCACACAAAGATTGTGTTCAATACATTTCTATTGATTTAGCTGAATGAAATGAGAATACAACAATGATGACAATAATAATAATAATAATAATAATAATAATAATAAATTACATTTATAACTCTGGGAGCATCTAGGTGGCGCTGTGGATAGAGCACCAGCTCTGGAGTCAGGAGGACCTGAATTCAATTTTGACCTCAGACACTTAAGAATTACCTAGCTGTGTGACCTTGGGCAAGTCACTTACCCCATTGCCTTACCAAAAAAATTAACTATAACTCATTTACATAATGGTTTACAATGAGTTCATAACAACCCAGGAGAGAAGGAAGAATAAATGCTTTGCTGTTGTTCAGTGATGTCTAACTCTTTGTGACCCTATTTGGGGTTTTCTTGGCTAAGATACCAGAGTGGTTTGCCATTTTCTTTCCAACTTATTTTTAAGGAGCTGAGGCAAACAGGGTTAAATGACTCATCTTGGGTCACACAGCTAGGAAGGGTCTGAGGCTGGATTTAACACAGGATGAATCTTCTTGACTTCAGGGCTGGTAATATGCAACCTTACTGCTTCCATTTAATAGTTACTCCCATTTAGTAGTTAATTATACTAGTTGTCATCTAAATGACACTTTAAGATTTGTAAAGTGATTTACATATATTATCTTATTTGATATCTCAGTAATAATATCTCTTATCTCAGTTGATTGCAACTTTCTTGGGGGGTAGTTATTATTAATGCCATTTTATAAATAAGGAAACTGAGTTTGAGATAAAGTGACTGGCTCAAGATCATATAGCTAATAAGTGTGAATTCAAGTCTTCCTTACTCCAAATTTGATACTTATCTTCTGGATGACCTAGCTTTCTAGCTAAGGAAACTGAGGTCCCAAGAAAATAAGTGACTTTTCCAAGGATAATTAGATCAAATGTTCTTTCCCTTACACCACATCACAAAAGCACATTCTAAAGTCTAAGGGAGAGGAATCATGAAAAAAAAAACTGAACCACTTGATCCTCCTGCAATCTGGTTAGAAAACTGAAGAGAGAGCACTTGTCAGTTTTCCATTCAGCAAGGGGAAGGTGCCCTGACCTGCTGAACTCCACATATACTTGAATTTCAAATGGACAAGTGGTTCACTAGACATAGAAGTATCATCTAAGCTCACTGGGACTCAAATCTGGGACTCACCAATCAACCTTTTGAGTGGAATGTATTTTCCCAAGGGAATGCCCCAGATGAGAAGAAAATGTATTCAGCTATCTGCCTTTTGCTTTGGCATGTTTTCCTTACGGTGACAAGGGAAGAACACTGGAATAGGATGTAGGAAGTAAGGATTTAAGGATTTCTGATGAGGTTCTCACTTTGAAAACTGGGTGATTTTGAGTAGTTTCCTCTCTGTGCCTCAGTTTCCTCCTCTGTAAAACTGAAGAGATAGATTAGATGATTTTTTTCAGATTCCTTTCAGCATTATCTTCTATAATCCTTGTTGTAGAAAAAAAATGAGACTTCATACATTTAAGTAACATGGTAGTGGTTATGATGAGATCTAGCTCCTTAAATTAGTTATTTTAAGTTGGTCTAAGGGCTTCCTATTTCTATTATCTCATTTGATTCTCACAACAATCCTATAAGGTAGATACTACTATTATCTTTATTTTATAGATGAGTAACTTGCTTGAGGTCATGTGTTTACTAAATTGAAAGCGTTGGAACTCAAATCCAGGTCTTCCAATATTCCAATATTCTTTCTACTAGGCTCCCTTCTAGGCTTATCATTTTATGAAATGGATGAGCTGGCATTGTGGCTTTCAGATCAGACTACTTGTGCATTTGGCTCAAGACCTTTAGGAGGTTTAAAGGAAGAGGGACAGAACAAGGAAACTAAAGGAGCCTTGTCAGGACAAAAAAGAGAAAGAAGAGAGAAAGAGAGGAGAGGAGAGAGGAGAAGAGAGGAAAGGGAAGAGGAAAAGAGAAAGGGAGAGAGGGAAGAATGGGGGAGACAGGGCAAAATGGGAGGGAGAGAGAGAATGTGCATGTGAGAAAATATCTGTGTGTGTGTGTGTGTGTGTGTGTGTGTGTGTGTGATGGAGACAGACACACAGTTAATTAGTTTTTAAAGGACCATAGATAGCATTTCTTTTCCTTTACCTAATTCCTCACACCAGCCCAAACATAAGTAAATTCTGAATCAAAAGGCCTGAAAACAAGGGTAAGATTGTGAAAACATCGGAATACTCACCATGAGTCACCTCCTGAGTTCCCCCAAGCAGCTAAAACTTTTTTTAGTCATTTCAGTTGTGTCTGACTCTTTATGGAGTTTTCTTGACAAAGATGCTAGAGTAGTTTGCTTTTGCTTTTGCCTTCTCTATTTTTGCCTTCTCATTTTACAGGGAGAAAAAACTGAGATAAACAGGGTAAAGTGATTTGCCCAGGGTCATCCAGCTAATAAGTGTTTGAGGCCAGATTTGAACTTAGGAAGATGAGACTTCTTGACTCCAGACTAGAAATTCTATAGTTATATAACTGAAGCTATAACTAACCATTTTGGGGGTCAGGGTAAAATATGCTTGAAATTCAGTTGGAGGAGGAGGTTGCATTGGTTATATAGAACATAGGTACTCACCTAGGGGGCACAATATGAAGAGAAGAAGGAAAAAAGCATTCAACATCTGGTTGCTTACTACTTTCATTAATTTTATTGCTAATTCATTTCTATACTCAATTGTTTCTAAAGAGTCATATGTATTGAGTCCTCTTTCAGTTTGGGCTTCTGGTTTGAGCAGGACTAACTTCAACTAGGCTTCCATCCTATGAGGTTAGTTCTGATATAAGCAACTTGGGAGGGCAGAGTCCTTATCCTCATTGCCAACCTCATTGATTGGAAGGGAGTTTAAAGCATAAATATGAATTCTCTATTCTGGTTCAGTTTAACCTACCTGAAACAATTCAATTTCTTCTATTTTTATTGAATACAAATTATTTCAGAGAGAGGGGAGGGAGGGAAAGGAGGGAAGGGAAGGGGAGGGGAGGGAAGAGAAAGGAGAACTATTCAAAATAGAATAGTTTCACCATGATGTCTGATATCTCCCTGCCCTAAAACAATTTTAGGCAAAAAAAAAAATCTCAATCAAGAAAAGATATGTTATAATTCAATTTGGGGTTAACATTTCAAAATAGTCACTAAGCTTTTCCTTCTTCCAAGAATGGAAAAGGGTGACCTTGAGGGCCCTGGTATCACATGCTACCACTATGGAAACAGAGGCTGGTGAATTTCTAGAACTTGAGAGTGCTGAGCTACAGTAGACTTAAAGACAAAATATGGTAAGCCCCCAGGAGCAGGGGACCAAGGAATTATTCTTAAAATCATTTTGATAACTGCATTTCAATATAATTCATTTCCTTTGTTACCACTGTTCAGTCATGCCAGACTCTTTGCAACCCACTTGATGTTTTCTTGGCAAAGATACTAGAGTGGTTTGTCATTGCCTTCTCCAGTTTATTTCACAAATGAGAAAATGGTTAAATGACTTACCCAGGTTCCCACATCTATTAAGTGTTTGAGGCCAGATTTGAATTTATAAAGATGAATCTTCCTGATTCCAGGCCCAGTACACTATCCACTGCACCTCCTCACTGCCCTTCCTTTGTTATCCTATATATTTTATTTTTATGAAGATGATAATGCAAGACTGCCAAAGGGGACCATGGAATAAAAAGGGTTAACCTATTACCTAGACAGTTTTTCAAACTGTATACTTTTAAATTATGATTAATCTAGGGACAAGGAATTCTCAAATTATAAGCTTTATTTTAAAAAGCTACATTTCTATTTATTTACTTAAAGGCATCATTTATTTCTTTCTTCCTTTCTTTCTCCCTTCCTTCCTTCCTTCCTTCCTTCCTAAAGTACTAAAGTACATGTGTTTGCTAATATTATTGAAGGTCAAAACCATGAAAGAAAGAAAGAAAGAAAGAAAGAAAGAAAGAAAGAAAGAAAGAAAGAAAGAAAGAAAGAAAGAAAAAGAAATAATGGAAGGAAGGGGAAGGAAGGAAGGAAGAAAGGAAGGAAGGAAGGAAGGAAGGAAGGAAGGAAGGAAGGAAGGAAGGAAGGAAGGAAGGAAGGAAGGAAGGAAAAAAACAAAAACAAAAACAAGAGTCTGAAGAATATTTCAGGGATCAAATACTCCTTAGAGTAAGGAGTCATTTGCTAGGGACCTCTCAGTCTTCACACTCTTCTTAGAATATCAGTCCTCAACTTTTCTGTCATCATGGACAACTTTGACAGACCAGTGAAACCTAAGAACACCTTTTCCAAGTAATATCACATAAGATAAGGATTTCAAAGGAAACAATTATGTTGAAATACATTCATGAAAATGCATTTTTAAAAATCCTAAGTTCATGGATGGCAAGCTATGAACCCCTGCAAAGATGATCAGACCTTATCTCTCTCTTTTTTAAATCAAGCTTTGACTATAAGAAAGAGCCCTATTTTTAGTAACTCATGTGCTGTGAATCCTGTGCCCAGCTTCAGAGAGACCTTTATGGAGCAATTCTGACTCATGGCAGAAATAATCGACAGCAAGCATATATCTGGTGACTAAGTCACAGAGTCCTGACAATTAACCTTGGACACCAATGAGGCATTGCAAATTTAGGCTGTTTCCATCAATCCAGGTAAGCAGATAGCATCTCACCCATCTTTCCATGCATCTGAATAAATTCAATTAAGGATTATTGACCTGAAATTTTTTTCAGGCACCTTGAGATTGCCCATCCTTCATATATATATATATATATATATATATCTCCTAAGGTTAAGGGGAAGCTATGGTAATATCTTACCTATCTGGATTTCAGTAAATTTTCATACTCACATAGCTAAGAATTTCAGTTCAGCCAAGGAAATATTTAAGTCACTTCTATATACTTAATGGGAAACTAGGTGATGTAATGGATTAGAATAGAGGTCTTGGAGTCAAGAACACCTGCAATCAAATGTGACCTCAGACATTTACTAGCTGTGTGACCTTGAGCAAATCACTTAACTCTGCCTCAGTTTTTTCATCTATAAAGATGGAGAAGGAAATGTTGAACCTCTTCAGTTTCTTTGCCAAGAAAATCCCAATCAGGGTGATGGAGAGTCAAACTAACTGAAATGACTCAACAACAACAAAATATGAATAATGACTAATTCCAGAGGATCATAAAACTAGAGCTGGAAGGAACCTCAAAATCCTTCTAGTCCAAGATCTTCATTTTACAGATGTAAAGAAACTGAGAACTGAGGTGATTAAAGACTTGCCCAAGATGTTCACAGATAGTAATCTTCTGAGAGAACCCAGGTCCTCTAATCCCAGGTCCAGTGCCTTTTCCACTGGACTGTACTGATTTCCCAAGAGTCTTGTTTTACTTATGTATAAAATGGGAATAGAGAAATGTTGTGCTCAGTTATTTATAAGGTCTCTTCAAGGTCTGATATTGTGTGATTTTTTTATTCTAGATGTATGATTCTAGGTATTAGGGATGAAGAAGGATACAGGGAGATATTTAGGTGATTTACAAACAAATAGTTCACATTTTTATGGCACCTACTATATGCTAAACACCATGCTAATAACCTTGAGGCAAGTACTATTACTGGTTTTCAGTCACATCTGACTCTGTGATTTGAAGTGATATATCATTTCTTGTTCCAGTTCATTTTACAGATGAGGAAACTGAGGCATTGAGAAGTTTAAATACCTTACCCAGAGTCATATAGCTAGTAAGTGTCCTAGGCTATTTTTGAATACAGATCTTCCTGACTCCAAGCTAGTGCTCTATCCACTTGAACTTGAAGATTTCTCTGACAAAATTTCCCCAAATACTGAATCAGTTATATGCATATATTTAGTATGTACTTGGTGATAAATAAAAAAAAAAAAAGAGAAGCCAAGTTTTTTGTTTGTTTGTTTGGCTGGGGTTTTTTAGGTTTTTTCAAGGCATATGGGGTTAAGTGGCTTGCCCAAGGCCACACAGCTAGGTAATTAAGTGTCTGAGGTCAGATTTGAACTCAGGTTCTCCTGACTCCAGGGCCAGTGCTCTATCCACTGTGCCACCTAGCCACCCCCCCAAGTTTTTTTTTAAGATTTTATTTATTTTGAGTTTTACAATTTTTTCCCTAATCTTACTTCCTTCCCCCACCCCCCAACAGAACATAATTTGTCAGTCTTTACATTGTTTCCATGGTATACATTGATCCAAGTTGAATGTGATGAGAGAGAAATCATATCCTTAAGGAAGAAACATAAAGTATAAGAGACAGCAAGATCAGACAATAAGATATCAGTTTTTTTTCCTAAATTAAAGGTAATAGTCCTTGGTCTTTGTTCAAACTCCACAGTTCTTTCTCTGGATACAGATGGTATTCTCCGTTGCAGACAGCCCAGAATTGTCCCTGATTGTTGCACTGATGGAATGAGCAAGTCCATCAAGGTTGATCATTGCCCCCATGTTGCTGTTAGGGTGTACAGTATTTTTCTGGTTCTGCTCATCTCACTCAACATCAGTTCATGCAAATTCCTCCAGGCTTCCCTGAATTCCCATCTCTCCTGGTTTCTACTAGAACAATAGTGTTCCATGACATACATATACCACAGTTTGCTAAGCCATTCCCCAATTGAAGGACATTTATTTGATTTCCAATAGTATTGTTTTTTATGTCTAAATCCTGTATCCATTTGTATCTTATCTTGGTATAGGGTGTGAGGTATTGGTCTAATCTAAGTTTCTTCCATACTAACTTCCAATTTTCCCAGCAGTTTTATCAAAGAGAGAGTTTTTATCTCAATACCTGGCCTCTTTAGATTTATCAAACAGCAGATTACTATAATCATTTCCTGCTATTGCACCTAATCTATTCCACTGGTCCACCACTTTGTTTCCTAACCAATACCAGACAGTTTTGATGACTGATGCTTTATAATATAATTTTAGATCAGGTAGGGCTAAGCCACCTTCTTTTGCACCTTTTTTCATTAAATCCCTGGAAATTCTTGACTTTATTTCTCCATATGAATTTACTTACAACTTTTTCTAACTCATTAAAATAATTTTTTGGAATTTTGATTGGTAGGGCACTAAACAGGTAGTTTAGTTTTGGTAGAATTGTCATTTTTATTATATTAGCTCTACCTATCTTTTTGAAGGTGATTTTCTACAACAGACTGATGATTTTTGGACAGTACCTCTATTTCCTGAATCCAAGTAACTTCCCAGTGATGAAGTTCCCTCCATATCATTGTGTTGCTGAGAAGAACTTAGTCATTCATAGATGATCATCACACAATATAGCTGATATTTTGTACAATATTTTCCTGGTTCTGCTCATTTCATTTTGCATCAGTTTGTACAAGTCTTTCCAGGATTTTCTGAGATCTGCCTCTTCACCATTTCTTATTGCAGAATAGTATTCCATCACATTTATATGCTACAATATTTATGCAGCTCTTTTCTGGTGGCAAGAAACTGGAAATTGAGGGGATGCCCATAAATTGGGGAATGATTAAACAAATTGTGATGTGTGATTAAGATGAAATGCTATTCTGTTATAAGAAATGATGAACAGGATGTTCTCAGTAAAAAAACAGATGCAAAGGGAAATGTACTATATACAAAGTAACAACAATGTTAAAGGATGATCAGCTGTAAATGACTAACCTTTTCTTAGCAATGCCCAATAGGACTCTGTAGGACATATTATTGAACCCAAAGAGAGAGATGGAGACCAGAATTTGATTAAGTGTGGAGATCTTTAATTTCCCAGGGGACTGCCTGGGGATGAAGGGTAGCCAAATCAGACAGTACCTGAGTGTTCAGGGGATAGGGTTTTTAATAGTGTTTTTTTTTGGGGGGGGGGGTACTGAAATCAGGCAGGATACAGAAGAAAAGTTCATCTTATCATATGTAAATATAGGGTTCTATATAGACAGAAAGGGTCAGGGTCTTTGTTTGAACATATTTCCTGAGATGGAAGGAGTCACATATTCATGGGCTTCCCACAGGTTCAAGGAATGTACTATTTTATTGTTCCAGCTGCACCTGGGGAAGGGGGAGGCAGTCCTGGAATTTAACAGATACAGCAAGATAATTAGGCTGATGAGGGTGTTTTGTGAATCTTCAAACAATTTTATGGTATATCCTGGACCCCCAGGGTCAATCACTTGGGTCTTATTGATTATTTTCAGACCCAAAGGCACCTGGCCAAATTTGTATTTCTAAGGAATTTCTCAGGGCCCAGAGGATGTTGGGGACCCCTTTCTATACAGGAATTTCACAAACATTGATATTGTACTTCAGTATGATAAAGAATACTATCTATCCTAAAGGCAGAGTTGTTAATGTCTGAATACACATTGAAGTATGCTTTTTTTAACTTTATTTTTCTTGAGGTTTCTTTTGGGGGGGGAGGGGAATTATATTTACTTTTACACCATGATTACACATTTTTAACCTATATCAAATAACTTTTTTTCCTCAATGAAGGGGAATGGGGTGGAAGGAAGAGAATTCAAAAATAAAGGTTTTAAATGTGAATATTGAAACTTGTTTTTGCATGTAACTGGGGAAAAATGAAACAAAATAAAATATAATGAAACTACTACATGTACTACATACAGTTCATTAAGTCATTCCCCAATTGATAGGCATTCCCTCAATTTCCAATATTTTGATACCATGAAAAGGACTGCTACAAATATTTTTGCACCTGTAGGTCTTTTTCCCTTCTTAATGATTTCTTTAGGATACAGACCTAGTAGTAGAATTGCTGGACCAACTACATACAAAGTTTGGTTGCCCTTTGGGTGTGGTTCCAAACTGTTCTCCAATATTGTTGACTCAGTTCCCAACTTGTCCAGCAGTGCATTAGTGTCCCAATTTGCCCACATCCTCTCTAATCTTTATCATTTTCCTTTTTTTTGTCATATTAGCTAATGTGATGGGTGTGAAGTGGTATCTCAGTTGTTTTAATTTGCATTTTTCTAACCAAAAGTAAATTAGAGCATTTCTTCATATGCCTTTAGATAACTTTGATTTCTTCATCTGAAAATTGCCTGTTTATATCCTTTGACCATTTATCAATTGGAGAATAAATTGTATTCTTACAAATTTAACTCAGTTCTCTATATATTTGAGAAATTAGGCCTTTAATCAGAGCTACTTGCTGAAAAGCTTGTTTCACAGCTTTCTGCTTTCCTTTTACTCTTGGTTGCATTGCTTCTGTTTGGTCTTATAATTTAATATAATTAAAATTATCTATTTTACATGTCATTATGTTTTGCTCTGTATCTCTTGCTTGTTCATGAACTCTTCCCTTCTCCATAGATCTGACAGGTGGACTCTATTTCTTGCTCTCCTAATTTCCTTATGGTGTCACTCTTTATGTCTAAATCATGTACCCATTTGGCCTTATCTTAGTATAAGGAATGAGATGTTGGTCTATACTGAATTCTTGTCCTATTGTTTCCCAAATTTCCTAGGAAATTTTGTGCATATAGTGAGTTCTATCCCCTTCTGTTTTATGAGAGAATTCATTCTATTTACATTCACAATTATGATTACTGTGTATTTCCATTCAACCTTTTTCTTGTTTGTCTTCTTTCTCCTTTCATTGTTTCCCCTTCTCAATATAAAGAGTTGTTTTTCCAATGAGTTATTTTACATTTGCTTCTCTTTCTTAATTCCTTTAAATTTGTTTGATTCTTGATGTATCATTGATGAGTCATTAGCTTCTGCTTGCTTCTGCTTACTCAGTCCTAACTTTTAAGGAGTTGTTTTCCTCAGTGAGGAAGCTTCAGTTTCCCTCTCTCTACCACCTCTCACCTTCTTTTCTATCAGACCTTGAACTCCTTTACTTTTTTACTTCCTGTTGGATAAGATAGATTTTTATATGGGGCAGCTAGGTGGTACAGTAGATAGAGCACCCACCAGTCCTGGAGTCAGTAAGATCTGAGTTCAAATCTGGCCTCAGACACTTAATAATTACCTAGCTGTGTGGCCTTGGGCAAGTCACTTAACCCCATTGCCTTGCAAAAATCTTAAAAAAAAGATTTTTATATTCATTTGATTGTGTATATTATTTCATCATTGATCCAGTACTAGTGAGAGTAAAGTTCAAGCAATGCCCATTGCTCTATCCCCATCTTTCCCTCCATTGCAATAGGTTTTTGGTGCTTTTTCATGTGAAATAATTACTTCTGTACCTAATGTACTTCTTCTCCTCACCCTTTAATTATTTTTTATGTCATTCCTTCAAATTCACTCGCTACTTGTACTCCATGTCTATGTATATTTCTTCTAGCTGAACTATTAAAGGAACAATTTTTAAGTATCATCTTTTCATGTAGGGATATAAACAGTTCAGTTCCCCTGACTCATGTTTTCTTTTCCTTTTTTTAGGCTTCTCTTGGATTTGAGATTGGAGATAAGATTTTTTTTTTGCACAATTCTGGCCTTCTCCTTATAAAAAATAGAAATCCTTCTATTTCACTGAATGATCATCTTTCCCTTGATTTATTATGCTTAATTTTACTGGATAAGTGATTCTTGGTTGTAGTCCTTGCTCTTTTGCCTTCTGGGATATTATGTTCTGTGACCTTCAATCTTTTAATGTTGCAGCTGCTAAAGCCTATGTAATCCTGATTGCAAATCCCTGATAGTTAAATTGTTTCTTTCTGGCCTTTTACAGTATTTTTTTCTTCTCCTGATAGTTCTGAAATTTGGCTATAATGTTTCTTGGAGTTTTTATTTGGGGATCTCTTTTTTTTGAAATTAATGGATTCTTTCAATGACTATTTTGCCCTCTGGTTCCAACTGAACTGGGCAGTTTTCCTTGATAATTTCTTGAAACATATTTTCCTGGTCTTCTTTTTGATCATGGTTTTTAAATAGTCCAGTGATTCTGAGAGATAATTATCTCTCCTGTATCTATTTTCCTCAGTTGTTTTCCAATGAGTTATTTTATATTTTCTTCTGTTTTCTTCATACTTTTAAATTTTTTCAAGTCATTTTTGTTTTCTCATAGTTATTAGCTTCTACTTATTTAATTCTAATGTTTAAGGAGTTGCTTTCCTCAGTGAGTTGTTTTTGGGGGTTTTTTTTGCAAGGCAATGGGGTTAAGTGGTTTGACCAAGACCACACAGCTAGGTAATTATTAAGTGTCTGAGGCCAAATTTGAACTCAGGTACTCCTGACTTCAGGGGTGGTACTCTATCGACTGCACCACCTAGCTGTCCCCCTTAGTGAGTTTTTGTACTTCTTTTTTCATCTGACCAATTCTACTTTTTTAAGTAGTAGTTTTCTTTTTCCAAGTTGTTGTTGACTTTTCTTGCATGACTCTTGTTTCTTTTTTCTGATTTTCTTTTACCTCTCATATTATTTCTAAACTTTGTTGGGGTTCTTCCATGAGTTCTTTCTGGGCTTGAGACTACTTCCCATTTTTCTTTGGGACTTTTCCCATTAATGTTTTGACATTAATTCTGAGTTTGTGTCTGGATCTTCCCTGTTACCATAATAACTTTCTATGGTCAGATCCTTATTTTTTGGTCTTATTGTTCATCTTTTTTGTCCTTTTTCCCTTCTTTTAAATTTGAGCTGTGCTCCTAGAGTGGAAGAGACATAATCTCAGGCTTCATGTGTCAGGAGTTTCAAGCCCTGGCTGTTTATCTGATGCTGCACTGATGTTGCCCTGAGGCCCACAGAGGATCCTTCTGTCTAATCCTCTCTGCACTGAGGAGGTAGTGTGGGGGTATCTGGTGCTGATTTTGGGTCCTAGTGCTGGCATCTGGTCTTTGCCAGAAGAATGTGTTTCTGCATTTCCCTGGAGCTACATTGAAGCAAATTGAGGTTCTCAGAGCTGAAGTCTACCTATCCCTCTTGTTATGCTGAAGCACATGGAGTCCTGATGTTGGTGTTTACCTGCTCACCCACATTGGGACTCAAGATCTCCACTGGTTTGCTAAGGTGGAGCTGTAGCTAAGCATTTCTTTTTCTTTCTTTTTTTTTTTCAAGGCAATGGGGTTAAGTGGCTTGCCCAAAGCCACACAGCTAGGTAATTATGAAGTCTCTGAGGTGGGATTTGAACTCAGGTCCTCCTGACTCCATGGCTGGTGCTCTATCCACTTCACCACCTAACTGCCCCTAGGCTAAACATTTTAATCTCAATACGGGCTCTATTTGTAAAGATTGATTATCACAATTGTATTTTTTATTGCAAGAAAATGTGTTTCAAAGACTCTGCGGGGATGCTTAGTGCTCCAGAAGACCAACACCAGAAACATAGAAAAATCTCCCAGGATTTTAGAAGCTTTCTAATATAATCTGAACCTGACTAAAAATACCTTTTACATCATCTCAGAAATAGATCTCTTGTCCTTTGCTTGAATACTTGAAGTGAAGGGGATCTCATGAGGTGTCCTATTACACAACTGAATAGCTCTCTGTTAGGAAGGCTTTCCTTACATGGAGAAAAATGATCTACTTTTGCTTCTTCCTACACCTTGATTCTAAGTCTGTCTCCTTAGGGGATAAGCAGAACATGCCTACCTGATCTTCCACAAGACAGCCCTCCTAATCTCTGAAGTCAGTTTTTATCTTTCCATGTTAAGTATTCTCTTCTCCATGCTAAACATTCTCACTATTCTTTAATTGATATGGAATGATTTAAAGTAATATCTAGCATTTATAAAGAGATTTAATGGTTGTAAAACACTGTACACAGACACACATCATCTGGTTTGATCCTTACAACAACCCTGGGAGGTAGGTGTAATTGATATTCCCATTTTTATTGATGAGGAAACTGAGATTAGATTAAATGGCTTGCCCAAGATTTCCCAGAAAGAGTTTGAGGTAAAATTTGAACTCTTTTCATCTTGAGCCCAGCTCTAGCACTTTTAACCACTGAACCACCTGCCTTTAAAACAAAATGCAATCTATATAAATCTAAACACACACACACACACACACACACACACACACACACAAATACCCCCCTATAGTCTGACCAGGAGAGAGTACAACAAAACTATAACTTCCAGTCTTCTAGAGATCATGTCTCTAGATGAAACCTTAAGATTATATTAGTTTTGTTAGCTGCTATGTTATGGAAAAAGCAACAACACTTGAGGACTTGGTAATGTAGGTTTAACTAACTTTCCTCTAAAATAGGGTTGGGTGGGGCAGCTAGGTGGCACAGTGGAGAGAGCACTGACCCTGGAGTCAGGAGTACCTGAGTTTAAATCCGACCTCAGACACTTAATAATTACCTAGCTGTATGACCTTGGGCAAGCCACTTAACCCCATTACCTTGCAAAAAAAAAAGACTAAAATAGGGCGCGGAACTTTTTTCTCTGCCAAGGCCCATTTGAATATTTATAACATCATTTGTGGGTCACACAAAACTCTCAACTTAAAATTTGTTTAATTAATTCATTTCTAAAAAGTTCCTAGATTTATTAAATTTCGAGTCCCATCTATGGTTGCCATGGCAAGTGCTAAGCCAAATGATTTCACCACTGGTCTCATAAAACCCTCAGGCTGGAAGTTTCCCACCCCTGCTCTAAATCATCACCAAACTATCCTTGAGATAAAATTGGCCCAGGATACATTTAAATTACTGACACATTTTGCTGGTTTCCCAAGTTAAAAATAATAAGTGAATAAAGGTTTGACTTGAGACATGACAGGACGGGGGTGACCCACATTACAAATTGGCAGCACGGGAGTTATTCTCAATTGAATCAGTGCAGATTCTTCATTCAATAATCTTTCCATTGAAACTTGTGCTTTAGATGGCTTGAAACACCTGGTGCCCTGTATTTGGGGAATGACTTCATCCACGAAAAACTCTGTAAAATCCTTTCATTCTTAATGGTTTTGGGAGTGTACAGAAATTTAATCAACAATCTGATGAATGAATAGAACAGTGGTTGCTGAGAACACAGTCAAGTAAGGCCACCACAAAACTCCTTTTATCAACTTAATAGATTACTTTTGCAAAATCCCTAGATGGATTGTCTTTGTCCCTTTTTAGGTGGCTGATATAGGGAGTTGTACATACCTTAGGTCTGATATTGGAACAAACTGAGACATTCAAAGGTCATTGAATAATCAACCAAAGGAGATTTTCTTGGATAAAGCATACTCACAAAAATAAAACATTAGCTTGGGTAAAATGTCTTGTGTGATGATTTGTCCTGTCCTTGGGTTTACTGCAAGAATCCAGTTCTATAAGAAGGGACTCTTTTATATCATTAGGTGACCAGGAAACAAAGTATGCCAATAGAGCTTCCATCACAGGGTATCTTGGTAGGTAATATTGCTTCTACCATCTCCTTTTCCCTCTTTTTTTCTCTCTCTGAGGCAAAAGGAACTAAGTGACTTGCCCAGGGCCACACAGCTAGTGTTACAGGTTAGATTAGAACCCAGGTTCTCGGGGGCAGCTGGGTGGCACAGTAGATAGAGCACTGGCCTTGGAGTCAGGAGTACCTGAGTTCAAATCCAGCCTCAGACACTTAATAATTACCTAGCTGTGTGGCCTTGGGCAAGCCACTTAACCCCATTGCCTTGCAAAAAAAAAAAGAACCCAGGTTCTCTTGACTCTAGGGTGAGTGCTCTAGCCACTGCACCATCTAGCTGCCCCCCTACATTTTCTCTTAAAGATAATTTCTCCTCTACATCCAGTTTCCCTATAGTTGACAGAGGAAAGAGTCAAACCAGTTTCCCTATAGTTGACAGAGGAAAGAGTCAAATTCCCATAACAGGTGAGTTTTGGTAGACTCTAACTATACCACTGCATTACCCATCCTGTATATATATGGCCTCTCTACCCTCCATTCAGCATTGGGAGCAACTAGATTTTGCCTTCTGTGTGGAAATCCACCTAAGTGATCTCAGACTTTAGTATGGGCCCACCATGTCATATCAACATATAGACTTGGGCAGGCCAACTGGGAAAATTTGAGTGGGAGATCCAGAAACCCCTGGGGTTGAGTGGCCACACAGTTGTTTTGGGGATGGTTAGAAGAGGCAGGATGCCTACTGTCCCACTTGGTGGATACACGGTGATGACATCTCCTTAAGGAGCTTTGGGTATTTCACCTAAAATATAAGATTAATAAGGAAAAGACAAATGACCAGGTATAGTACTAGTAAAATTGTGCCATGCTACCCAGTGGACCCTTTATGCCCTACTTGCCTAAAGTCCCTAATTCACTTAGAGTAGTGTGTTAGTACTGGAAGTACCAGGGAATGACCAACAATTCCATTTTGATATCTTAACTTTCATGTGTGGTGACAGAGGACAAACCATCAAGTAAAGGGGAATCAAGAGCTTTTGGGAATTGGTACTCATAGATCCTTATGGTAACATCTGGATCCACAACTGTGGTTAGAATCAAATGCAAACCCTTGGAGGTGCCTGAACCACACATCAGTTAGTTAATGGGAAACCATACTGTTTCTGGGAGAAGTGAAAACTAAATACTATTCTTAGTGATAGAGACAAAGGACCCCAAAGTACCCGTTCCTCTTATAAATCTCATATGGCCTCCAAGGAAGGCAGATGACATTTTGCAACTGAATAGGGTGCTGAACAAAGTTGTCATACTGACCATTATAACCATTTCAGAATGTGTCAGTGTGGTGAGCCAGGTAGCCCAAGCCCCTCAGAGTAGTATGTGATTGCCAACAATGCTAAAGCTTTTTTGTCTCTTACTATGACTGATATTAAATAAAAGAAGTTTGCTTTTTCTTGGGAAGGAATCCAGTATTACTTCACCTTCAATGTCCTTCCCCAGAACTATTTGGGCTTTCTTTGATATTACCATATCAGGGTAATAGTCAGGGCTCAGGGACTTAAAAAAGATATTCCTTCCTAAAGATATTGAGGTCTATCATTACACTGTCATAATGATGGACTAGGCTAGGTGAGGTCAGGTTAGCAGAGGTCTTAGATAAAGTAGTGTCCCATATGAAGAATTAGGTATGGAAGAGTAACCCTAAGAAAATCCAGAGTGCATCCAGATCAGCCAATTTGGGGGAAATAGGGATAGGAAGAACCCAGATGACTCTAAATTAGAACGAGTTATTGATCTGTAAGGGCATTGGTGAAGACCCCAGAAAAGTGGGCAGAATCATGGGAGTGGAAGTATTATTGCCATCCCAGCAGAGAATGAGGTAACTACCTATAACCAACAGTGCTCCTCAGTCTAATCAGAGTGCCAATGGGGCATAATCTTGAAATCACAGCTTTATCATCATGCCTCTGATCAACAGGGTTAGGCATCCCATCTCCCAGAAGCCAGGTCTGTGAAAAGCCAGACCCACCCTAGGAAGAGAGAAGGTTCTCTAATTTATCTGTTTGCCAGAGACACCTAATAAAGGTAGACTGATTTTGGACATAATTCCATCTCTCGTGCGGAGTTGCCCAAGGCTTAAAGGTCCCTACCTCCTCAGAGGGCCTCATCCTAAGGAAAATGTGATACCTATTATTCTGCAGATCTCCTTTCCTCCCTGGATTCTTCAGAAAAGTTCCAGAAAGGGCTGTGCTGGGGGGGGGGGGGGGGGGGGGGAGAGGGGAAGAAGAACCAAAGGATGGCATTGTTGCAATATATTTTACTTTCTATTGATTTCCATGGAGATGAAATTGTTTCTGCATAACTAAGATGAATGCATCACACCTGATACTAGTAGGGAAGGCTACAGTTTGGATAAGTTGTTGTCCTGACCCTCATGAGCCTTATAATTTAGTAGAGAAATAAGGCCAAGATGGGGAGCTGCAAATACACGAAATGTTGAATTCCTTCCTGTATTATTTCCCATGCAAAGAAATGTTGCATTTCAACCTCTTTTGGGTCCTTCTGAGCCCTGAGGGCAATGCTCAGAAGATGGAAGAGGGACTCATCACCTTGCTGTCATCAGCATATTTGGATTGGTTTGTTGCTGAAACCAAAGAACTTTAACTTCGCCACTTGACAGCTTTTGCAGTTTCCATTGTTGTACTTCATCCTCAGGGCTTCTAGATTCCCCTGAGGTTTGATTATCATTATGATTATTCTTTTTAGTCCTTTGCTTTCTAAGTGTGCAGGGGAGGGGGGAGTTGGTTTGTTTTTTAATCCTGTAAGGCATTTTAAAGAAGGATGTGGAAACAAATAAAAGTTATGATTATTTTCCTAATATCTTTTCTCTCTCCTTCCAAATAAACTGTTATAGGAAAAAATAACTAATATGAATTCATATGGAAGAAAGGATATTCTTTAGCCAACTTGGTAGCAATTCTGAATCCTTGGATGAAGTTAAGAGAGAATCCTTGCCAAATCACTCAGCAGAGATTTTTAAAAAGGCAATGATTTATTATTAGCCCACCCCCCCACCCCTAAATAAGACACCAAGAAAGGAAGAGGGCCTGGCTGGTGATCTGAGGAACACTTGCTGGGTGTTAGTCAGTAGTGACTCTGACACCAGGACAGATAGAATTACAAGAGGCTAATGATCTCTTCTACCTTATTACAAATGACTAATCTGTGATGAGGAATGGTGACTGTGACAGAAGTATCATCTTTTGTGCCATGGTCCTTGTTCTCTGCTCCCATTCTTGCTCATTGTAACCATTTTCCATCAGGAGATCCATGATGAACAATTAATATTTGTCATCACCTATCACTTGAACTTGAGATTCAGAACTCAGCCCTTCTGAAGACAGGAGACAAAAGGCCTGGAATCTCCAGTCTTTATTCTCTTCTATGATTGGTCACTCCTTCAAGGGACTTAATTACATTACTTGTCTGTCATCCTTTTTTCTTGTTGTTGTCTCCCTATTTTTTTATTTTTGTATTAAGCTCCTCCAATAGTGCCAACTCTGCTAGACTTTTCCAAACCCTATGGTGTTGTTCCACAAGCAAGACACTATCCCTCAGCTCTTAAAATTTTCTCTGGAACACTTTCCTCTTCATCTCTGCCTCCTGGCTTCCTTCAAATCCCAACTAAATTCCCTCCTTCTATAGGAAGCCTTTTCCAACCCCTCTTAATTGTAGTGCTTTCCTTCTATTCATCATTTCCTAGTTCTTACACACATACACATACACATACACATACACACATACATATATAAAATGTATGCATATATGTATGTCTTTTATCTTTCTTTGTATTCCCCATTCTTAGCACAGTGCTAATGATAACTGACAGGCTGACTGAAATCAGGATTATCCAGTAATGAACCCACCATTTGAGTGGTGGAAGACTCTTTGTAAGATCATTAAAATCATTCCATTAAGGGGCACCTTATGTGGAAGGAGCAACATCTACTAAGGATCTTGCCACATAGATTAATCTAGTTTTTGCCTAAAGGTTAATAAAACTATTTGGGAACTAAATTGGTTCAGGGGATTATGTCTCATACCACTGACCAAACCACCTCCTGGTCCTCTAAGTACAAAAAGTCATTGACCAAGGACTTGGGGCTGGTTAAAGTTTGCCACACACAGCTGATTGGAATATATCACTCTGGAAAATATAGAGATAGGGTAGCCAGACTCAAATCAGTGCTATAAAAGATATAGCATAAAAATCCTTTTCATACTATTTGTTCAGTAAACCTCTTTTTGTGAAATGTTAGATGGTCTACAAGTGTCTCATTTTATTCTATTCCTCAATGGCCAAGTTCCCATAGACAATGCCTCCACTTTAACAGACCCCTCCTCCAGTAGAAAGCTGGTTACCAAGCCTCCTTGAAGAATCACACATACTAGCCATGTTTACTCTGGTTTAGTCCATGACTCCCTGGAATCCTTCTATACTTCCATTCCAGCAGTCATCTTTACACTGGCAACACATCTACCTTTATAGTTGCCTTCATTTGAGGAAGAACTCATGCCAGTCATCATTCTGCAAACCAGGTTTAGACCATGTCCTCCTGAACTCCTTCTGCACGTTGCTCCTTTGGGAGGTGACTTCTCCCCTAATTTTCAGTCCAATATTTGATATTTTCCTGTTCCTATGCTATGTGTTGTCTTTTTGTTAAAATGTAAGCTTCTTGAGGACAGGGACTATCTTGCTTTTGACCTGTATGTGTGCACTTAATAATCTAATACTACTACTACTACTAATAATAATAAGTACTTATTCATCTATCTATTCCTAAGACTGAACCTCCTGATTGCTCTGTCAGACCTGCCCCAGAATATATTACTGTTGCCATATTGGACTTCCCTTTTTTTTAAAATTATTAATCATATAATCTCAAATACTCTATAGATATATCATTCATTTGCATTTGTAGCACCTTAAAGTCAGTATATCCAAGTTTGCATTTATTATTTGCTGCCTTAATCCAGTCTCTCCCAATTTTTCTCAACTTCCTAGTTCTTCCCTCTTATCCAGGTTCTGAAACCTCAGTCATCTTTTCTTTTTCTTTTTTTTAATTAATTTTTTTTTTTTAGGTTTTTGCCAGGCAAATGGGATTAAGTGGCTTGCCCAAGGCCACACAATTATTAAGTATCTGAGGCAGGATTTGAACTCAGTTATTCCTGCCTCCAGGGCCTGTGCACTATCCACTGCATCACCTAGCCACCCCATCTTTTCTGTTTCCTCACTCCTTATGTCTTTTCTCTCCCTCCTGTGATCCCCCTGTTTCTGTATTCTATTGATCCTACTACCTCCACAGCACCTGAATATGAAACACACCTACCATTTCTTGATAGAAAGGTAATGACCCAGAGATGCAAAGGGAGATAAGTATCTTCAGGTATGGCCAATATATTGATCTATTATGTTAATTTGGTTTTTTAGACATTTGTTGCTATAGATTGCTTCTCTTTAGCCAGAGTGAGGGGGAGTAAAGTTGGATGCAGAATTCCAAGCACTGAATGGTAGGGCTGCCAATGTGTGTAGCATATAATGGGTATCAATTTTCTAGGTAATTAGGTCTAGAAGAAGGGTACTAGGTACATAGGAATAGAGAGAAGGTGCTGGAAGGGATTAGACAACTCAGAAAGAAAACAAAACTCAACCTATTCTATTTTTTTCTTCTGGACCACCCTAGAGCTAATGAATCAAAGGTCATGCACCTGAAAAAAGCAGGAAGGTTTCAGTGAAAGGGGAAACAGAAAGAAGCCCTGATAATCAACAAACTAAATAATCAACCCCTGAATAATTGAAAATAATCTGCTATTATGATGTGACCCTGGGATGGAGACCTTGAAAGCCAATCACATGGGGGAGGATCTGATATTCAATTTTGTATTGTTAGGAAAAAAAATAGTAATGCTCTTATTATAGTTGAAATGTAGGCAGGAAGTATCAATGTGGAAATTGAGTTCTGATTCTCTATTGCTGACTTATTTTGGTCTGTTCAGAAGGGGAGAGGCTGGGGCGGATATAAACTCCAGGTGCCTCTGAGTGATTGTTGAAGTCATTAAGAAACATATTGAGAAGTCCTTAAAATAGAATAGGTAATGACAAGTTGTATGAGAACATGGCTATACAGTCTGCCACTCAGTTCTTGAAAGCTGTTTTTCTTCCAAAGGGCTTCAATCTGGACTGCTTTCATCTATATTTGACACTTGGTACAGTCTCCTAAGGGGGTCCTGGGACAAAACATAGAAGCCAGAGTCCCAGGGGCAGTGTAGGTGGACAGAGAGCCTTAATTGGTGGGGGTGGATGATAATTACTTCCTTATTGTCTTCCTGACCTACTGTGGTTTTTCTCTCCTCAATTTTCCATTACTGGACTATTACTTCTAAGGAAATGAATCCAAATCCTTATCTGAAAACCTGACCTCTCTTCTTACCTCTTGGACTTTAATTCCCTCAAAACCTGTTATCTAGAGTTGGTAACAGATTTTATAGACTATCTAGTCCTATACCTCCATTTCATAGGTGAAGCAATTATAATCAAGAGAAGTTAAGTGACTTAATATCACACAGATAGTAAATTAAGATCCTCTGGTTTTAACACTCTTTCTACTCTTATAGTTCTTCTCTTATAGCCTCTTATAATATTTTTTTAAAAAATCAGTCAATCAATTAGCATTTGTTAAAAGAGTTGACTGAAGATCACATAGCTCTTGGGGCAAGATGGAATTCCAGATCTGGCATCAGGAAGATCTGAGTTTCAGTCCAGCCTCAGATACTTACTAACTGTGACACTGGGGAAATCATTTAACCCTGATTGCTTCAGTTTCCTCACCTGTAAAATAAGGCAAAGGAAATGGTAAACCACTGCAGTATCTTTGCCAAGAAAACTCAGATGAGTTCACCACTGAGCAATAATAACGACATAAAGGATTAAATCTCCATTTATAACTGTATGTTTATAGGAAAACATGTTTCAAGTTCTGAATAACTGTGAAGGATCATGGGATATGGGAAAAAGCACAACTCTCAAGTTTGAGTATCTGGGTTCAAATCCTTCTTGCCATGCTTATTACCTGTGAGACTTTGAAGTAACAAAATCCTACAGGAACCTCAGTTTTCTAATCTGTAAAATGAAAGGTTTGGGAGGAGGCAGCTAGGTGGTGAGGTGGATAGAACATGGGTCTGGAATCAGAAGGACCTGAGTTCAAACTGAGCCCCATACACTTACTAGCTATGTGTCCCTGGCAAGTCACTTAACTCTCCTTGAGAAAGAAATAAGGAAGGAAAGAAAGGTAGAAAAATAATAATAAAGTGAAGGTCAGGGAATCAGTACTCCTCAGACTTAACTAAATACATCCTCACTTTACATAATGGACCCATTCTGGAAGTCTCCACTGGCAAGACTTCCTTATGCTTTTCTAATATAGCCTTTGAAAACTTCCAACCAGCTCAATGCTAGGGAATTTCAGAGTAAAATTTTAGGGGAGGGATAAAAAAAAATGTTACATACTTTTGTATTTGTTCCCTGAGTACCCAAGAGGAATCTGGACCCAAGAGTAGGTGATCAGAAACCACAACTCAAGATGAAAGGCAATTTGTAGGAAATATGCTGCCTGTGGAGCATGGGTTCCAAACCTAGCTTTCTACTTCCTAATTTATGATCTTGGTCAGATCACTTAACTTTTCTAAGCCTCAGTCTCCTCATCTGTAAAAAGAGGGATTTAATAACTTTAATTATTTTAATCCCTGCTGCTGAGGAAGGCTAAAGCTGATAGAATACTCAAGGTTAAGAGTTCTGAGCTGCACTAGGGCTAAGCCCTATAATTTAGTGACCACACTAAATCTAATACCAATATGGTGACCCAGAAAGGGAGGTGGGGCACCAGGGTGTCTAAGAAGGTGATAAACCAAAACAGTCTGTAAAGAGAACAACTCAAAGTTCCCTTGACAATGAGTAGTGGCACTGAGTTCATGAGTGCTATACTTCAAGGATGAAAGTCATAGGGAGCCTCCCTACCTCACTGAAAAAGAAATATGATATTAATCATATAAGTGAAATGTTATTGAAAATTAAGGTAAACTGAGATAAGATTCTGAGCGTGATCAATTTATTTTTTGAATATTTGATTTTTTCAATTACATGCAAATGTTTTCAACATGGATCCCTTTTCAAGCTTTTGAGTTTCATTTTTTTCCACTACCCCATTCCCTCCTCTCACTTTCTCCACCCCCCCCCCAAAGTCAGGGCTTCTTAACCCAGGATCTGAGAACTTTAAAAAATTTAATAATTGTATTTGAATACAATTGGTTTCCTTTTGCAATTCTATGTATTTTATTTTATGAATTTAAAGCATTCTGAAAAAGGGCCCATACACAGTCACTTGAATAATAAAGGGGATGGGGAGCAAGCAAGACACACAAAAAGCATATTAAGGTTCTTTCTGACTAAATCTAAAAACTTTTGGAATAGAATTGAAAGGAACCTTTCTCAGGTAATGCCAATTTGTCCTTACCTCCCATTATTTACACTAAGACCAAGTTTTCCCTCCTATTAAACTCATTATTCTTCCTTCCCTTTGTCTGTCTGGTTCACAGTTAGAGCTTTCTCTATTCTCCCAGGCTCCTTCACATTTTGCCAAGTATTTTTCTGGTTAGAATTGCTGGGATCTGCAATCATTGGCTGCGTGTAGGTGGGGTGGGGTGGGCAGTATAACTAGATCCAATTCAAAAATGTTTATTAAATGCTTGATTCTTGAAAGGCATTTTGCTAGGCACTGGGGGAGTCTTTCTTCTTTTTTCCTTTTGCATAGTCTGCACATTTAATCAGTTAAAAATCTCTAACAGCATCTCGTGGCCATTAAAAAGACCTCACCATACTGAGTCTGTTTAAATCATAAGAAAAATCACGGTGCAACAAAAACCAGCCCAGGTAGGTCATGGGAGGTTGATGGAGAAGGATGAATGCAATAGACAAGGTCCTGGGGGTCATGGAAGAAAAAAAAATATCCTTGTAGTTTAGTCCAAGGACTAAACTCCCAGAAAGAAAGGACTCCCTAATGGAAATAATTCTGATTGTTCAGATTGAGGTGAAGGAAGCACAATAGAAGAGAGAGATTGAGATGTATGTGGGGCAGAAGGGAGGAGGGAGGGAGGAAATCAATAGCTTAGTGCTTTTTTCCATTAAGTTAGGCAGTTTGGGGATCATTTTGGCAAACCTTATTCCTATCCCCTCACTTTTCAGTCCAAGGAGAAATTAGTGACACATGATCTTGGCATTACCAACCATATTCTTAATACCAAAAAATACCTCATTTTCTCCCTCCACCCCATGTGACCCTCATCATTCTTTCTTCCTCTGACCAGTGGTCTGTCCTGAGCTCAGTTTTTCCATTAAGGTTAGGAAGGTAGATTCATTCATTCATTCATACATTTGGACTGAACCAGTGAGTTCACTGATGAAAGTAGTGTGGAAACCTCTTATACCAAGGCAGAACTTTTGCAATTCATCATCTTGAGAAAGTTAGCTGTCTGCATTACTCTAACAAATTAAGAAATTATTCTGGGTCCACTATTTAGTATGTTCCAGAGGCATGTGTGTGATCAGAACCATGTGTTGCAGGATTGGTTCTCCTTAAACACAATAATCAGAAGACCCAGACCAGAGAACAAAAAGTTGATTTGCTTGTCAAGAATAAGGTACAACCTCTATAAAAAGAGTTAAAATTCCAGGAGGTATGTAAAGTATAGAGACTGGCAAGCCCCCTTTTAGCCTAGGCCCTTCCGGCAGTCCCATCCCCCTGGCCTGCTACCTATTGTCTAGATAACTGGGCTCACAGTCTTTTGTGAGTATCTAGCTAATCAACACAAAGCTTTTCAAGCCCTATTTACATAATTATTCAGATCCAGTTTTACCCCTTCAGAGAGATAATTCTGTATCCTTCCATATATGGCATCAATCAGCACAGTGCTGTATAATCTTTGATACTACCTGACCTTGGGGAAGTAGAAAGTAATTCTTGCTGACATGGTCTTGGGGAAAAGGGAGTGTCATCCAAGAGGTTTCACTTAGTTATAATCCCATTCACCAGTCATACCCTCAAGGAATTTATATTCTAAGGAAGACAGTACCTAAAGGGGAACCAAATGGGAGGGAGTAGAACGATACCCTCATAAAAGGAATGTGGAAGTTAGGAGAAGGAAAATTTGGACAAACCATGAGGGAGGTTTCACTTAGCTTATAGTCCCATTCAGGCAGAACTCGAATACTACGTTTTCCCAACTCTGAGGCAGGCTGTCTATTCATTATAGATCCATTACTTTAAACTGAGAGTACAAAGACAAAAATCAAAATAGTCCTTGAAGTCAAGCAACTTTCATCTCTACTGAAGGTAGATTGAGTCAATCTATGGTGGGCAACACTGAACTACAATCTTGGCAATTCCAGAAAGAGCATGGTTAGTAGTGTCCTTGGTGGGGAAGGTAGGATAGTAGTTTAACTGAGCCAGTTGGAGCCCCTGAGAGACCAAAAGAATCCAACATCAAAATGTTGAAAACAACTGAGAATGAGTAGCGTGGGTTAAAAGTTAATTTTCCCATATGAGGCTTCCAGGGATTCTGGTCCTAGTTTGAGACTTTAAAACTTGAAGTATATAGAAAATATATCATACTAAGACATTTTTGGAAAAAGTCACAGAAGAAAAAAAGACTTTTTCTCAGTTATCCTCTTAGACCTTCAGTTAAAATTTGACAGTGCTAATTAGCCCCTTCCTTCAGGATACTCTTATCTTCCTTGAACTTCTTTCTACACTCTCTCTGGATTCTTCAATTCTTGATTTCTTTCATTTGTACACCATCTTACTTTCTGCCTCAACCTACAATTCTATCTTAGACTTTTTTTTTCCTGTCTTCTCTATACTTTCTTCCTTGGTGATAGCATCTACTTCCCCAACCCTAATCCATCTCATCATAGGGTAAAAGGGTCATAGTTTTAGACCTGAGAGGGGTCTTAGATGTCATTTGGAACAACCTCATTATAGATGAAGAAACTAGAGAAAATGGACATCAAGGAGGTTTCATACTTGCATGACTGAGAGTTCTGAATTTGGAATCAGGAAGATTTGATTGCAAATCTTGCCTTAGACAGTCATTAGCTGAGTGAACGTGAGCAAATCATAGCTTCCTCATTTGTAGAATAAGAGATAATTATAGCACCTACCTTGAAGTGTGGTTATGAGAATCAAAAAAAAAACCCCACATGTAAAGTGTTTTGTAAACCTTAAAAGTGCCCTTTTGGTGACCTGTCATCTGTGGTTCCAAAAAAGTGATAAAATGTGCACTGGCTATATCTGTCGGGTGGGCTAAACCAGAGTGAGGGCAACCAACAAGTTGGTGAGTTAGGAAGATGTCTACATCAAGCTTGTAAAGACCTTTTGGGGGGATGGGCAGATGAGAACAATTTATTCCAATGGCCATGAAAGTCATGAAAGTGGGTGCTTTGGAGAATTTAGGGTTTAGTCAGACTTTAAAGATACTGGGTCATCTTCAGCCTTCCAGACTTTTGTTTTGCCTCTGAACTTCAATGACAGAGAGTAAGGTTGATGATTCTGTGAAATTTTTCCTCAATTAAATCCAATTCACTCACAAGTCAAGACATCCAGTCCTGGATGTCATTGGTCTTTGAAACAAAGGAGAACAACATTCTTTGAATCTCCCCAGACAAAGGTAAAACAATCCTGACTGGTAGGCATTTTAATGAAGAGGTGGGTTGAGTCACCTCAGTTACTCTCCATTACTTCCTCATGAGAGGGTAAGTCCACAGACTTGGATTTAGTTTGAACGGGTTTTGATTATATCTTCCCGGATTTTGGGTTGAGTGCTTGGTTAGTGAAGTTACAAAGGTGGACAATACTAGGATTCAAATACAAAATAATAGACTTGAGACTCAAATGATTAGAGACTACTAGAGGAAAGGATGAAGGTGGTTTTTGGTGGTTGTCCTTTCTTCTCCAAGAGGATCAAAATAAGATCACTATATTGCAGTCAAGATATAGTGTGTAGGGGGCAGTTAGGTTGTGCAGTGAATAGAGAATCAGCCCTGGAATCAAGAGGGCCTGAATTCAAAACTAGCCTCAGACACTTAATAATTGCCCAGCTGTGTGACCTTGTCAAGTCAACTTAACCCTATTGCTTTACTGAAAAAAAAAGGTATAGTGTGTAGGACAGTGAACTGTGGCTGATCAAACCAATATGAGCTTGGAAGGCTTTACCAGAAGTTGAGCAAAAACAGATCATATGAACATTTGGAGTAGAGATGTCTCTAATATTGAACATCTCATGTTTCTTTTGAGCTATTATATTACTCATAAAGCACATAGCCTTTTTTTGTTGCAGGCATGGCATCCTGGGTGGTCCTATGTCATAGTTTCCCATGTCTTCTAATCAATTCCAAACTTCTTCAGAGAAATTTTGAGAGTGTCTTTGTATTGCTTTTTCTGATCTCCATGTGAGTACTTGCCTTGTGTGAATTCTTTACTAAAGTCTTTTGGCAAAACATTAGTTTTTGGCAAACAAACATCTTAACAAAACCCATTGGAGTTGTGCTCTCTGTAAGAGAATTTGAATGCTTGGCAATTCAGTTCAAGCAAGGACCTCAATGTCTAGTATCTTATTTTTGTCAAATGATCTTCAGAATCTTCCTAAGACAAATTAAATCTAATCAATTCATTTCCTGGAATTGATCTTCAAGTTTTACAGGCATACAACAATGAGGTCGGTACTACAGCTACTATAGACCTTTAGTTTAATTTAATCTCTAAGGAGTACAATGAGTCCTTTGAAGTCTCCCAAAAGATAAACTTATCTCTATAGATGCATGTAGTAGCTCAGTGAGTAGAGCACCTACCTTAAATCTGGCCTCAGACACTTAATGATTGCCTAGCTGTGTGACCTTGGGCAAATCACTTAACTCCGTCTGCCTTAAATGAAATTTTTTAAAAAAATGTAAGTGAATCTGAGAAAGATGAAATATTCTTGGCTCAGTAAAACAGCAGATGAAATTCAGCTTTATGCTGAGAGTAATGATTCAAAGTGCTTTATGATGTCCTAAGCCAAAGACCAAAGGCACAACTCAACTACTCAGTGCTGATGAAGTCACATAGATCCTGGAGAGATGGACTGAACACTTCCATAGCATTCTCAACAAACCATCATCAATCAATGCTGAAGCTACTGAATACTGATCACCTCGGGTTGAAGTGGTTCCCTCTCTAGCCAAACTTCCAAATGAAGGACAGCTTTTAAATGCCATTAGGCTTCTCTCCCGAAACCTGATGCTGATTCTATTGCAGAAGAGATTTATGAGGCAGGGGTTGGTCCACAGCTCATACAAAAGCTAAAGGAAATTTTTCGGTTTATTTGGCAAGAGGAGATTATTCCCTAGGAGTTTAAGGATTCTTCCATTGTCCATCTCTATAAAGGAAAGGAAAATAAGTTATCCTGTGACAATTATGGGAGAGTCTCTCTTTCTCTTAATCATTGCCAAAATCCTTCTTACAAGAGTGGAGGTAAGGGGGCGGCTAGGTGGTTCAGTGGATAGAGCACTGGCCTTGGAGTCAGGAGTACCTGAGTTCAAATTCGGCCTCAGACACTTAATAATTACCTAGCTGTGCGGCCTTGGGCAAGCCACTTAACTCCATTGCCTTGCAAAATCTAAAAAAAAAGACAGTTTGGGGAGGCTAGGTGGTGCAGTGGATAGAGCACTGGCCCTGGAGTCAAGGAGTACCTGAGTTCAAATCCAGACTCAGACACTTAATAATTACCTAGCTGTGTGGCCTTGGGCAAGCCACTTAACTCCATTTGCCTTGCAAAATCCTAAAAAAAAAAAAAGAAAAAAAAGAGTGGAGGTAATTACAAGACAAAAGCTTAACATTTAGGCAAGTTTCTCCAGAATATAGGTGAAAGGTGAGGTTATAAGGGAAGGAGATTGAATTTACATGCATGGGAGAATATTAAAACCTATACTAGCTCAACTAGATTTTAAAAATAGAATTAAAATCAATTTTCAATTTTATAAAAATCATGCAAAATATATTTTCATTGTTAGTCTTATCACGAAAAAAGCAAATACACCAAAGAAAGTGAGAAAATTATTTTCTAATTTGTACTTAGAGTTATCTCTTTGAGAGGAATGGTATTTTCTTCATCATGAATCCTTTGAAATTGTCTTATATTATTTTAATGATTAGATCAGCTAAGTCTTTCACAGTTGTTCATCATTACAATATTGTTGTAACTGAAGTACAATGACTCCTGGTTCTGCTCAGTTACCTTTTTAGAAGTGTCAGGAGGAGTTTCTGAAACCATCCCCAACCATTTCTTATTGTACAATATTACTTCATTACAATCATGCACCACAACTAATTTAGCCATTCCCCACATTTTCAATTTTTTTGCCACCACAAAAAAGAGCTGCTTTATATTTGAAAGTATAGGTATTTTTTCTTTTAATTTGATCTTTCCAGAGTGGCTGGTTTTATTCACAACTCTACCAACAATTCATTAGTGAACCTATTTTCCCTTATCCCTTCCAGCATTTGTCATTTCTAATAGATGTGAGTAGTTTCTCAGAGTTGTTTTAATTTGCATTTCTCTAATAATTAATGGCTTAGAGAATTTTTATGATTAAAAATAACTTTAATTTCTTCTTCTGAAAACTGCCTGTTAATCTTTTGTCGTTCATTTGTTTTTCATTTGTTTTGTTGTTCATTTGTTTCATTTGTTGTTCAATTTTCCAACTCTTCAAGACCTCGTTTGGGTTTTCAGTTGTGGAAACTGAGACTTGCCCAGGGTCAGAAAGTTAGTAAGTGTCTGAGGCCAGATTTGAACTCAGAAAGATGAGTCTGGAAGTCATTGAACCATTTATGAACTGGAGAATGACTTTATTTTTCAAAAATTAACCCAGTTTTCTATCTATTTGAGAAATTTGGCTATTTTCAAAGAAACTTGCAATAAAAAATTTTGTTTTTCTTCATTGCCAATAGTAGATTTTTAGTAAAATGTAGCTTCTCTGATTTACTTTTAATTAGATCTATTTTTGCAATTGCTTGGTCTGAGTTCATTGCTATCCCTGACTTTTTAACTTCAGCTGAAGCATAATAGATTCTATCCCAGCCCCTTCTTAAATTAGTTATATTCCTATTTTGGAAGATTTTACATGAAATTTCTATTATTATTATGATGATTATGATTATTATTATTACTTCAGTTAGAAAGTCTATATAGACAGAGGACATAGGTGTAAACTGAAGGGTGAAGAATTGAGAGAGGCTCTGGGAGAAGGAAAAGGAAGACAATGAGTGGAGAAAATTTCCTCACATGAAAAAGGGAAGTAAGAAAAGATTTTTCAGTAGAGGGGAAAATGGGGGAGGCATTGCTTGAAACTTATTGTCCTTAGAATTGATTCAATGAGGAGAAATATATATATATAATTCAACAGTGTTTAAGTCCCTTAGGACTTCTTTTTCATGTTTACCTTTTTATGCTTCTCTTGAGTTTTGTGTTTGAAAGTCAAATTTTCTATTCATTTCTGTTCTTTTCATTAGGAATGCCTGAAATTCCTTTATTTCATTAAATAATGATCTCCCTCCCTTCCCCCCATCCCCACCCTTAGCTTTGCTGGTAGGTAATTCTTGGTTGTATCTCTAGTTCCTTTGCCTTCTGGGATATTTTCTTTTCTTTTCTTTGTTCTTTTTTTGCAAGGCAATGGGGTTAAGTGGCTTGCCCAAGGCCACACAGCTAGGTAATTAGAAAGTGTCTGAGGCTGATTTGAATTCTGGTACTCCTGACTCCAGGGCTGGTGCCCTATTTACTGTGCCACCTAGCTGCCCCTTCCTTTAACTCTTTCAGGAATTCTTGTTGGGTTTGGGTACAATTAACATTTTTCTTTGAGGCTTTTTTGGTAGCTGTGTTCATATTGTTGTCTCCTTTCTATTTCTTAGTTTTTGCTGTAACTGCAGTAACTTTTTATGGTCAGTTTTTTGTTGTTGTTTGCTTATTATTCCAGTCTATTTTTTCACTTTTGAACTTTATGTTAAAGTTGGGCTCTGCTCATCAACAGGGGAGGAATGGGTGGGGTTAGGTATTGCTTCAGGCTTTTTCATGCTATTTGTTTTCCAAGTTAGTTCTGGGCATCTGCAAGTTTTTGGTGCTTCCAAGGTCTATATACTGCTTTTTACTAAGAAAGGCCTTGCAACTGCAAGCCTGGTTGCTCCCCTCTGCCTTGTGTTGGCCCTAAATAAAACAAGAGTCAAAATAACATAAAAACAATAAAGAAAAATAGATTATGGGGCAGCTAGGTGGTGCAGTGGATAAAGCACTGGCCCTGGAGTCAGGAGTACCTGGGACTAAAGGGACTAAAGAGGGCAGGGCAGTCCTCCTTTCAAAGTCTAAAGAGGATATATTCCAATTCTCACAATAGCTAAGAAAACCTTTGACCAGGAAAACTTAAGAGTCATTATTTTATTTAACACTAGAAATTGTGACCAGGGACCCTGCTGCATTATGACCAACCACCCTGGAACTGTGGCCCATAACTGCACATAGGCAAAAGAGTTGATAATCAGCATTGGTTACACCCAGTGCTAGCAATGTCTTTCTGACCAGTTGTCTGACTCCTCTACAGTACCTGGACTGAGAGAGCCTGAAGCTGCTGTAGTTGCTCTCAAAGCTACCTCCAAGGTACTGCCACAGTAAGGCATCTAGGCTATTACCCCACTTAATGACACAGATCTCTTTTGTTGATCTTCTAAGTTTTCTTGGGTTGAAAAAAGTCTCTGTTCTTTTGTTGGTTCTGACACTTCAAAATGAAAATTGAAGCATTATTTTAAAGTTGTTTGGAGGAGATAAATAAAATTGTTGGGAGAGTTCAGCTGGGTTCTTTTGTATCCCCTACTAACTTGTCTCTGCAATTATAGCTATTATTAAGACCAAAGGCCACACAACTGGTAGATACAGAACGGGGATTTGAACCTGACACTTAGGTGGTGCCATAGTGCAGAGTGCCAGGCCTGAAGTCAGGGAGACTCATTTTCCTGAGTTCAAATTCTACCTCAGATGCTTACTATGTGACCTTGGCTTACTTTACTATGTGATTTACCATGACCTTACAATGGTGACTTAGCTGTGTGACCCTGGGTAAGTTACTTAACACTTTGCTTCAATTTCCTTATCTGCAAAATGAACCAGGGAAGGAAATGGTAAAGCACTCAATAGCTTTGCCAAGAAAACCCTAAAGATTTGGATATGACTGAACAACTCTGACTCCAGTGTTCTTTACATTTCATGATTTCAAATTTTATGTTTCTAGTCTCTTATTCTCCCCTGAGATCCATACCCACATCTTCCCTCAGAGAACCTGCTGCCACAATACACTCAGATCCAAAACTGCATTCATTACTTTCTTCTTAAATGCTCCTTCCTCCTAACTTCCCTTTTACTGTTTATTTTGAATCTGCTATCCTCTAAGTCATTCAGGTTTGAAATATATTATCTTTGAATCTTTTCTTTCTCTAATTGCTCACAATGAATCAGTTTTTAAGACCTATTGATTATAGAACTGAATCTCTTCTCTCTTCTTCACTCAATACTGCCGCTGTTCTAAATTCATCCTCTTGTGACTTCTTGTCTGGACTGTGGCAATGGCTTCCCAACTGCTCCCGCTATTTCCAGTCCCTTTCCCTCTAATCCATTTTACCAAAATAATTTTCCTAAGACCTAGGCCCAAGTATTCTCAGAAACTTTTACTGCTTACTCCTCAGGATAAAAATGGAAATTCCTTAATTGAGGGATTAAGGGCCTTCTGTAATCTAACTCAACTAGCTGATCCCAGAATTCAACATGTCAATCTCATGCCATCATAAATTTGTATATTTTTCATCTATTTCTCTTTCAATGGAATTTACTTCCCTCCAAGTCAGTTTTTGCACTCCTTTCCCTGAGTCTTCCAGTTAAATGAGTTCAATCCCTTTTTAGATTTTCTTAGAATATTTTATTTAGATCTTTCTTTTGCCCTTATCATTGCTTACTTTTCATCAATCATAACTTGTTTAAACTTCTCTCTCCTGTGAATATAAATATGTTCTTATATTCTGTAATTGTTAGTAATACAAACAAAACAAATGAAATAATCCCTAACACCTAACAGTGGACTTTTCTCACATAGTAGGTGGTCAGTAAATGTTAAGTCAATTGAATCAAATTGAAAATATTAAAAGGGGAGCCTGGCGAAGCTAAGGAGTCTTATTTTGAGTAGCATCAGAAGGCAGATTCGGGCCTGATAAAAGGCAGAGCTACAGCTGTTCAACAATGGAAAACATTGCTTTATGAGGCAGGGAGTTCTGAGTCTGGAACTGTTAGGCAAAGTTGAAATGATCAGGTCACTGAGATTCTCAAGCAAGGTTGGATCTCAAGGGAATCTCTTGTCTTTAGTCAAGTGCAAGTTTAAGATTCAATGGTTTTTATGATAAAACAAAGGTTTCTGCCAGACAGTGATCAAAGAAGATTTGTTCACTTGAATGACTAGGATCCTATTACAATTTATACACTAAATTTCCAATGATAATGGAAATTTTAACAAAGGAAAGAGTGGGTGGGAGGGAGGAGCTTGGGTCCACCTGGTTGCATCAGTTCCTGTTGGATCTCTAATGTTTACCTTTCCCTATTTGGAGATAAAAATCAAACTTAACAGAAAAACCTTGGCTCAGACTTTGGGGAGTGAGGTGCAAGGGTTGGGGCTTTGGGAAAGGCAAATTAGGTAAAGAGTGACCACAGGCCTCCCATGATATAGATACATGAGGATATAGTAGTGTCCTAAGAGTTTTTTAATTTCTTTTCCTCCATTTGTGAGAAAACTCGTTTACCTGCTGAGATTTTCCTGACTCCCAATTATTTTGATTGAGATAAGAAGCTACACCTAGTAAAAGAATTTGTGATACTCTTTGGTGAATGTATAAGCCCAGACTCCTTCCTCCTTTAAGAATTAAAAAAGAAAATCAACTAGATCTGATAAGATTTTATTTTTGTTATCTTGCAAATGTAAATCTCACAAACATATCTTTGTAATGCAAGTCAGTAGTTGTAAATTTTTGCATCTATAATCCAAAAATAATATTCTTTTTCTTCATTCACTTGATGTTATTGGAGACTATATAAACTTTAAGAAATCTCTGGGGGATCCAGAATTATTTGAAAATTCTAGGCCTTAGCTGAAGCCTGTATAACGAACCTTGGTTTTTTTGCCTCCTAGATCTCTGCCTGTTGAGAAGTATCATCACTGGATATTTCCCCTTTCTCTCCTTTCCCTTCCAGGGAATCAAGTTAGACAGACATCACTCAGATGTTCAATTATTGACACTGGGCAATCACTGAGAAAAAAGCCTTGAAGTTTCCAGGACTTTACCCATAGCACATGGTCTGTCAGGTTAACAAATTTATTTGTCTACCTACTACAGGGCTGCAAACGGGCCGTGTCCTGTCAGAAGAACCATCTCAACAACCAGTGAAGTTTCCTGGGAGTTTGAAGTAGAAACTGGCCGGGAGGCATAGGTAAGGAAGAAAATAAGAGGGGAAATCAGCGACTGATTAATTAAATCCGGGTAGAACGGATTACTTTGTAACCAGCTGGTTACAGAACCTGTATGGGAGATAAAAAAAAAAGATTAAGATACTTATGGTCTCTTAATTTATTGACTAGCTGGGGAAGAGAAGGTACTTGGATACCTCCCAAGTGCTATTCCAAAATTCAAGTAACTCAATTCAATCTGCCCTGCAGTGTGCTAGGGTCATAAAGATTCCAAGACCCAAGCCCCGGCACTCAAGGGACTTGCATTCATTCTCCTGACAAGGAGGGAGTGAAAAGGTCATTTGAACCAAAATCCAGGTAAGCTCCCCTACTTCCCAAGCCTTCCTCAACCTTTCCCTCTTGCAATTCCTCTGCTGATTCCCTCCTCTCTTTTCCAACTATTTAATCGTTTCAGCAACTCACTCCGAAATACTGCTGATAATTGATACGTCCCAGACAGTGTGAAATAAGGTGTTTTTTGGATACTTTCTGAATGCAAAGAAATTGCTGGACAGTTGCCCCTGGAGATTCTGGGATTCCTTTGGACTGGCAAAGTTGGGCTCCAGGTGTCCCGGGGTGAAGGGGAACGAGGGAGGGGGGAGGGGGGAGACGCTGGCTCCCCGGGCGCCCAGGGTGCGGGCCATCAGTTTTGGGTCTAACTGGGACAGTCTGTACTAGGCGTGCACGGCCCCAGGCCAAACCCCCGCAGGAGGAGGAGGGGGAGGAGGGGAGGAGGAGGTGCCGCTGCCGGGGGAGAGGGCTCTCCGCAGGACAAAGTCCACCTCCTGGGCTCCCGCAGGGGCAGGTATCTCTATCTACTCATCTGCTCCCCCTCTCTAGCCTTGCCATCCCAGCGGCGGCAGTGGAGAGGTCGGTAGCCCAGGTAGGACAAGAAGGGCTTCTGCCCCCGAGGGCTGCTGCCCGGCGCGCAGAGCGCGGGGGGCCGGGGTGGGCCAGCCCCGCACGGGCCGGCCGCCCCGGGCCCCACAGACACGTGTCTTGCGGGCATCCGAGACGCACCTCCGAAGTTCTCTTTAAGGGGTAGGGCCCAGCCACTCCTGCCTTCCTGGGACTCGTAGTTCCCGCTCCTCCAGAGTGGCTATGGAAGGCCGAGCGGCTGGGGAGGGAGCGGACTACATTTCCCAGAAGGCGCTCGGAGGACCGCGTGAAGGGGGAATCCCGGGAGGCGGGGGTAACCTAGGAAGCCTCAGTGAAGATGAATGAAGAAGTTTAGGGGCGAGCGGGGATCGGGGCCCCGGACCCAGGGCGGCGGCCTTGGGGCCATGGGGTGACCGGGCCCACGACGAGGAGGCGGGGGGCAGCACCATGGGGGGCCGGCGGGCGGGGTACGACTGCTGCGGAGGACTCGGGAATGTGGATTTCCAGCAGGTACGGGGCGGGGCCGGGGCGGGGCCCGCGGGGCCCCTTAGCGCGCCGCAGGTGCAGCCTCTCCCGTGCGCGGGGCGCGAGCCTGGAGGTGGCGGCGGCGCTGCGGCGGAGCCCGGCCTCGGGGAGCTTCTGAGCGCAGGTAGCCCCAGTGTGCGGGCCTGGGCACCGCCCCTGCCGGCGCCCAGAGCTGGTGGGATGCCTCCCCCTCCCCTCCCCCCGTGCCCCCTTCAGCCAAATGCCAAGTTAGGAAACTTGCTACCGCTCCTTCCCCTTCCCCCCAGCTGACTCTGTTCCTCTGTCCTTGCTGCTCCCCCTCAGTCAAAACTGACTTGAAATAGCTTCACACGCTTCAGTTCATTCTAGAAACATTTTTTAAGCATCTGATATACGTGAGTTATTGGGACACAAATGTAAAGGAAAATACACATATTACCATAAATAACTAAGCGCTAATGAGGGCTTCCTGTAGAGGATGGTTTTTGAGCCTAGCTTTGGGGGAAAGCTAGGATTTCTTAAGAGGTCCTGGGGATGCGCGCACTTTGGGCCCCGAAATGCGAGAATATTTATGGAGCGCTCCATACAATTTCTTTGTACTTCGAGAGTTAAGCAAATCTTAGTAAATGATTGCTATAGAGTTAAACACCATCCTTCTAATTAGTTCCCCTTTCTCTAGACTCCCTCTCCTCGTGAGCCCCCCGAGTTGATGAAATCCATTTCAAATCAATTTTTTTTTAGATGTATGAGCCTCATTGGCTCCTTTCTAAATTTATTTTTTTAATTTGAGTTTTACAATTTTTCTCCTAATCTTACTCCCCCCCCAGGGCAATCAAATCAATTTCAGTTGTGGCCAGGCAGGTGACCTTTGCAAGGGTGGACAATGTTGGGGTCCAGATAAAAAATTAAAATATTAGAATTGAGACTCAAGTAACTAGAGGCTGCCTGTGTAAAGGGGTGAAGTTAGTTACAAAACACAATAGGAACTAAAGAAATTTTATCCCAAGTAGTCTCTTTTAAATGAACTAACTTGAGAGGGGTTTGACCCCCCCCCAAATATCAAGTTAAAACTATAATTGTTCACAACTTGATTTTCTGAGACCATCAGTGACAAATTCCTTAGGTATTCCTTAGGTTCAGTTCTTTTGACAAATAGGCTTTACAGAAACAGTGCATGGAGAAAGAATGAGAGGGAAGGGTGAGTTCATTCGATTTCCTAGTAACCCATTCTCCCATTCATATCAGGGCTCATGTCTTATACAGTTGTCTGGTTTCTCACAATATCTCCTTTAGGACATTTGGATTGGGCCTGTTCTCAAAGCAACTTTTTTTTTAGGGTTTTTTTTTTTTGCAAGGCAAATGGGGTTAAGTGGCTTGCCCAAGGCCACACAGCTAAGTAATTATTAAAGTGTCTGAGAGCGCATTTGAACCCAGGTACTCCTGATTCCAGGGCCGGTGCTTTATCCACTACGCCACCTAGCTGCCCCTTTCAAAGCAACTTTTTTTTTTTAGTTTTTTGCAAGGCAAATGGGGTTAAATGGCTTGCCCAAGGCCACACAACTAGTTAATTATTAAGTGTCTGAGACTGGATTTGAACCCAGGTACTCCTGACTCCAAGGCCAGTGCTTTATCCACTACGACACCTAGCCACCCCTCAAAGCAACTTTGAACCAGGCTTCTCTAAGCCTTGCTTCTCTGATTCAGGTTGCCTACAAGACATTCTTATATATCTCTGCTAAATTTCATTCTATTATAATTTTTGCGAAACAGATCAATACAATTTAGAACACTCTTCTAAATTTAGTTTTCCAATAAACCAATTCAAACATCAGGAACCTATAATTGATCCAAAATTTCAGAGAATTTAAACTTAACATATCTACTACAATTTCTATCTTATTTTAAACCTTGTACTTGATAAGCTAAAAAAAATCTTAAAAGAGAAATTTATGGGGCCTAACTGGTGAAAATGAGCCTTTCTGTTTTATCAATATGAAAATAATTTTGCTTCCTTGACAGTCATTAATTTTATATTCCTATTTGAGAACTCATTACTAAAACATGTTCAAAGCTTGAAATTCCCATTATAAACATGTGTGTGTGTAAATACATGTATTCTAAGAGAAAATAATTTGATCCTATCTTCTCAAAGTTTACTACTGCTTTTAAGCTAAAAAAAAGAAATTTAAATAGAAAAACCTTTATTGCTATGTCTAAATCCCCCCCTTTGGAGGACATAATTCTTAAAAAAGAATGAGATACTTCAGACACTTAATCTCATATATGAATTTATAACCAATAGGAGAGGAAGATGACAAACCAAAAAATGCATTTATTTATTGTTTAGGATATGGAAATGACTATAATTTCAGAGTGAAAAGAGTAAAATCTTACATAGTTGCATCCAGTTTTAGTAATTATTAACATTTTCCTTAAAACATATTTTGCAGAATGCTACTCTGAAATTCACTTAGATAGTTTAGCATTTGTAAAAGCATTCAAACTCTTAATTTGGAAATTTACAGAAAGATTGCATTTTAATTTTTGACTTAGTTTGTGGTGCTATAAATTACCTGCAGATTCAGATTCCTATCTTTTTCTTGTCTGCTTTCTAACTTGGCCAGATACAGGAGGCAGAGAGAGGTTGGTCAGATATTGGAAAGAAAATAGCTTGATTTACACAAATAAAGAGACAATACTAAATACTAAATACTAGTAATAATGGAACTATAAAAAAAATCCCCTTTTAGACTGGTAATGGAATTTAGATTAATTTATTCTACACTTTAGTCATTTCCCCTTCAACTGGAAAAGACATGACTTCCTTAACCTTCATAGGCTCTGAAGAGCATCAGTATCATTCTGATTACCTCCTCAAACACCATTGAGGATCTTTCTTGAGGGGAAAAAAAATTCTTCAGGGCATTGTCTCCAAGGGATTTTACTAGACTTTGTATTGACAGTTATTTCCAAATTATCACACTGAACACAAAACAGTTCCCCAAGTCATCTGGGCAGATAAAATTAACTTTTCCTTGATTGAGCACCTACCTTAATCTCAGAAGAAATTGGATATAGGAGGGAGAGTCAGGTTCCTTGGTTGTTGTACATCATGGAAATAGCCCCATGTGCAAATTCCACCTGTGACTTTTTGGGTTCCTCCTGCCCCCAGTGCTATTCAGGTACTGGTCTCCATACTCCTGCCTCTTTGTAGATTGCCAGTTATTATCTTTGAAAATTAAGTTAAACTGAGAGATAGGATTCCAGGCATAATCAATTTATTAGGCTAGCCGTAACAATAAATTGGATCGATAGTGTCTCTCAATGACCAAAGACTCAAGAGTGAAGAATGACAGATGTGGCTTCTTATTGGCCTGACAGTACATCATTTGAACCTCTCCTGACAAAAGTAAAATGCTCTCTACTGGTAGACATTTTAATGAGGAGGTGGGTTAAAAGTCACCTCAGTTCCTCCCCATTTCTTCCTCATTGGGAGGTATAGTCTAACAAAATAGACTTGAAGCAACTTGAATCCAAGGTTGAATGGGTGATGGATAGTTACAAGGGAACTTACATTTGAGTTGTTTTTCTTACATTTTTGAAGAGAATAATTAACATCATGGGTGATTATCTTGATTTATGTATGAATTGGATTTAAGTGAGACAGAGTTGCACAAAGTCCTCAGCCTCACTCTCTGTTTCTGAATCCAATGTCAGAATAGTCTGGTGGCAGGACAGTTAAAGACATGGCCAGGGATGCAGTGGCTGATCTTGGCATCTTTGATGCTCTTTTTAAAAAAATTATTTTATGACATTTTAACATTTTACTTGTTTTCCATTTATATACAATAGTAATATGTACCCATCATTTTTTTTTATTATTATTTTTAGGTTTTTGCAAGGCAGTGGTGTTAAGTGGCTTACCCAAGGCCACACAGCTTGGTAATTATTAAGTGTCTGAGGCTGGATTTGAACTCAGGCAACTGACTCCAGGGCCTGTGCTCTATCCACTGTGCCATCTAGCTGCCCCTACCCATCATTTTTTGCAAGGCTCTGAATTTTACAATTTTTCTCCCACCCTCTCTTTGCTCCCCCACCCCACCAGAAGGCTGTCTGATAATCTCTACATTGTTTCTGTGCCATACATTGATGTAAATTGAATGTGTTATAAGAATAAATATAACATCCCCCCCAAGAAGATGAGAAACCTCAAGAATAGAGAGAGAGAGAAAAAAATTGTACATCAGTCTGTGTTCAGATTTCAATGGCTCTGTCTTTGGGTTGAGTTGCTTTCTTTATCGTAAGACCAGAGAAGTTGCTTCGATATTTCTCCCTCAGTTGCTATTACTAGCTGTACCTCCACTCTTATTTCTCCCCACTCTCATTTATTTAATTCTATTCTCTTTCCTTTTATCCTGACCCTGTCCAAAAGTGTGTTGAATCTGAGTACCCTCTCCCTCGATCTCCCCCCCCCACCTGTTCCCCCTCATCCAGTCCCTTTCCTCCCATCCTTCTCCAGGGCAAGACAGATTTCCTCACCCTATTAAGTGTGTATGTCATTTCCTCCCTGAGTTATTCCCAATGAGATTGAAGGTTTACTCATTCCCCCTTGCCTTCCCTCCCTCCACTCCATTGTAAAAGCTTTTTCTTGACTCTTATGTGAAATCTCTCAGCTTTTTCTTCATCTCCTTTTCTTTCCTCCCAGTACTTTCCCCTATTACCCATTGACTCCATCCCTTTACCACATCATACCATTATATTCCGCTCCTTCCTATGTCCTGTCTATGTACATATATATATATATATATATATATATATATATATATGCTCCTTCTAATAGCTCTTATAAATGAGAAAGTTCATATGAATTATCAATATTTTCTTCCCATGCAGGAATACAAGCAGTTCAACATCATCAAGCTCCTCATAGTTAGACCCTCTCTTCCATTCCCTCTATGTTTCACCACAGTCCTATACTTGGAGATCAAACTTTCTGTTCAGCTCTGGTCATCACAGTAAGAAAGTTTGGAAGTCCCCTGTTTCATTGAAAGTCCATCTTTTCCCCTATAAGAGGATGTTCAGTTTTGCTGGGTAGTTAATTCTCGGTTGTAAACCAAGATCTTTTGCCTTTTGGAATATCATATTCCAATCCCTAGGAGCCCATAATGTAGATGCTGCCAGATCCTGTCTAATCCTGACTGTGGAGCCTTGGTAGTTAAATTGTTTGTTTCTGGTAGCTTTTAGAATTGTCTCTTTGATTTGGGATCTTTGGAATTTGGCTATAATATTCCTGGAAGTTTTTCTTTTGGGATCTCTTTTGGGGGCGACTGGTGAATTCTCTCGATTTCTGCCTTATCCTCAGCTTTTAGGGTCTCAGGGAAATTTTGCTGTATTATTACTTGAAAAATGAAGTCTAGGCTCTTCTGGTCATGGCTTTCAGATACCCCAATAATTTTTAAATTATTTCTTCTGGATCTGTTTTCGAGGTTGGTTGTTTTTCCAGTGAGATATTTCACATTTTCTTCTAATTTTTGGCTTTTTTTGGAAGTTTTATTTCTTCCTGATTTCTTGCAAAATCATCAGCTTCCTTTAGTTCCATTCTGATTTGAAGGAGTTATTTTCTTCAGAGACCTTTTTTATCTCCTTTTCCAGCTGGCCAATTCTTCTTTTTAAGGCATTCTTCTCATTTGCCTTTTGTTTTGCTTTTTCCATTAAGCCAAAACTGGTTTTTAATATGTTATTTTCTTCAGTATTTTTTTGTATATCTTTCACCAAGTTTTTAATTTGGTTTTCATGATTTTTCTACATCACTCTCATTTCTTCTCCCAATTTTTCCCCCACCTCCCTTAATTGCTTTTTTTATGTTTGTTTGTTTGTTTTTAGTTTTTGCAAGGCAGTGGGGTTAAGTGGCTTGCCCAAGGCCACACAGCTAGGTAATTATTAAGTGTCTGAGCCTGGATTTGAACTCAGGTACTCCTGACTCCAGGGCCGGTGCTCTATCCATTGTGCCATCTAGCTGCCCCTGTTAATTGCTTTTCAAAGTCTTTTTTGAGCTCATCCATAGTCTGAGCCCATTTTCTGTTTCTTTTGGAGGTTTTGGATATGGAAGCTTCGATTTTGTCATCATCTGAGTATGTGTTTTGATCTTCCATGGGACTAAAGTAATTATGGTCAGATTATTCTTTTTCTGTTGTTTACTCATTTCCTCAGCCCAAGACTTAATTTCAGCACTTCCAAGGCTTTGGGGTTGTTTTTTTGGGGGGGATGGGCCCACTGGGACCTTTATTCCTTCAGGGTCTTATGTTCTCTAGCCTGTGCTTTGATATGTAGATGCCCTCCCCATACTTCCCTCTGCCCTGGGGCTATAAGGAGGGATCCAGCTTGGTTATTTAGTATGGAAGCCCAAACTGCAACATGGATCTGAATGTAGGCAAACTGCAGAGTCCTGCCCCAGGGAGAACACAGAAATCTCTGCAGACTTCCCTTACTGTCTCTGGGGGTGAAGGCTGCTTTCTCCAGATTCTGTGGCTGCTGCTCCTCAATCCACACTCATTCTGGTGGAGCAGAGTTCTCTCACCACCCCTTCAAGCTGTTGCTGGTGATATTTGTGCTGGGCTGCCCCGGTTTCCCAACCCCCCCCCCCCCCATGAAATACACCTTTCCTGTGGAACTTCTAAGTTAACTTGGACTGGGAAAATGTATCACTCAGTCTTTCTGTGTGTTCTGCCCCTCTGAATTTTTGCTAGAGCCATTCTTTGATTTTTTTGGAGGGTGGGGGGAAGAAATGCTGCCTTCATGCTGCCATATTGGCTCCGCCCCTTTTTTAATTTTTAAAAAGATTGTATTTATTTTGAATTTTTACACTTTTTTTCCCCAATCTTGCTTCCCTCCCACTGAAGGCAGTCTGTTAGTCTTTACGTTGTTTCCATGCTATACATTGATCTAAATTGAATGTGTTGAGAGAAGAAAAAAAAATATGAGATAGCAAGATCATATAATAAGATAACTTTTTAAATTTAAGGTAATAGTCTTTGGTCTAACTCCACAATTCTTTCTCTGGCTACAGATGGTATTCTCCATCGCAGATAACTCAAAATTGTGCTTGATTGTTGCACTGAAGGAATGAGTCAGTCCATCAAGGTTGCCCATCACCCCCATGTTGCTGTTAGGGTACGCAGTGTTTTTCTGGTTCTGCTCATCTAGCTCAGCATCAGTTCATGCAAATCCTTCCAGGCTTCCCTGAATTCCCAACCTTCCTGGTTTCTAATAGAACAATAATGTTCCATCACACACACACACACACACACACACACACACACACACACACACACAAAACACAGTTTGTTAAACCATTCCCCAAATGAAGGACATTCACTTAATTTCTAATTCTTTGCCACCATAAACAGGGTTGTTATGAATATTTTTGTACAAGTGATGTTTTTACCATTTTTCATAATCTCTTCAGGTTATAGACCCAGTAGTGGTATTGCTGAATAAAAAAAAAAACCATTTTTGTTGTCTGTTGGATGTAATTCCAAATTGCCCTCCAGAGAGTTTGGATGAGTTCACAGCTCCACCAACAATGTATTAGTGTCCCAGATTTCCCACAACCCTTCCAACATTGATCATTGTCCTTTCTGGTCATATTGGCCAGTCTGAGAGATGTGAGGTGGTGGTACCTCAGAGATGCTTTAATTTGCATTTCTCTAATAAGTAATGATTTAGAATAATTTTTTATATAACTATGGATTGCTTTGATGTCCTCATCTGTAAATTGCCTTTGCATATCCTTTGATCATTTGAATTGGTGAATGGCTTGCTTTTTTAAAAAATTTGATTCAGTTCTCTGTTTTATAAATGAGTCCTTTGTCAGAAATAATAGTTGTAAAAATTGTTTCCCAATTTACTACATTTCTTTTGATCTTGGTTACAGTGGTTTTGTTGTGCAAAAGCTTTTTAATTTGATGTAATCAAAATGATGTAGTTTCTTTTTAATGATGTTCTCCATCTCTTCCTTGGTCATAAACTGCTTCCCTTTCCATAAATCTCACAGGTAAAGTAGTCCTTGATCTCCTAGTTTGCTTATAATATTGTTTTTTATATCTGAATCCTGTATCCATTTTAATCTTCTCTTGGTATAAGGTTGTGAAGTGTTGGTCTAATCCAAGTTTCTTCCATACTAACTTCCAATTTTCCCAACAGTTTTTAATCAAAGAGAGAGTTTTTATCCTAGTAGCCGGACTCCTTGGGTTTATCAAACGGCAGATTACTATAGTCATTTCCTACTATTGCATCTAGTCTATTCCACTGATCCTCCACTCTATTTCTTAGCCAATACCAGACAGTTTTAATGACTGATGTTTTATAATATAATTTTAGATCTGGTAGGAGAAAGCCACCTTCGTTTGCACTTTTTTCATTAAATCCCTAGAATTTCTTGACTTTTTATTTCTCCATATGAATTTACTTAGAATTTTTTCCAACTCATTAAAGTAATTTTTTGGAATTTTGATTGACCAAGCTCTTAAGGAAACCACAGTGCCTGTTTAGCTGCCTTCATGACCACTGGAACAAATCCACCCATTCTGCCACTCATTTATATGCTTGGGGTAATCACCTCCTTAACTAACCGACAGATTTGAAGCCTGATCCCTCAATCTGGTTTAGGAAGCTGTCTGCTAAGACAGTTTTACTGAGGTGTTCCCACCTCCTGGCTTCTGGGAGTTACAGGTTGAAGCAAGTGAACATCAAATGTGGATGAGGAACCCTGAAAAGGACTCTGGCAAATCCTTACCCCAGAGGTGCTAGTCCTCCTTGAACACCACATTGAGTTAAATCTGAGTTTGAGTTAAATTGAGTTAAATCTGTAGTGGGTGAGACTATTGTCCACAAAGGCAGACAATACCAGGGTGGTACAAAGTTAAATAATAGAATTGAGACTTGAGCACCCCCAGAGATAAGGAATGGGACATAGTTCCTGCCCTCATGGAGGGGAAGGTAAGATTGAGACGTAAAGAATTTGAGGTATGTAATAAGAAAATATGGTAAAATAGATATAAAATGGTAGCATGGAGACGAAAGACATAATTATTGTGGCGGTTATCATGGAGAAAGTGGTGTTTGTTCTGGGATTCTGAAGAATAGGAAGGAACTAGATAGAGCTGGTGGGAAAGGCATTACAGTAGGAATAAAAGAAACTTTGTTTTTATTTGTATGCCTATTACTTAGTACAAAGCTTAACACATATTAAATGCTTAAAGAATCTTTTGAATTCAAAAAGGGAAAAATATTGAGGAATATTTGGGAGACTGATATTTATTTTCTTGACACTAAGTCTCCCTACCTTTCTTATTTTTGGCAGTAGAGGATTGATATTTTTCAAGCTAAAAACTTCCTTTTTGCTGCATTAGGTACCAAGTTGTTTTGATTTTTTAAAAAATTTTATCTCTTGGGTCCAAACAAACTGTACCCTCATTCACCACCTCTTTCCTAGCTCCAGTGTCCTCTACTTAAAATCTCAATACCATATTTTAGGATGGACATTGATCAGTTGACATGTGACTACTGGGGGATAAGGGGATGATGCTTTGGAAGAAGGATTGGTTGAGGGACTAGAAAAAGGAAACTTACACGTGATTGAAGAATTAAATTTATTTTGCTTAACATCAGAGGTTGGAAAAATGAGCACAATTAGGTTTGATATAAGAAAAACTACCTTACTAAAGCTGATCAAATGTGCATTGAGTTGCCTGGGAGGTAATGGGGTTTTTTCCTCTTTGGAGATCTTCAGACAAAGCTGAATAATCATGTGTTGAGGATATTTATCAGGGATTCCTGTTCTGAGGTCCCTTCTAAGTGTGACAATCTAATTGTAAAGGGGAGAAGGGTGAGGTAATTTTGGAAAGGTAGCGGTCATGGTCATATTGTAGAGGATATGAAATGCCAATTTTTTTTTTCTACTGGTCTTGTGATCTTATTGGTATTAGAACCTTAATAAGAAGATCTCTTAACCAATGCAGGTAGGTTTCTCCTATGCAAGTCTTGGAGACTTGAAACACTGATAGCTAGATTTCTATAGGTTATGCTGCCTTTAATCTATATTTAGCAGCTAATGGAACTATTTTTGAGGGAAAGGATGACATAAATTAATCTGGTGACATTACATAGAATTGATTTTTATAATACACCACTGATCTCCAGTGCAAGAGTGAAAAAGCAGTTAAGTGAAATTGATGTAGTGGGATAGGGATGGGGATGTAAACAGGAAGGATATTCCAAGCCAGAAATGGGGAGAGCATGAGGCATATAGGAAATAATAAAATATGTGTCAATGTGGAAATAGTAAAATAACAAAAGTAGTATTAAAACTATAATAACAATAATAATAATAAATATAAAATAATAAAAATATGTCAATGTGGCAGAGAGGAGGTGGTCATGATTATCAGTTTCTCAAAGTATTACTGCTTTCCTTAAGCATTTTAAGTGGGATAAGACCTGGCCAAACAAAGAAGTGGATCACCAGTGGTGTCATGGAAGATCTTTTCTTTTTCTTTTTTCTCTCCCCTCTCTTTTTGTCTCCCTCTTTTTTCTTCCTCTCCCCCTCCCTTTCTTTCTTTCCTCTCTCCCTCCATTCCTCCTTCCTTCTTAGTGCTTGTAGGCCAAGAATTGCTAGGTGACCCTTTTTGCCTTCCTGTGCACTCAATGATATAGGACAGAGAAGGAACCATGTAGACATTTGGGGGGTCTGAATTGAAACTGACCCTTCTGACTAATATGCTTTATCTTATGGACTTGTAGCTGTTTTGAATGATTCTGTTAAACTCTTTACAGTAAATGAATATGCAAAGAAAAGTTTACATGTTTTATATTATTCATTTCCACCCCCTCTCCAATCCCTGTTTTAAACAAAACAAAGTACAGTCAGAGCCCAAGTAGACAGGGTTAAATGTTACCATCTCCTGGAGCTGATAGTGTGCACATGCTTACAAGGAGTGACTACTTATACAAACTAATCGTCCCTAATTAGGTGAAATGGGACCTATACCCTGGTTCAGCTAGTGTGTGTTTGTGTGTGTGTGTGTGCGTGCACGCGCTTTAAAAAAAAGGCTTTTAAACCTCCCTTGTCTACCCCCCAAAAAAATATCCTGATTCTGTGGAATTAGAGTTAGGGGTTGAGTATGACTAATGTTATCCTTATGCAATCAAAGTCATAACTAGCCTCTGTCCTTTTTTTCCTCTTCTTGCCTCTCTTTACCCACCATGTGATCCCATTACTCAATATGGTGACAATATGATGCAAGTTGACTGCCAGGTTGGCTGGAATGAGGACTGTTGAACTCTAGCTAGATTTTACACTGTGGTCTTAGTAACTACTACAGGTTAGCACACAGGCTTTTTTCTCTAGATTGGTAGAAGCAAAAATGTTTGCAGATCCTCAAAGTATTTGGAGAATGCCTGCTGCAATGGGACACATTAAAATGCCTAAACAGCAAATCTTGGTTTTTTTTTTGAGAAAGGCTGTTTGAAATACATCTTTTTTCAAATTAATATTTGTGCAAATCAGCAAATAAACATTCTTTGCCTACTTTTTATGAGACATGATGAAGCATAAATTAAGAAACAACATTCCTATGCCCAATTTGCAGTTTGGTAGGGAGACAATGTAGATGTCTATGCATACTAACAGAGGAGGACTCCAGTTTTAAATGTAGTATTTTCATAATATTGACAGTCTCTTTTATTTTTAAATGCACTGTATTATCTGGACTAGATTGAATCTTACAGCAGAGACATATATGGCAAAATCCTGATTGTGTATGGTTTGTTTTGATTTTATGAATTGTTTTCTTCAAAACTTGACCATTAGGGTAACAAGCAAATTAGTTCAAGGTAAACCCCAAGTCTAGGATGGTGTCTAGGACTTTAAAGTGAAGCCTGAATTTATAAAGTTCATTACACATCTATTAAGTGCTCTTCCTCCCAATAAGTCTGTGAGGTCCTAAGTTCAAATCTCTCCCCTGTCACTAGTTGAGTGACTGTGAGCAAGTCTGACATTCTTAATCTGTAAAATGGGGGTAACAGCACCTTTAAGACCTACCTCACAAGGTGGCTGTGGGACTCAAAATGAAACTTGTGTTGCTAACTTTTTGTTGGGGGGTGGGATTGGATCTATTTTTTATTCCTGGAAATCTCTCTAGTGTGGCAGAATGGCAACCTATCTATAATTTATAGTCTCAGGGAGCTGCTGGGTCCCTGAAATGTTAAATACGTTGTTCATGATCACACAGCTGGTTATGTCAGAGGCAAGTTTTAAATTTAGATTTTCTGACTCCTAAGATCCACACTTTATTCACTAAAAATATACTGCCTTCCTTTACAAATCTTAAATTAACTGTTATCATTAATTAAAATTTTCTTCTCATTTTATAGTTGAGGAAACTGAGGTGCAGAGAAGTTAAGAAACATTCCTAAAATCAGTAGGGCTGATAAGTCAAAGTTAGCGCTGGAATCTAGCTCTTCTGACTGTAAAGCCAATTTTTTTTGGGGGGGGGGTGGTGGTAATTATACAAAGTGAAGTAATAAGTGTATTGATCATAGTGAAGCTAAGCTTGCATAGATACCAGAATCAGAATGACAAGATAAATTAGGTTAGATCACTCTGTTTCTTGGTACCCCATAATTCTCCCTCAGTGAAGGGGGAAATTGTCCCTGGAAATCAGTGACTTTTACTCTTGTCCTCTACTGTTTGTCCTCATGTCCTGGTGTGAGGTGTGTTTTTGGTGCTATTTATTGATCTGCTGTATTTCCCAGGAAAAACATTGCTTTGAAATGTTTTCAAATTCCTGAATAAACTAGACTTGATAACAGTCTTCCCCTGCCAATCCAATCCAAAAAGCAAATCAAGATTACTCCTAACCATGGGTACATTATTAACTCAGTCCCTGAATAATCAAGACATTATTTGGGACGTCAGTAGAGAAGAAAATGTAGTATTAAGTTTATCTCCATTCACTTTAGGCATACCTATTCATACTGGGCATCCTCTTAAAATCGAACCTCTTGGAGGAACCAGCCAATCATAGAGAGGAGGCAAGGGCTAGAGGGAGCTTCACTGGCTTGGAAGAGAAAGTTCTGAAGATATGGCTCATCAGTCCAGCCTGGAGGGGATGGTTCACTTGTGTTATAGAGAGAGGAAGGGCTATTGAAGTGGAAGTTGGGAGCCCTGAATTTGAGTCTCAGAGTTGGTATGTGGAATTGTGCAGGTCATTGCACAGTTCTGATATGCAAAATGGTGATAAAAATAGCTTCATGAAGATGTTATTCACCTCCAGAGAAAGATATGATAGAAGTATACATAGTGCAGTGTAGTGTAGTGTATTCACACACACATACATGTCAAACAGTGCCTTTTCTTGAGGGTGTGGAGGGATGGAGGGGGAGAGTTCAGAATTTAAAACATAAAAAATAAATACCTTCACTAACTACATTGATGGTTGGTTTCCAGGATCAAAGATTATTTATGTAAATATAAACTTTATATTTGTAAAACTTAAAATACTCTGAAAATATCAGGTTTGGTTTATTTTTTTCCTGTTCTGAGGCTATTCTAGACAGACAAAAACGAACCTAAATTGTATTTTTAAAGAGGAACTAGAAGGTGGAATTATTAACTAGATAGGAGAATGACTTTTCTGAATAGGGAATCCTTTCCAGCTCTCCTATCACACATATCTCTGTTGGCCTGCAGCTGCTATGGAGAGGATCATATCTGGTGCACGACCCAAAGCCAGAATGGGCTTCCTTCCCAGTCCCATATTCTGGATTCTTTCACTTCTCCACGGTATCTTTTGAGTTCTGCCCTGTCTGTACCCTTTCCTCTGGCTGGATGAGAGTTTAATGTGTATTTCATTGTCTTCCCTCTTTCCTCCCTGACTGGGGTAAGAGCTTTATAAATCCTTGTAGGCTTAGGGTAAAGGAGAGTGGCTGCCCATAAAAACCCTCCCCAAAGACTGTCTGACTCCTTGGATAAACTGGATCTTGATTTTTAGCCAGTTTTTATTTGATATCACTAGAGAACATGGTATCTTGTTGAATTTAGGATTCTGACTACAAGGAATTACAACAAAATATAATTAGCATTCTACTATGACAAATTTAATTTTTCTGTTTCAAAGACTTCTTCAGGATCTTTTCAAGTCTACAGGGTTAATTAGTGAAATTAGTTTTCAGTGTAGAGATGAGCAAATGGGTCAGTAAATAGGAAGTATTGGCTGATAAATCTGCTTAATAGTTTTTGTTTACCTAGATTTCTGTTAACCAGGAACAATATAACTCTTAAAAGATTAAAAATTTTCATAGACTGTTGTTCAGTCATTTTCAGTTGGGTTTATCTCTTTGTCCTAACTTTTGGAGTCACTGGAGTAGTTTGCTATTTCCTTCTCCAGTTCATTTTACAGTTGGGAAAACTGAGGCAAACAGGATTAAATAACTTTCCCAGGGTCATACAGCTAGTAAGTGGCTAAGGCCAAATTTGAACTTGAGTCTTCTGACTCCAGACCAGCTGCTCTGTCCACTGTGTGACCTATACTGCCCCTTCACAGAATTCAAATAGAATCAAGTATATTGACCTGGACCTGTCTGTTTTTGTGTGTGTGTGTGTTTGTGTGTGTGTAGCCACCACAGTGAACATGGGCTGTTATTCAGGTTTGACCATGTCATCAGTTTCCATCAACTTCATTGCCATTTCTATGCTGATGATTCTCAAACCTCCCTGTCCTGCTCTACCTTCTCTGTTTACCTCTAATCTCACATTTCCAACCACCTTTCAGACTTCTAGAATTGGATGATCAGTAAATAATTTGAATCCAGCATCTTCAAAATTGAATTCATTATCTTTCCCCCTAAAAGCCCTTCACTTCCAAATTTCTTTATTACCAATGAGGACATAGACATCCTCCTCCAACTCCAACCCATCCAAACTTTTGCCATGGACAGTCAGTTTCCCCTTTTCGTTATCTCTTGATGGTTTTGCCTCTGATACTGCCACCACCCTGGAGCAGGCACAGCATACTTGGGCTGTGGCAGTAGACTGCTTGTGCAGCCTCAAGTCTCCCCCTATTCCAGTCATCCTATTCTTTCTAAAGCCGTGGTCTGACCACATCACCCCCCTCCCCCACAGACACATAAATCCACACACCCCTACTCATACATTCTAGTGATTCCTTTTCGCCAGGATCAAATACAAAACCCCCTATCTGTGATTCAAAGACCCTGCCCCCCACTTTTCTGAAAGTCTTACAAAGGCCACCTGGAAGGCCAGAAGGGGAACTTAGCAATTGGGGAAACCTTCAAGGTGGAGGCCTGTCTCTCATCTTCGTTCACATTGATGGGATGTTGCATCCTTGTGTCCTTTGGGATGGTGTCTAGGAATCTCAGTGGAACTCTTACCCTTAGCTTTGGGCATTCTTGGCCCTCCTGTCATCTGCCAGCAGATGACAGCCTGTAAAAATAAAGTCAATCTTCAAATCAGTGTTTGGACTGCTATTAAACCTAGTCCTTGATACAGAAATCTGCAAGAGACCAAATCTCCTGAGTAAGTGACATTTTCATGGGGTTGGCCAAGGGCCTATTCTGGAATCCCAGAAGGGGCCGTTTGAGAAATAGACTGCCTCTGACCTAATGGCTGAATCTTTCCCCAAGTCTGGTGGCTCAAGACTCTGCCTTTTCTGATCCATGAGCCAAGATTGCTTTTGTAGGGATTCAAATCAGTGTTGTTAGAGATGAAAGAGACTAAACCTATCTAATCCAGTCCCTTCATTCAATAGAGGAGTCAACCAAGGCCCAGAGTAGTGAAGGGATTTATTCTAGAAGGCACATTGGTAGATAGAGATTAAAACCCCCATACTCTCCATCTTTCCAGCCATCTCCATATTGTAATCATTTGTGTGAAGGATGTAAAGTAAATTTACAGCATAGTCAAATCATTCTGTGCATTTGGAGACTGAGATGTTTTTCGATGGTTAATTCTATAGTTCTTTTTTACCTCTTCCCCTTGGGTGATAATTAAAAGTTATATGAACTTCTGCCTTGCTCTCCTTTTTAGGCTTTCTCCTTTTGAGGTGTTTTTACCCTTATAGTCATTTAATCCAGGGATCACCTGAGGACTACTCCCTTGAAGGACCATGAAGCCCTGGAAAAAGAGAAAAGCATTTCTGTTATATTGAGCATGCATCTTTTCCGTGGGGTGTGGTGACTTGGGAAAGATTAAGAAGAAATTGAAAGGCAAAGTTCCATCCAATCCAGTAGTTCCAGATTGAATTGCCATACCCTTTAGAAAGCTCTCAATCTTCTATTTCCTCCCTTTCTTAATTAAATCCACAAACAATTATAGGGTTATTAGCATTCATTCATATAGGTTCATATTTTTATTCACTCAATCACATTTTTTTAAAAACATTATTCTTATTATTATGGATTTCTTATTTTTTATATCACTCTTATTCCCTCTCCCCTCTTTGAGTCATCCTTTGAAATACAGATTCAAATTGAAAGAGAAAAAAAAGCATTTTAATGAAACCAATACATTAGCCAGGTCTCACACTCTATACAATTATTCCATACTTCTGGTTCTTTTTTTCTGTCAAGCGACTGAGAGATGCCTTTAGTCATCTCTTCAGGACTCAGTTTGGTCATCATAATTACAGTGTTCAGTCTTCTTTTTTTTTTGGCCTGTTTTCATTGTTGTCATTGTCAATCATACTTTTCCCACTCCATTCACTAAGTTTCTATTGAATGCTTTCTACTTAGAGTCAGAGACAAAATATTAATATTCTATTTGGCATTTTAGGCACAATTCTTCCAGAAATAACTTCATATAATTGAACATTAATATCTGCGCCTCTTCTGGCTTGGGAGAGAGAGAGATGTCTTATGATGTGTTTCTCTGCTCCTAGACAGTTTTAGGTAACATTTATAGTAATTATGAAGAAGAAAATCACAGTATGTAAAAAATACAGTTGTTGGTTAACATTTCAGAATAGTTGAATAATAGTCTCCATTCCATTCTTTCTTGAATCATCACCCTCTTGGAATCTATGAAGAGAGTCAGGTAGAGAATCTCTTCTGAAAAATGGAAGAGAGAACTTTGCTTTGAAAGGAATAAGGGATACTTCCTCTGAATGGGTGCTTCTGGGGAATAAGACTGGGGGAGAGATCCTTTTTTTTTCAAACTTTAGTTTCCATCCATTTTCTGTTCTTAATCTATTTTTTGTTCTTCGTCTACTCTACCTTTTAGGAGTGTCTGAAAGAATTTTTTTTAGACCAGAGAAATATTTCTTAATATTTTTTTAGAGAAACTAAATAGAAGGTTTTATATCTTAGATTTGAATTTCCCTATTCAATTGGGCTACAAATATACAGACTACTCACAGTCCTGATTCCATTCCTGATCTGCATGGAAATTTTGATCTGTTCTTTTTCTGATCTAAATTGGTTTTTCTCATCCTTAGGCATCCAGTTGACCTGCCCAATCTTAGGGCTACCATGTTTATGCTGGACATTAATAGGTCCCCAAATCTACTTAGTTCTGCCTCAACTTAGAACTATTTTTTAAAAATTTATTTATTTTTGAATTTTACAATTTTCCGCCTAATCTTGCTTCCCTCCCCCCACCCTCACAGAAGGCAGTCTATTGATCTAAGTTGAATGTGTTGAGTGAGAAATCATATCCTTAAGAAAAATATAAGATAGCAACTTTACATAATAAGATAACAGTAAATTAAGCAACCTAGAACTATTGACCTCAAGCAGTCTACCAGGCTCAACCTTCTTTAATCGGAATTGCAGGTGTGAGCTCTCACTCTTGGTTAAAAGAGGTTTTTTTTAAAATATGACAAAACCCTGAGTTCAAATCCAGCCTCAGATTTATTAGCTGTATGACCCAAGTCACTAAATCTCTCTGCCTCAATTTTCTCATCTATAAAATGGGGGTGATAATAGTACCTCTAATCCAGAGTTGTCCTGAGGATCAAATGGAGTAATAGCTATAAAGTACTGTGCACAGTTCCTGGACCATCCTAAGTACTATATGAAAGTTGACTCTTATTATCACTATTATTATTAGAGGGTGGGGACTAGGGTATTCAGGGAAGGCTTTTTGGAAGAGGTAAGAGTTGAGCAGGGCCCTGAAGAATTAGTAAAAATTGGGTGGAGAGGCAGGAGGAAGTCCTTTTTGGGCAGGCCAGTGGCCCAGGGGTAAGGATGAACATGGCAGGCATTGGCCATGAGTCTGGTTGGATTAAAGAGGCTCAGGATTAGAGGAGACTTCTAAATTGCAGAGCTTGGGCTCCTGAGGCTTAAAACGAGACCACTCCACTAATGCAGCTGTGTTTCTTCCAGGCAGAACTCTCCGTTATGACCCGGCTTCTCGGCTATGTCGATGTCACAGATTTCAGCTTTGTGGCAGCTGTCCTCTGCATCATTTTCAATCCCCTTTTCTGGAATGTGGTAAGCTTGTCTGACGTGATGCATGTTCATACTCCCTAGTTACACCCACCATCCTGTCCCACTATCAGATAAACTAAATGATGTAATATTTCCAAGGACACATTTCCTTTTTTGGACAGAGCCCTGGAAGATAGATAGTGGTTTACTTGCACCCTTTTCTTTGGTTGCAATCGATTGAGTTGTGAGGTGTCCCCCCCCATTTTATTTCCTCCTTTTGGCTATGCAGCAAACTTGAAATGAAAAACAATGTCTTCCTTTATGTTATAAACACTTCTGTTATCCTTTCAAAGCAATTATACACATTGAGTCATATGAAAATTATTTGTTTTCGGTGTTGGACTGTAGAGCAGTTCCGAGAGGTGAGGCTGTTGTTGAGGGCCTTGAACATGGTGCTGCCTGCTGAGATCCATGGAAGAGTCAGGTTAAAGTAGCAGACTGATATGAATTAATATGTCTGAGATCCTTACCTTTGCACCTGAGATCCTTATGTCCGCCTTAGAAATTTGGCTCTGAGGTCATGGCCTTACACCAGATGGACATTTAAGAGATATCACCTGAATCAGAACTCTTGTGAGAGAGTGTTACTATTTAGTGTCCCTGTAGTTTCCAGAAACTGATCCAGAAACACTTTGGTGCTTCGTCCCTGTGCCTGCTATGGTCTTGTGGTCACCTGGCTCCCTCCTTGTCTAGTGAAGACTAAAAGAAGTTAAAGGTATAATTCAAATATTAACTTCAAGGGCAGCAAGGTGCCAAAGAGGCAATCTGTGAATCTCATCTTCAAAATGAGGTTAACTTAGTGAGACCCTGGATAAGAGAAGTTTATACTTTACCTTGTCAAGGAAATTTCACACCTTATGAAGGACATGTAACTTCTCAGTAAGAACTTTTATACTTTCATCAGTGAGGGACAGTGAGGACTCAGGGAAAAAAATCTGTATCTGTCCTGTCCCCTCTCCCCATTCCCCAACCACTCTCTCCATCTGCCCGTAGTCTTGGCTCTGGTTGTGGGACCCAAGTAAGACACGGATTTGGAGGAGCCTTAAAATGGAAAAAGTGCTAGATGGATGACCAACATCAGTATTTTAATATGAATATCCTTCCCAGGAAAGGAGGAATGAATAGGTTCAGTAGGAAGAGCAAATGTTATTAGGTCCTTTGGTCATAGTGATGATACTGTCCTAGTCAGCCCTTGAATCATTAGCACCTGAAGCTCATTCTCTCAAGATTTGTTTGTGGGCATTAGAGTTAGTGCTTTTATTGGTTGCTGATTGGAAAATTTTAGGGATCTGTATCTAAATTTTAAAATTGTGTCCTATATAGTCCTGGGTATCCTATATTGTGGTCTATACAACTTTCTGCAGCACAAACAACAGGACTCAGGTTCCTGTGATATGTTATTTGTTCAGTAGCAGTTGCTTCTTTTTTCTATGTTGGAACCACTCCTGTTTCCTTCACAATGCATTAGTTCAAGAAAATTGTAAAGTTGTCAAAGTCTGACTTGTCTCTTGGTTTTTCTTTCTGAAGAGTGTCTAATTTAGATGTTCTTGGTGGGTGGTGGCAGAAGAAGAGGAATCAGATTTTAGAGCTGGAATGGTTCCTTAAGGATTCTCTAGTTCATCTCCTTTGTTGTTGTTGTTTTAAATATGAACATAAATATCAGAAAATGAGTATTTTCATACATAAAGAATAAAGTAAGAACAATGTATGGAAACAATGATCTTTCTAACCTAATAGTTTTTTTAAAGTATATAAGTTAGTTAATACAAACATCATCCTGTTAGTCTGTGACCCTTCTCACTTTTTGTTCTCTTATCATTTTTTAACTGTTTCATCTATATTAATTGGTTTTGTTTTATTATGACTACCCTTCGAAACCTCCCCAATAAGCCACCCATTGTTGCTCATTTGTTTCAGTCATCTCTAACTCTTTATGATGCCATTTGGAGTTTTCTTGGCAAAAATACTGGAGTGGTTTGCCATTTCCTTCTCCAGGTCATTTTGCAGATGTAGTAAACTAAGGCAAATAGAGTTAAGTGATCACATGTCTGACAATAATGCCTGGCATCCCTCAGCAACTCTAGCTGACTTTGCTAGCCTCATGGAAATGAGATGAAATCTTATAGCTATTTAAATTTGCCTTTTTCTTATTGTTAGTAGTTTGAAGTATTTTTTGATAGCTTGCTTTTTCTTACCTATTCGCATCCTTAGTCATTTATATAATGGGAAGTAATCATTTTTATAATGTATTTCCATCAATTATCTACATATCTCATATGATATACGGAAAAATTTGTTATAAAGGTTTTGCTATAATAAAGTCCTTGGGTTTCCTGATCACCATGTGCTTTTGGATGTTATGTACAGTATTTCATTTGTTCCATTGATCAACTTTTTGTTGTTTACAACCAGTACCAAATAATTCTTATGATTTTCACTGTCATTATAATTTGAGGTCACTTGGTGCTGCTAGATTTCCTTCCTTTTCTACTTTTTCATTATTTCCCTTGAGATTTTTACCCTTTTTTTCTCCAGTTGAATTTGGTTATTATTTTTACATTCCATAAAGTAAGTCCTTGGCAGTTTGATTTGGCATTAAATCTGTGAATTAATTTAGGTACTGTCCCTATAATGGACTGAGTCTAACTGAGGTTGGTCCCTTAGCAATTTAGGACTCATATTGGAATAAATGAGACACATGTAGGTCATTTAGCAGTTAACACAAAAAGGTTTATTTAGCCATAGTTATAGAAATGATACTTGGCAAGGTTATAGAATTTTTCTTAGGTAGACTTGACTCCTCTCTTCTCGTAAGGAAAAGATAGGAATCTGATTATCAGAACAAGGTTCAGTGATTCACAGAACATTTTGGTATACTTCAAGTCTCCAGGTCCCTGGTTCCACATGGACAAACCTTTTTATGCTTTTAGGTAAATCAGAAGCTACCTCATTATGGCTAGAGGCCACTAGGGAAGTTTCATCCCCAGCTAGATGGCTTATTCCTTAATAAGGAATATTATTGGACCAGTCAAGACTCAGAAACAATTTTCTTTGTTTTTCAGGATAAGAACTAGCTTAGCCTATTTGGAGGTTGGGTTTGGGGGTGGGGTGGGGAGAGGAAGGGAGGAAACCTGACCTCTCCCAGTCTCCCATGATGTTGCTCTGAAGGACCAGGACTGTGATACCTCTGGCTTTGAACCTACATTTATTAGGACTTGTTTTGACTTCTGTCTTCCCTGGAGTTCAATACTCGATATGTTTAAGGCCCTGTGAGAGCACACTGAGTACCACCATCCCTGTGTCCTTGCTCAGAGTACACTATAGGTTTCAGGCTGTTTACTGAAACTCACGTGGTTGTTTTGCTTCTGCTATCCTTATCCTTCTCTAGATTTCTAGTTTTCTGGTGAACTCCTGGACAGGATGGTGGAGCTTATTTCTGTTCTCTTTGGTCTTTTTTTTTTTTTTTTTTTTGCAAAGGCAATGGGGTTAAGTGACTTGCCCAAAGTCACACAGCTAGCCAATTATCAAGCACCTGAGACTGGATTTGAACTCAGCTCCTCCTGACTCCAGGGCTGGTGCTCTATCCACTGCGCCACCTAGCCACCCTAGCCCCTCACTTTAGCAAGTAAGGGAGACAGTTTTATTTTCTTACCTTTTTACCTTAGTCAAATTTGATAAATATATACCATTTAGTTTCATTTTTATTGTTGTTTCCACTGAGAGTATGGCAGTGGTATAGTATATTTGCCTGGTTCCACTTCTTTACTCAGCTTCTATTCATATAAATCCTGTTTGCTTTGCTGAATTCTTCATATCCATTGTTTCTTATGGTATAATAACATTCTAGTATATTTATACAACAAATTTTGTTTCACTTTTTCCCAATTAGTGAGCATCCATTTTGTTTTTAGGTCTTTGCTATCATAAAAAAGTGTTGCTCTGAATATTTTGGTATATATGGAATCTTTCTCTTATTATCAACCTCTTTGAGGTAAGCGTTTAGCAGCAAATATTAAAGGATATGGATATTTTAGTTACTTTTTCTTTTAAAAAAGTACAATTCAAAATTGCTTTACTTTATGTAGCTGGATCAATTCATAATTAAATAGCATATAATTTGACTATTGATTATTTTAATCCTTTTATTAGTATTGCTATTTTGTCGTGAAATAAACCTTAGAGTTGTTTTGTTTTGCATTTTTCTTATTGCCTTAGAATAATCTTTCATATTTTACAGTTGGTTTTTTGTAAGTTTTTTCATCCTCTTTGGCATCTTATTAGGGGATTACTCTGTGTTGGTAGGATATTAATATTTCAGGCAGGTGGAGGATATTTTGGGACTGTTTCTCACCTCCAAAATCATATCACTTAGCTGCTGTTGTAGGAATGGCTCTCAGACTGTTTGTGATTGAATTATTTTGTTTCCTTGTTCAAAATTTTTATAATCAATTCTTTTTTCTCTTTTAATATAAATCTATTGGTTGAGATTTACTGATGTTGATACAATATCATATGGTCTCTGGAGGATTGATATTGTAATGCTTAAATCAAAGTGGGGACAGGGGCTTCATTAGAATTCCAGAGTTGGAAGATGATCTTTTCTCTTGTCTCTGGGCAGAACTGTTTCTTATTTAACTTTAATGGTAGGTGGTCTGCTGTACCTTTAGAATACTCTAAGGATGATATTATATTACTTTATCAATAATAATATCAGCAGAAAGCTTTGGGGACAGGCATTGTCAGTCTAACATGATATCCAGAAGCTTATTTTTGGGGAGCCCATAGGCCATCTTCATTTCTATTACTTGCCAGTCATCTTCTTTCACCTGCCATGATGGTTGGCATACTCATTGTTTCTTTATTTCTCCTCTTTCTTCCTCGCCTAGTATCCCCCTCTTACTTATTTTTTTAAACAATCTTCTCTTGAAAGACTGATAATCCTACCTGTTCTTTTAGATGCTTCATATCTATAAAAACAAAACAAAACACTGTCCTTTGACTGTCCCTCTTTAGAGTATCTTGCTGCCAAAGGAAGGGGGGGGAAATCACGTAAGATTAGTCCTGTGTATTTCCTTGAAAAATCTTTCTGGAGTTAAGATGAAGTACTTAAATGGGACAAAGTTGGATTTTATACGGTTTAATCCTCATATCTTGGTTGCTTGGAGACATTTCTTTTGCTTTCTTAACAACTAGCCTGAGAGTGGGTTGTGATCTCTACACTTTGCATCATCACAGATGATCAGTAGTATTGGTGATAAGGGATAGGGTATTGCAATCTGGTAATCTTTGCCAGCAGAAGTAGCCAAGCTTTTTATTGCAAATGGCAACAAAAGGGGACCTCATATATTGACTGACTTGGTAGCTCTGTTTCAGTGATTTCTCAGCCAAAGGTCCATAAGTAATACTGAGATGAATGATAAACAGTTGAGACTTGAGGCTGGAATTAGTCATTTACTCAATCAGCAAACAGTTATTAAGAGTCAATTCTTAATTGTTGTAAGATAGAAATTTAAATTAGTATAATATCTGGTTTTGTGTCTTCTCTGAACTTATAACGGTTGATTTCATTTAAAATATAATTATTGGGGTGGCTAGGTGGCATAATGGATAAAGCACCCAGCCTTGGAGTCAGGAGTACCTGGGTTCAAATCCAGTCTCAGACACTTGATAATTACCTAGCTGTGTGGCCTTGGGCAAGCCACTTAACCCCATTTACCTTGCAAAAAAAACCAAACCTAAAATATATTTATTAAATTCTTATTTATTCTAGATGGGAGATAGACATGTAAAAGTTTTAAGAAAATTAGTATACCAGTTAAAAGTTGTGTTTTTTTCCTGAGGCAATTTTTAATAAATCTGAAAAACAAATTAAGTCTGAATTTAATAGTCACAAGGACAAGGGAGGCCTAATAAAAATTTAAGTAACTTGAAGCAATCTGATGAGTCTGTCCCGAATGGGATGGCTTCATCATTAGGGACAAGGGCCTATCTCCTTAAAACTAGAGCCCTCCAACCCACTCTGGCTTAACCATACCCAAACAAGCCCTGAGGATTATTCCAGAAAATGTAAAAATAACAATGAAAATTTTTCTGCTCTTGACAAATTAAGATCCTTTGCCCCAAAAGAATTCTACAGATTGATTCATCTCAAGGCAGCCATAAATAAAAGTTAACAGAGGTCCCTTAACCATGGCTTCAAGGATAAGCCTGGAGTTGCCCAAGGCCAGGTTTCACCTGGCACTACACACCATGAAAAACCCTGAGAGCATTTGGTGCACTGACTTGGGTTACCTACACTGAACTGTGAATATTTTTCTTTGTCCTTCTTCCTCCTGCTGGACTTGCTATCTCCTAGAAGGCGCTACTCTAAGCCACTGATATTTCCATCCTCCCCACAGTCTCACTCAGTTATTTCACAGGTGTGTGTCACAAGTCTAAGGAGGGGTTTGACTGAGAAGATGACTGTTGGGAAAATCATTCCAAGTGGTCACTCTGCTGCTGACCCCACTCAGACTTCAGTATGACTAGTTTATGAAGGGTGGGAAGGGTTTGAATAGATGAAGGATAAAGATTAATTCCTCTATCAGGAATTTGTTGTTCAGTTATTTTTTAGTCATGTCCAGCTCTATGACTCCATTTGGTTTTCTTGGCAAAGATACTGGAGTGGTTTGCCATTTTCTTCTTGTAACCCATTTTTTGGAAGAGGAAATAAGTGTCTGAGGTTGGATTTGAACTCAGAAAGGTGAGTCTTCTTGACAGAAGACCTAGAACTCTATCCACTGTATCACCTAACTGCCTTTAAGAGTACCAGCAAAAGGGGGGGGGGGGCGGCTAGGTGGTGCAGTGGATAAAGCACCGGCCCTGGAGTCAGGAGTACCTGGGTTCAAATCCGGTCTCAGACACTTAATAATTACCTAGCTGTGTGGCCTTGGGCAAGCCACTTAACCCTATTTGCCTTGCAAAAAAAAAAAACTAAAAAAAAAAGACTACCAGCAAACGTAGGCTAGGTGGTGCAGTGGATAGAGCACTGACCCTGGAGTCAGGATGACCTGAGTTCAAATGTGGCCTGAGACAATAATTGCTTAGCTGTGTGACCTTGGGCAACACTTAACCCCACCCCATTGCCATTTATTTTGGGGCAGCAAGGTGGCGCAGTGGATAGAGCACCGGCCCTGGAGTCAGGAGTATTTGAGTTCAAATCCGGCCTCAGACACTTAATAATTACCTAGCTTTGTGGCCTTGGGCAAGCCACTTAACCCCATTGTCTTGCAAAAAATCTAAAAAAAAAAAGTACCAGCACAATGTAGCTACTTGATAAATGTTTCTATAGTTAAATTTTATTATTTAAGTGAGACTTTATGTTTCCACATGGTGTTTTACTGTCTTCTACCTGGAATACTCTTCTATAGATTTTTCACCCCAGATTCATCCTTTTTGGTCCAATTCAAATGCCATCTTTTCCATGAAGCCTTCATCAATTCTCATCCAGACAAAAGGGACATCTGAATTTTTTTTCCAGCTAGTATGTATATAAATAAATATGGAAGAATTCTTATTTTTAAGTAGCTTCTGTTCTATTGGGAAGAGACAAAACATGCAAAGATTAGTTTGAATAGAATGAATATGTAGCTTTAATATGGACTCTTGGGATCTTTATCCTAATTCCCATTTCTTTTTTTAAAAGAAAGATTTTATTTATTTTGAGTTTTATCCCATTTCTGTTGAACCCCAGAGTGCTGAGAATTTTTTTCTTTCAGTTATTGATTTGAGTCCCTATTTTGTTGTGTATTTTTTTTTTTTAGGTTTTTGCAAGGGAAATGGGGTTAAATGGCTTGCCCAAGGCCACACAGCTAGGTAATTATTAAGTGTCTAAGACCGGATTTGAACCCAGGTACTCCTGACTCCAGGGCCGGTGCTTTATCCACTACGCCACCTAGCCGCCCCTTGATGTGTATTTCTAATATAAATCACTAGAGATTGGTGCCTCAGTGTATCACTTCCCTGGTTGCCATCAATTAGCTTTTCCAAAGGAATATTTACTGAAATAGCAATAACAGAAATACATACTTTCCCTCCAAGACAGGGGCACACTTTTTGTTCTCCCTATCTCCTTTACCCCCTTTAATACCTTGGTTCTTGAGGAAAATAACCTCAATATTTAAAATACCTACAAAGAAAATTCTTTGGAATTTGACATATCCACCAGGATGAGATTGCTACCTTGTAGCAGAGTTAGTAGAGGATCTGAGCTGCTGAGAACAGTTCACTCCTGGGCTGGGTCCTGCAAGACCTCTTGAGGACCTCACTGGTGCTTCACCAGACTGGATCTCTGGGCCACTGACCTCCCAAATCCTCACAAAGTTACTGCCTCCAGTACTTCTCCATGCAAGAGTAGGAAAATGCTAACCACAACAGGTAAGGAAGCATCATAAGGCCAGGTGTTCATGGTGCGGAGAGTAGGCCATTGGCCTTGACAGGACAAGTCACTAACAGCTTCATGCCTTGGGGAGGCTCGTATTCTTCTATCTATATAGGCTCCTCTCTTACCCACAGCCCCATAGTAGCTTGTCCTCCTTCCTAGACCCCAGAGAAGTAAAAGTGCTTCCTCCAGAATGAACCTGGCTCTTCACACAGCTCATGTTGGTGTGTTGTGTGGTTCTTTTTCCTCTGTTAGACTGTGGAACTCAATTAAAGCAGAGACTTCTATCTCCACTAGCAACCAAAGTCCCTTTGGATTCCAAATCCTCCAGTACAAGACTTTTACATGGTGGACACTTGGGAACTATTTGTTGAATGAATAGATGAAAGAATGTAGTGTGGAAGGCCTTGAGTGCTAGGCTAGGGAATTTGAACTTGATCTCGTGGGTAATTAATAACATTGTTTCAGCGATTTCCCTCCCAACCTTAGCATCCGAGTCCACGTCCAAGACTGAATAGGTTTGACTGAGACTCGGGAAGTGACTGGGGAGAGTGACGGGAAGAGATGGATTTAGGGGAGTATTAATTTCTTGGCTGTGCTTCTAGGGCAGGAGATGCACTTGAGTGACAGTAACTGGAGCAATGTATTCAAGGGATCACATTCTCAGTGAGGCCTGGCTCCTGCCATGCACAGTGCTACCATGTAAGAGGTATAAGTATACAGAGTGTGATGTGATTAATAGGCCCTCATTGCCTTGGTGCTGTGAATCATATCTTCCCAAAGAACAGGCAGTGCCCTCTCTGTTCCCTGCCTCCCTCCTTCCATCTGCTATGGTAAGTGGAAGGAGAGCACCCAGCAGCCAGGAGACCTGGCTCTGACAGGAGTTGGCTCTCTGTAACGTTGGGCAGTTCACTACCATTTTGGGCTTCAGGTCTTCAACTGTACATTTTACGGATTTAGATTAGGTTAGAGTTTCCTAGCTTCCAAGATGAAGTCAAATTTTGTGTAACCTTTTGTGATAGTGTTTGGTTTGTTAAATGCTTTGATTGAAAAGGTATAGAGTGACAAAATAAGTGTGTGGTAGGTCTGTAGATTAGCCATCCCTGTTACCCTTCTCCTTCCCTCCTTTCCTACCTCCTATACAATTAGGAATTGGAAATCCATTTGGGAAGCCACAGATAAAGAGGGAGACTTGGAGTCTGACAGATCTGCCTTCAAATCCCATTCCTGACATATAACAATTGTGTATTTTGAACAAACAGCTTAGTCCTGCCCATTTATAAAATGAGAAGATTGAACTAGATGGTCTCTAAATTTCCTTCCAACTCTAAATCTGATCCTATGAATGGAAGTTCCTTTGGATTCCAGATCCTCCAATTTGGCGAGCTTAGATGACAGGTCCAGTGAGTGACATTAGGAGGTGATATATGGATTTATGAGTGAGTTGTATTGAAGTGAGGCAGGGCTATGCAGAGTCATCAGCCCCACTCTCTCTTCCAGAGCCATTGGAGTACAGTGGCAAAATATAGGTCCTGATCCTAGCTAAAGAGCTAGGGATTCCCTCAACTCCCAAGTAGTCCTTATGTTAATCCATAATTACAAGTAAAATTCACTTTAGGCAAAAGGTGTATTCCTGAGAAATTATTTGTAAAATCTCCCCCATCAGAATTACATACAGTGGGAAGAGCACAAATCCTAGCATCCAAAGGGACTGAATTCAAAGCCTTATTCCAATGCTTACTATTTATGTGACCTTAGGCAAGTCTAATCCTGGACCTCTGGAAAATGGAATGGATAGACTGTAAGGTCTCCTGAGTTTCCTTTTAACTTTATAGCTGTGACTCATCTTTTACTTGGGACGGAGAATATGTTCAACCAGAGCACCTTATGAAACTATTTTATCAGATTAATTGGTAGTCTGTTTAACTCAGTTTAAAACTGCATGCCTCCCCTCCATCCCAAATCCTCCCTTTTTTCATATATGACAGCTTCTTCCCTGAACCAGTTGCTATACCCAGAAGCATAGAACTCCACAAACTTGTACAATTATAGTTGTAGGACTGCTTATTGAGCTTCTCAACCATTGAATATGAAGAGTTATAGTCAGATTGGAATGGCAAATGAGATACAGGATTGGGATTACCAGTGTACTTAGTGTTGGTGGAAAGAGCTAGAACTAGGGGGTGGCTAGGTGGTGCAGTGAATAGAGCACTGGCCTTGGAGTCAGGAGTACCTGGGTTCAAATCTGACCTCAGACACCTAATAATTACCTAGTTGTGTGGCCTTGGGCAAGCCATTTAAACCCACTGCCTTGAAAAAAAAATCTAAAACAAAAAAGAAAGAGCTAGAACTTGGATCTTCTGGACTCAGGGTCCTAAAGTGGAGGGTCTGTAAATAGTGGCCTCTTTTCCTGCTGTCCCTAGGGAACACTAGTTCCAAGTGTCAGGGAGAGTGAGGCTCATTAAGAAGTTATCTAACAACAGATGAGGAAATGAATGTGTTTATTACCCATGGACTTGGACGACCCAGTCTCCAATTTATTTATGAGCTTTCAAAACTTCCCCTCTTAGGTCTGCCTGCCTCCAGGCCAGTCTCAGCCCAGGGATTCCTGTTTCAGCCAGTCAATTGTCACTTTTGAAATAATCCTACATGAGATGAATCCTTCCTGGCTAATAAGCAGGAAATATTTTTGGCATCCAGAGTCTAAGGAAATAAAGCCTCATGAAAATTGGGATGTAATTTTGAAGTAATTTAACAAACTGTATTCATATAAAAATAGAGACATTTGGACCAGATGATCTCCTGGATCTTGTAGCTCTCTAACATTCTTTTATTATTTTACATATTTTTATGTGATTGTACTCCTTCCAAAATGGGGTGCTTGACTTTCTAAGACATATAAAGTAAAATATAATTGATGTAAGGGAATATATAATTAGGATGCTCAATAATAGGCTTCACTAGTCAGTAGTTATGTTCCTGCACGGAGTGGTGTACAAGGCAGCATTGAAGATATATATAATTGGAAAGGGAAGTGTACTGGACATGTTGTGAGATTGTTTTTCATAAAATATTAAAAAGAATCAGAGAAAGGCCTCTAGTGTGTTGTGTAGATCTTTCATAAAGGATTTAGGACTTATGTAAAGGCTTGGACAAGAATGATACAGAATGAGAAGCTGTGGATGGGTTATATTCTGAATGGATGGAAGGAATAGTCTCATCAGTAAAAGCATAGTGCTATCAGATTACTAAATGCACAATTAGCCAAGAAAGCAAAATATAGTTAGAAAAAAAGCATTGAATTTGGAGTCAGAAGAAATTGGATTCAAGTCCTGGCCCTATTATTCATGTGACCTTAGGCAAGTTATTTTGCCTCTCTGGGCCTCAGTTTTCTTACTTGCAAAATGAGGGGATAGGGCGATATGAGCTGTGTTCTCTTTTAGCCCAGATAATTTGGTCACTCCTTGATTTGATGTGTTGTAAAATAAAAGTGTTGTAGGAAGTCAATAAGGATTTCCTGTCAGAGTTGTCCAAAAAAGAAAAGGTTGTTCCTGGAGGTCCCTCTTCCTAGGGGGTCATATTATAAGGATTCTTATTTGGGTATGAAAGTCTTCTGTGATGCCTCCAGATCTGTGATTCTTGGGTACTCTTGGCCCATTTAAGTCCACAGAAGTGAAGGAAAAATGAATGACTGAAATAATAAGGTAATAGCTTCTAAAATAGGTTGTAGAATTTGAGCTTATTTGAAAGTTAGGGGGACAGTATTCCAAGGGAAGATGACTCATATCACTCGGGGTTTAGAGGAGGGACAAGATGTAGTATGGTCACAGGATGCTGAGGGGCATATTTAAGGGAAATAGTTAGAAATAAAATTGGATAGCTAGGATAAGATCAGACTGTAGAGTACCCCCAAATCCTAGTGTTTAAACTTAACTCTATAGCAAATAGGGAGCCGCTGCTGATTATTGAGGTGGGGTAGGGGGTAAGGAGCATAATAACATTTTTTTTTTAGGTTTTTGCAAGGCAAATGGGGTTAAGTGACTTGTCCGAAGCCATGCAACTAGGTAATTATTAAGTGTCTGAGGCTGAATTTGAACTCAGGTACTACTGACTCCAAGGCCAGTGCTCTATCCACTGTGCCACCTAGCCGTCCCATGGTAACATTTTAAAAAGTTGTGTTTTTGTAACATTAATTTGACAGATAGCTATGTGCAAGATATATTATAGGAGAAAGACTGCAAGGAAAGAAACTGGCAAGGATGCTGTTTTAGTAATCCAAGGATGAAATAATGAGCCTAGGTAATGTCAATAGAATGGAGAGAAAAGGGCAGATACAAGAGGCATTTTGAAGGAAAAATTAATGACTGAAGAGATGGAGAGGTGAGGTTAAAGGTTTTTAGCCTGGGGAAATGAAGAGGGTGAGTATTTTTTCTGTTTAGTTTCCTAATGCAATATGTTGGACTATGGTTTTATGATTTTGCCAGGAAAAATATATAACCTCAGTTTAAGGTTAGCTTTGTAGATAGAGAGCAAGACTGAGAAAGACCTGAGTTCAAATCTAGCCTCAAATACTAGCTATTTGACTCTAGTCAAATCACTTTAAGCATCTGTAAACTAGGATGCTTAATAATTATGAGAAGTAAAGATAATAGGCAGTGGTGCAATGGATTGGAGTACTGGACTGGAGTCAAGAAGACAGTTTTGTGATTCTGAACAAATCACTTGACTTGTTTATCTCAATTTCCTTATCTATAAAATGAGGATGCTAATAGTACCTATCTTCCAGGGTGAGGATCAAATGAGATAATATTTGTAAAGTATTTAACACAGTGCCTGGCCCATAGTTATTTATACATGTTAGCTACTATTATTAGTATTATTTAAATATTAATAATAAATAACATTACAGGATTGGAGCAGGAAACATGGCCATCATTTCAAAACAAAACTGAAATATTCCCAACAGGCCCTGTGGCCTCTCAGTCTAAATCTTTTCTGCTTTAATCAATTTTCTTCACTAATCTTAGTCCCTTAACTTTCAAAGTTCAGAAGAAATTCAAAGTTTAGGCTGAACTGGAGTCTTTTTATTTTTTTTTTCTTTTTGTGAATTTTGATTCAACTCCATCCTCCTCTCCCCAAAAGAGATTACCTTCCTTCCTCTCCTCCCATACATAATCATTGGCATTTGATGATGACTCTTCCATAATGGTCTATTTTGTAAAGAGAGCTCTCTCCAAGGCTTGATGGACCACAGATGCCCAGTAGTGCTTCAGAAACCACAGCTCTGTTAAGCTTCAGACTTAGGAAGACTTGGCTGTGGCTACCATTCAGACACATTCTTGCCCTTCTCATCAATGCATATATTGTTTAATAACTTGATTTGCTTGGAAGCTTGTTTCCTCAGTTATTTCAGATTTCATCTGTCACACAAGGATTCTGAGGAATTATGGTAGAATTATCCATCAGGGACCCTTCATGACTCTGATAGCACATGCCATTGACTTCCAGACCCCAAGTCAGGTTTTGGTATTGAATTCTCTTGATCTGGTATTACTCATTTTTGGATGACTTAGGTTAGGTAAGTGTGAAACCAACTTGCTTTCACTTATCCAGCAATCTGGATCTACCCATCAAGACACAATCTCCTTCAAAATTAAAGTTCTGGCAGACTCTATTTAGGGACTCACTTCAACTTGGGAGATACTGTTATGGCCAAATTCTATTCTTTTAAGCATAACTGAGCAATATCCTGGCAGGAAGCCACTGATGGCCTGGTGGTTACAAGTCAATAAATATTTATTAGGAAATGACTGTTTTAGGCACTAGGGTTGCAAAGAATGGCAAAAAAGATAGTCCCTGGGGCAGCTAGGTGGCGTAGTGGATAAAGCACTGGCCCTGGAGTCAGGAGTTCCTGGGTTCAAATCCAGTCTCAGACACTTAATAATTACCTAGCTGTGTGGCCTTGGGCAAGCCACTTAACCCCCCTGCCTTGCAAAATCCAACCCCCCCCAAAACCCCCCAAAGCTTTAATTCTTATAATATACTTTCCCTAACATAGTAACTATGAAATAACTCAGAAAAGGCAGTACACAGAATAAAATTTGAAACATGAACATTTTTTTCTTGCTAGTAATTCCCTAGAATTCTTTGGTCTTTTGTGCTAACATCTCAACAACAGCCAAAAAACTGATTTCAGACAATATTCATTTTGCATAACCCATGAAATCTATAGTGTCATAAATACTGCACAGCAAAAGAAATTCTTAAAACTAAAACATTTTTAATCTGACTCTAACTTTCCACTTTGTCAGATGGTGGTGTGAAGGTATTTTATTTTATTTATATTTTTTAGGTTTTTGCTAGGCAGTGGGGGTTAAGTGGCTTGCCCAAGGCCACACAGCTAGGTAATTATCAAGTGTCTGAGACCGGATTTGAACCCAGGTACTCCTGACTCCAGGGCTGGTGCTTTATCCACTGCACCACCTAGCCACCCCTCCGGTATTTTATTGTAATTATGCTACTGTAACCTCTTTACCTTGACCTCCCTCTGAAAATCAAGGGAGAGCTTGCTAGGACTTTAGTTATTGCTGTCAGAAGACACCAAGGCTGACAAGGTCTTGACATCACCTCCAACACTGTCCTTCAGGGCTGGTGGATGGTAGTACAGATTGTGAAATGTATATCAGTTTGAAATTCTTTCTTTTTGTGGACATGATGAATCATTGATTTATTAGCATCAAACTTGGGGCCAACGGCAGCTGCAGACATTCTGGCGCAAAGCTTATCTAACATCACTGACTTTGTACTATGCTTTGGGGGCATAATTGCAACACAAAATTTGAGTTTTAAAGGTAAACAATGAAGATATGCAACAAGTGCACAGGAAACTTTTATAATGGTAGGATGAACAAGACCAAGAAAGTATCTCATAGCATATCAGCCACTCCACAAATTTTCATGCATCTTGCTTCTCATTTTTTTCTCTACTGCAAATTGCTGTGATTGTGCACAGTTGCCAATGCAAAAGTGAAAATGAGGTTCCTAATAAAATCATGAAGATGTTAGAAATTATATGTTTAAATTTATGGATGCATAGGATTGATTTTATTTCTAATGAAATAACCCTTATCATTAGAGTGATGGTGATCATGCTACTTCAGTCTGTGGAAGTTGGTTAAGAATAATTCAATCCATTTTCCAATCAGAGCCTTCCCTTCTCTGACTTAATGTTCTCCCCTCCACACACCCCTATTTTTTCCTGAACTTGTTTCCCCATCTCTAATGACAAGAGAAAGTGAAAGCTGCCCAAGCTGATTTGTAACCTATTTCATGAGCAGCCAGAAGGGTCTGTGAACTGGGAGACTGACCGCCAGCAGCTTTGGAAGCCTTTGATTTTGTTGATCTTGTTCTGGCTATTTTCTGATAGTCTCCAATCAGGAGATTCCCCTGGAAACTCTGGGCCCTTCCCACTTGTTCAGGTGGTCCATTTTGGGGTTTACCTGCCGAGGTTATGTTCCTCACTTCCTGTCTTCTTGAGTTCTATAAGTCATTTCAATTACAGCTCACTTTGATTCTGAACTACACTATCCTAGAGATTCTTGTCTTAAAGAAGTGTCATTTTTACTTCTAGTACTCAGTTGAGTGGTAAAGGTATAGACCTGTCAGGATAAAGAAGCCAGAACACAGTGTAGTGGTAGGTGGTAGAATTTTCTGCCAATGCCGTCCCAGCATGCTATGGCCTTGAGGTCTAGGGATTAGGGATGGTGTCTGAGTCTATGGTTTCACTGCTGCCATTGAGCCATTGAAGAACATGATGGACTCTCTGGGATCATATCAATAGATCAACACTGGTGGCAGGGTCAATTCAGGCCAGTTATTTCAGTAGTTGCAATGAGAGCTCTCTATTTTTAAGTCATTAGAAAAGAAGAAAAGAGTTGGACATAATAACTATCATGTCCTCTTCATTTCTTTCATTTCCTGACAAATGTTTCTCCAAATAAGATATTATGTGGTAGCAACCTGCATCAGTAGTAGGGAGAGAAAAAGGGAAACTATAGAAGACTTAGATGTCTAAAGGAGTTTTATTAAAAAATATTCATAGCCAGCTGAAGACAAAAGTTGGGATTCCATAGACCTCCAATTTGGGACCATCATCAATTCCCTAGATTGTAGATGTGACAGCTTCCAAGCTTTCCCTTTTTTGGTATATTAGGAAAACTCTCAAATCTGATATGGGCTTGAGATATTACCTTCTTTTTTGGGGGGGGGGGCTCATGGTAATTTGTTGGAGGAAAGTTATCTGCCAAGAATCAAAAGTCAAGTTCATTATCCTTTATCACACTGCTCTGTTTGAAAATAAGAGCCCCATTAGCCAATCTCTAGTCATACCAGTATCTTTCCCATTCTTCTTAGATCAGTAATGGCAGCTTGGTATTCTCACTTATTTAAGATCCTGGCATATTTTAGGATGTCATTCATCTGAACTGTGGCTTTGACCTTGCATTGAGGATAAAATTGCACATTCTAGCCCTTCATTGTGCAGGGTCTTAATTTGCTACTCTTTTGTGTGCTTTCCCAGATAGATTATTAACCTATGGAAAGAGAAATTCTTTTATGTATTTCCTGTTTCTGACAGAGCTGAGCCTATGACTGAAAACAGAATAGATGTTTGAAAATAAAGTGATATGAGTGATTGTTTCAGATATGTGTCTTGGGTCAACTGTTAAAGTCGAGATTTCATGAGATCAGAGATGATGCTTTTGCTTCATTACTTAAATATTCTCATTGATTGCTTGTTTGATTAAAAGTCTATAACTCCATCAGTCTTCTGGGATCTTCACTGTTAGTCACATTGGTAGTTGCTCGATCTCAAGTGATTACTAAGCTGTTTTTGAAAGAAGGTAGTTTCGAGGGGGCTATAAAGACTTAGAGACAATATTCCTGGTTTTCATGTTTTTCCTGCATCTCTCTCATTTCTCTTCCCAGTTTTTCTTCTACCTTCCTTTCTGGATTTCCAAAATCCTTTTTGAGCTCTGCTATAGCCTGAGCCCAACTTCTATTTTTCTTGGAGGCTTTGGATACAGAAACTTGGACTTTCTCATCTTCTGAGTGTGTGTTTTGATCCTCCATGAATTGTCTATGGTTAGGTTCCCCTTTTTTCCTCTGTACTTATTTCCCCAGCCTATGCCCTGGTTTTGGGGGTGCTTCCTGAGCTTTTGAGTTATTGGGACGCCCCCACAAGGACCTCAGTTCCTTCAAGGTCTTGTGGGGGGCTCTGACTGTTCTCCTGGCCTGTGCTTTGGTCTGTGGATGACCACAAGCCCATCCCTCTGCCCTGGAGTTGTGAAGGAGGGTCCTTGTTCTATGGCAATGGGGAGCCCAGACTGTGACCAGGGTCTAAATATGGACAAAGCACAAGAATCCTATCCCAGGGACAGAGGAGAGACCTCAACAGGCTCCCTCCAGCCTTTTATTTCCATGGGCTGAGCACTTAGGGCTCCCTGCTGGGCGGCTCCATAGAGGGCAACACTAACCTGGGCTTCACACTCACTCTGGCAGAAGCTTCCCTGCTGATCTTCCCTGGGTTGGCAGGTCAGGAAACTGCTTCTGCTGCAGGAGCCAGGGCTCCCAGGGCCCCAGGCACCCCTTGGGCTGCTCTCAGATGACTGGAACTCCTTGCTCCTGCCTGGTGATCCTGGCTGCGCTGCCACCCCTCCCAACCCTGTGTAACAGAGCCTTCTCAGGATCTTCCAAGTTACCTTGGACTGCAGAATTGCCTCACTGGGTCTTTCTGTGGGTTCTGTCTATTGAAAATTTAGAGTCATAATTTTAAGGTTTTTAGAATATTTTTGGAGAGAGCTTCTGGGAAATCCTGTCCTCATGCCACCTTCTTGGCTCTGCCCCCTGAGACAAGATGCCTTACCATCCTAAGATCATAGAATCATGGAACTGGAGAGTAGGAAGGAACCGCATCCAATTCAGCCCCTTGCTTTGTCCATCAGGATTTTTTTAGGCCCAGAGATTATGGCATACTCAAAGTCATACATCTAATTATATAAAGAAGGATTGGCTCTTAAGCCCTGTCCAGTCTGGTTTTATCTGCTATATTGTCTCTCCTTTCCTGCTTCTGTTCCATATGGTTCTCCCTAAAGCCAACCACCAAACACTGTGGCCTGCCTTCCTTATTTCCAGTAGTTGGTGTGGCCAAATATCCAGCGCCGACCTTCCCTGTTCCAATGCCTGTCAGGATTCTCTGAAGTACAGGTGGTTTTCCCTGGATCTTTTCCAGAAAGTTTTTTCCCAGCCATCTGCTTACAGGCAGGACATGGCCTAGAGCTAAACACTTCAGAAGAGACCTTGCCAGATGATTCCCAGTCTGGCGTAGCTTCCGGGAGCCTCATTGAATATAAAGCCTACTGATGTGCCAACCTAGTATCCTGTGGTTTCTTTCTGGCTGGGTTTGAATTCCTTTGCATTCTCAGCCCTATGAGAATATTCACTGTCAGGGAGAATCCTGGCCCTTGGAAAATAGGAGGTTTGTTTGCCCTTAGGTAGTGTTTTTAATCTGGGGAAGCTGAAACTTTGCCCTTCTCTCAGACTGTACCAATTTGGACTTGCCTAGGCACCTTTGAGGGGCAGTGTGGTGCTGTGGATAGAAAGCCAGGCCTGGTCAGGAGGACCTGGATTCAAGACTCATTTTTTATAAGTCCTGGATGAATTACTTAAGCCCTCATTGTTACAGTGGTTTACACAGTGCTTTGCTTACCACAGCATTATAAGGAAGGAAAATCAAGTTTTATAAATGAGAAAACTGAGATTTTTGCCCTAGGTCCTGTAGCTGATAAATGACAGAACTGGGACTCCAACCCAGGTCTTTAGATTTCAAGTCTAGTGTTCTTATTAAGGGTTAGTGACTAAAGCATGCTACATCTTCCTTAATATTGAAGCCCCTGGGATATCAGATTTAGCTTTTTTTGTATGGGGTAATGCTGTTTGTGTGGCAGGCTGGGGAGGGGAAAGCAAAAGATGTAAGCTTTAGGATATGCAAAAAACAGGAAATAAAAAATAAACCGCAGATGGTACAGTTTGAATTTGTCTATTTGACTGACTACCACTGTCATCACTGCTTAATTCCCCTGATTCTAGTACTGTGGGAGGGAGCAGGAGAAGCTTTGAGACCACAGAAGGTTTCTGCCACTGCAGATGCTCAGGGACTGATACATGCCTGTTTAACTACAGTGATGTCATGGGGGTGAAGGATGCAGTCTATGGATGTCCTTCTTCAAACTTTAGCCTCTCTCCACTCATCATCTCTCTTTTATCAAATGTTTTTTTAAATTATGAATTGAAGAAGAATTTAAAAATAGAAACATTTCATTATTCAAAAATAGAAGAGTATTTTATTAAGCATATTTTAAAAAAACCCCGATATGTTAAATTTAACATGAGTACCAAAAATGTTCTGTGTATCTGGCCTCCTTCTGTTTATTTTTAATGTTACATTGATACTGCTTTGTTTATCTGCATCATTACTACTCACTGATTCTCCTCCTCTCCCCATCTTTGTCTCCCTTCCCAAAATTCCTTGTAACAAAAATATATGACAGTGCCTGAAAGTGTTGTATGTCTCTTTTTGATACATACCCAGTTAAATTTTTTTTTTTAGGTTTTTTGCAAGACAAATGGGGTTAAGTGGCTTGCCCAAGGCCACACAGCTAGGTAATTATTGTCTGAGGCTGGATTTGAACTCAGGTCTTCTGACTCCAGGGCTGGTGCTCTATCCACTGCGACACCTAGCCGCCCCTTCTATTAAATTTTTAAAAAAATATTTTCCATATTATGAACTTTCCATTTTATCCAACAAACATTTTAAATACATTTCAATGTACAAAGAACAGAAAAAGAGGATTGTATATGAAATTAAAAACTTTTGAGTTCCATTTTTGTGTATATTAAATTTAATGTGAGCATAACAAAAATGACCTGCTTGTCTGTGTACCTTTCTGAACTTCCATCTGTTCTCTTTTGTGTATTTTTAAGTGTTTCATTGAGGCCTTTTTCTTTTCTTTTTTCTTTTTTTCTTTTTTTTTTTGCATCACTCTCAATAACTGATCAACTCTCCCAACCTCTGGGAGTATGGTCAAACAAAACAAAACCACACTTTGGCCTCATTTCCAAATGTGTACCTCTAATCTTTGCCCAATGTTTGTTAACCTGTGGGAATTTTCATCACCAATCTTTTGGTCATCATTAATCTTCTGAAGTTCTCCATAATCTATCCCTTGATTGCTCATGATCCTGATGTCTTTCAAACCTTTATATAATTTTGGTAGTTATACATAAATTGTTCCTGCTCATTTCACTCAATTCATACAAATCTCAGGATTTTTTTGAATTTATAGTTTTCATCATTACTCACAGTGCAATAATATTGTTATATTTATAAACCATAAATCTGCTTAGACCTTCCCCAGTTGATGGGCATCCATCCTCCCCCTCCCAAGGTACTACAACATACAGTTTTGTAAAGCTGAGACCTTTTCCTCTGTCTTTAACATCCTTAGGGTATATGCCCAATATAGGTTTTTTTGCCCTTAAGTAGTATACATAATAATCCAGGGAGTTGGATTATCATGGTAAGTGGTAAGGCTGGTCTGTACAGTTTCATGATTTTTTTTTTAAATATTCAGGGGGCAGCTAGGTGGCACAGTGGATAGAGCACCAGTCCTGGAGTCAGGAGGACTGGAGTTCAGTCAGACCTCAGATACTTAATAATTGCCTAGCTGTGTGACCTTGGGCAAGTCATTTAACCTCATTGCCTCAAATAAATAAAAAATAAAAAAATTATTCATTATAAGTATTTTCTGTCCTTTTAGATATAGTTCTAAATTATTTTCCAGAGTGGTTGGACAAATTCACAGTTAATGCCAATTGTGCATTAATATGTCTGTCCTTTCACAGTACCTCTTCCTACAATTGCTATTTTCCTTTTTTTTTTTTGGTTAAATTTGTCAATCTGGTGGATAGAAGGTTGTTTTAACTTATATTTCTATTATTATTATTATTAGTGAATTGGAGCATTTTTTCACATGGCTGATGATAACTTCAGCTTCTTTCCTTGAGATTGCCTGTGCAAATTTTTAGAGCACTTGGAATAGATTTTATTCTTTTAGATTTGTCTCAATTCCCTATATGTTTTGGATATCAGCTCTCAATCAGTGAAATTTGCTGCAAAATTTTCCCTAATTATTTCTCCTTATAATTTAGCTAGCATTCATAGATCCTTTGTTCTCTTAGTTTTTTCTTATGATAAAACATTTTTATATTTAGATTATGTATTTAATGTAGCTTATTGTGGTGCATGATGTGACATTGGCCTCAACCTAATTTTTGACAGATTATTTTCCAGTTTTCTTAGAACTTTTTGTCAAGGAATGAGTACTTCTCCCATGAGTTGGAGTCCTTTGACTTTATTAAGCAGCCAGGTGACACAGTAGAACTCTGAGTTCAAGTGTGACTTCAGATGCTTGCTAGCTGGTCACTTAACCAGTCTGCCTCAGTTTCCTGAACAAAACTGTAAAAAATAAGGATGATAATAAGACTTAGCTCAAAGGTCATTGTGAGGATCAAATAAAATAAATATTTGTGAATCACTTAACGCCGTGTCTAGCACTTTGGTACATCTTATTCTCTCCCTCCTCCTCCTCTCCTTCATGTTATTGAAAGATACTCTGTTCATTTGCTCCTGAGTCTTGCATATCTAATCTTTTTCACTGATTAATTTTTCTATTTTTTTAATCTTATCAGAGTGTTTTGATAGTATAGTTTCAAATCTGGGACTGCCAGACTTCTTTCTTTCCCATTTTTGAAAAAATAAAAGTATTATTTTTCCTTAAGATTCTTAACCTCATTATTTTGTCTGATTCTGTAAGTTAACTTTTGGTGATTTGGTTTGACATTAAATCTATAAATTAATTTAGGTAGTATTTTTATTCTTGATCTCATTTTATTCATTCAATTATTCATGGTATGGTCATGAATAATATCTTTACAACTGTTTAGTTCTTGAGGTCTTTAATAGCAGCTATTTCTTGGGGTTGTGAGAATCCATAGGTAATATCTGTAAGGGTTATTAAACTCAGTTTCTGGTACATAGTAGGAATCTAATGCTTATTTCTTTTCTTCCTTTAATTCTCTAAAGAATTGTAAAAAAATTTATAAAATTTTTCTTTTTGGGGGGACAGGGGACAAAGCAATAGGGCACCCAAGGTCCCTAAGTATCAAGTGGCTGAGACTGAATTTGAACTCAGGTCCTTTTGACTCCAAGGCCAGTGCTCTAACCACTGCATCACCTAGTTGCCCCTTTAATTTTTTAAAGTTTTTTTATTTTTTATAATAGTTTTCATAACAGTCAGCAAATAAGCATTTATTATTAAGTTGCTACTTAATACCCAGAGGTGATATTGGGAAAGACCTTCTCCAGAAGGTGGGATTTCAACTGAGTCCTGAAGGAAGCTGGGAAGATTAAAATGCAGAAGTGATTGGGCAGAACAATCCCGGTATGGTATGAGACAAGCAAGGTAGTGGGGTAGAAGTAGAAGATGGAGTGTCGTGTTCAATATTGAGAGATAGGTCTAGAGTTAGATCATAGAGTGGAGGGCAATTAGGGGATTCAGTCCCTTAGCAGCTGCAAGCTATAAAAATATCTGTTTTCCTAGTGCTTTTTATCTTTCAGATATGTGACTCTACATCACTTTCCTTTAAGTGAAGGCCCGGTTTCCAGAATCAACAAAGAAGAGCATTGTGTGCTGGTTTCTTATAGTCTCTTAGCAGTGCTACTTCTGTACAGGAGAGGTAGCTCTCTTCCTATGTCATTGAATCTCTGCTATGGCTACTTAGGAATCTGACTTTATTGTGACTGCTGAGACTCATTGGAGCCTACACTGCTTCCTGTAGCTACCAAACCTATGGGTATATCTTATCTCAGATAGATGAAATCTATCTGAGATAAAATATCATCTTTTCTTAAAGATGTAAAGAAGTGTCATCTAATACTCGCTGCATTAAAAAAAGTTAAATTTATACTTTTTTCATATTATAGTAATTTTAAAATATATTTTCCCTTCCTTGTTCTTTAAAAAAATTATTTTTAAAAGATTTTTTTTTCAATGATTTTAAATTGCCTTTATTTCTCTAGAGAGCCATCCCTTATAAAAATAGGGAAGAGGAAGAAAATAAGGGGAAAAAAATTTCAAAAAATCTAATTAATCTGTCAAAAAATAAAAAATCTGATGTTATATGTAGTATTCCACACCCATGGACCCCAATCTTAGCAGAGAAATTGGTGGAGACAACCTCCACATTTTAAAGATGTAGAAACTGGGGGAACTCCAAGAAGGGGCGTTATTTGTATATGATCAAAATTCACTTAGTGATTGACAATACTCGCATTCTGGTCTCTTCTTAACTTTGTCTAAAAATAGTAATAACTGCCTTTTTAAAGTTTGCAAAATACTTTGAAGAATCCTCATTTGATCTTTACCCTGTAACCTAGGTGCTATCATAACCTTCATTTTATAGATGAGGAAACAGATTGCATAATTTGCCTAAGGTTACACAATTGATAGGTAAGTGGCTGATGCAGGATTTGACTGCTAGCCATGGCCCTTGCTGAGCTTAAAGTCTAAGGGGAAATACAATACATCATCATACAAAATAACATTGCTAGGGAAGGACTTTTTGGTCTGGTCACTCACTGAGACTGTGAGTGAAGTCATTGGATAATAGATTATTATGCCCATTCCATTCAAACTGATAGTATTAATTTGAGTATTGTTCCCAGAGCAGGAGGTGGCAGAGAAGTGACAGTGAAGATGGTGGAGGCCTACAGTGGTAGGGCTTAATGTTCTACTAGATGATGTGAAGCTCATTGTGAGGTCATGTAGATAGAGTGGATTAGTGAGGTTTTTACTTAACCACTAGCCAGGACAGGTTGGCCCCAGGAGAGAGTCTGAAAGCTAAATGAATTAAATTTACCTTGGGGTGGGGTGAGTATGGTTTCTAGAAGCCAAGTTTGATAAGGTTGGATCTCAGAATGTATGTAAAGGAGTAGCGTGAGAAGACTAGAAAAATAGGAAATGACCAGACTGGGAAGAGCCTTAGATTTCCAAAAGAGTTCTTAATATTTGATACTGTAACTTATCAGATCTGTGCTTCAGGTGGATCATTGATATCAATACCTAAATGGAGGATTGGTAGGAGAAAGGCAAGAAGATCAGTTAGAAAGCATTTCAGTAGTCCAGGTGAAGAATGATGAAGGCCTAAATTAGCATGGTGGTTCTGTAACATAAGATGAAGGTAAAAATGACAAGATTTGGCAGTAGTATATGTGGAGTGAGTGAGAATGAAGAGTTGATGATGAGTCTCTTTTGGTTAATACTCCTGAATTTGTGAGTCTAGATGACTGGAAAGATGGCTGTGTTCTTAATAGTAAGAGGGAAGTTTGTCAGAAGGAAGGATTGGGATGAAAGATTGTTCTGTTTTGAATAAACTGAGTTTAATATCTATGGAACATTTAGTTTAAAATGTCCAAGAGTCAAGTTGTATGTGAAGGTTTGAACTTCAGAAGACAGATCAGTTTTTAATCTGTGGATTTAGAATCATCTCTCTCTCTCTCTCTCTCTCTCTCTCTCTCTCTCTCTTTTTTAGTTTTTTTTGCAAGGCAATGGGGTTAAAGTGGCTTGCCCAAGGCCACACAGCTAGGTAATTATTAAGTGTCTGAGACCAGAATTGAACTCAGGTACTCCTGACTCCAGGGCTGGTGCTGTATTCACTGTGCCACCTAGCTGCCCCTTTAGAATCATCTCTTAAAGAAGATAATTAAACATTAGGAAATAAAAGTAGTGAAGAAGTCAAGAATTGCCTAGGGATAATTTTTTTTTGGAATGAAAGAATCATAAAGCTGGAAGAGACTTTAAGAGTTCATATACTCTACTATCATTGTCATTGAATAAGAGGAAATACCTATAATGTGGGGAAGTGACTTGTTTAGGTCTTAGAATGTAGTGACTCTTAAAGAATTATTCAAAAAAAAGAAAGAAAAGGAGATTATTTTCAAAATATGTTGTGTGTGTGTGTATGTATGTATGTAATAAAGTGGTAGAAATCAACCTAACATGATATTCTAATTTTTGGGTCACAAGTTTTTTCAAGACCTTAGATTAAAAAAGGAGTGGGAAGCTAGATAGTTGGAACGAGTATTCACACGGATGAGCTTAGAGGTCTTTGAATTATTAAAATATTTTTTAAAAATACTAAAGCACTGGGAGCAGAGGGGAGAGAGAGAGAGAGAGAGAGAGAGAGAGAGAGTGAGTGTGTGTGCCCACTTGGATTTTAGGCAACAAGATAAGGCCTATCTTACCCAGAACCTTTTCTAAGTCATCGGAAGTTGATATGATGCTCTGTCCTTGGAATGACTTTATGTTCACGGAACACTTTACCCTGTGTCAACAAGGATTTGACACCTGTTCCTAATGAACCCAGGGTGGAGGCAGGATAGAGATCTGATCCATTGGCTTAATTTTAAACTCTGAAAGCAGAAGTCCTCCAACCACAATGCTTTGCTAATTACAAAATAAATAGATTTTTGGTAGTGAGGGGGAAAAGTCTAGTATATGACTTGTATTTCAGAGCCTTTTAAAAAATACTGTTTTTATTGCTTTCTTTTATTATTACCTCACTTACTTTTCCCTTGCATCTTTCCTCCTCCCCTTCTAGATTTATAGCATTTTTAATAAAAAAAATTTAATAAATTTTAATAAAAAATTAGCAAAACAGATCTACACATCAAACAAAAAATCTAACATTGTATATAATATTCCACACCCAAGGACCCTGATCTCTGCAAAGGAGCAGGAAGAGATGTCCTCTCATATCTCTTCTTTGGGGCCAAGTTTGTTTTTATAATTTCACAACATTCAGTTTTGATTGTGTTATTGTGTTTTTTCCTCTATTTATATGGTTCTAGTCATCATGTATATTGTTTTCCTGCCTCTGCTTATTTGGAATCAATTCATTTGGCTCTTTCCATGCTTCTTTGTATTTATCATTTTTTAAAGCGCAATAATATTCAGTTGTACTTCTGGTATCACAGTTTGTTTAGGCATTCTCCAATCAATGGGCATCTACTTTTGTTTCTGTTTCTTTTCTAAAACATGCACAGAAAGCTAATCTGAATATTTTGGTGAATACAGGACCTTTCTCTTTGCATTGTCTTTTGACTTAACTGGCAGTAGAATCTCTGGGTCAAAGGTAACTTTTTTTTGTGTGTAAAATGATTGTACTCAGTTCTACCAACATACTTAGCCCCTTTTTATAGTCAACAGTGGTGAGATCTGCCTAAAACTTTAAGGAAGTGTTTCAACACCTGGAAAGTAAGGATTCCTGGGGGACTATGAGGGATGAGAAAAGGGGGCAGGCAGTGCTCTGAGTAATATTACAAGGGCTCTGACAGTTCAGATTGCACTAATCATTGACGTTTTTATCGGTCTCGAAAAACGTGCATCATGAATAATGGCTTTTACGTCCACAATTTTATATTATCAGTGTTTCATTTCTGCTTAAGAGGAACGTTTTTTTCTGACCTTTTAGAATAAAATATGACCTTTCATTTACAGAGTTTTTTGTGTTCATATTTTATAAGGTAACCATTTGAGAAAACAAATACATTTAAAAGGAGTACCAAATTTGTAGTAGCTATTTTCTCAATCAGTGGATACTAATTATATCAGGAAATTATTTGACATTAAAAAGGGATCCTTATGCCCCCAAAAGTTGGGAAACATTGTGTTAGGCTTTATCTTTAGCTGCTCAGTCATGGCAAATTTCTTAGTGGGGGGAGGGTGATAGCATCCTATTCACATTTCCAGATTAATTTGACTTTTCAATATTGATGTTCAGATTTTTACTATTGTCTCAACGTCTTTATGCCATTCACTGCAATCTTCCTTCGTTGCATCCTGACACAGCTCTCTCAAGAGGGAGGAAAAGGAAATAAGTTGTATCAGGGACTGACTTAAACACTTTACAAATATTATCTCATTTGATCCTCATAGCAATTCTGTAGAAGAGGTGCTGTTTTTATCCTTATTTTGTGGTTGAGGAAATGGAGGCAAATAGAGATTAAATGACACTCCCAGGGTTGTTCAGTTAGTCAATATCTGAGGCTAGATTTGAACTCAGGTTTTCCTGACTCCAGGCTCAGAGCTCTCAAACCAAAGGGCCTGTGGTAGAAAGATCACTGTCCTTAGAAGTCATAAAAACAGGATTCTGATTCTTTCTCTGTAATTAACAACTGGATTGTTAGGAATATCAATTAGTTAAGATAATGTTAAGTTCTATTTAAGTTATTAACTTGTTATTAATTTAAGGACATTCAAATATTTTATAAGTTATAAAGTATTTTTTAAATGTAAAGCATTATTATTGATGGCCTTCAGTTAAACCCCTAATCATATAAAATCTTGGAATCATGCTGAATTTTTTCAGACACAACTTAATTGTCTGTCACTCCCAAGGATGTTTTAGGTAAATAATGTAATTTGTGACATATAACTTAAAGAAGGTATTGTATACTGCTCTTTATTTTGTATTTTCTTGTCTAGTTTGTAAGCCCCTAAATCAGTAAATAATTTATATTTGTAGGTGATTTGGAGCATTTAAGGAGAAAGAAGAATTGAAGACAGTAACTTGTATAATATAGTACCTCATTTATCCAGTGTTACAAGAATCTTTTTCACACTAGTAAATTTTCTAAATAGCCAAAGATTGTTTCTTTAATCTTTAAGGTATTTTTTTTAAATTTATAACCATATTAGAGCAGAGCTTTTAAAAGAAGTAATATATGCTTTCCTACCTTCTCAGGTCACATGTATTAGAGACATAATGTTTTCTTGATGACAATTACATATGTCATTATAAAATAGCTATTTGATTAAATGGATAATCTTTTTAAGGGAAGGTAAAAAAAAGAAAAAGGGGGATGGCCCAGGATAAGATGGACCGTGTCGTGGAAGCAACAAACATAAACTTGAATAAAGATTGAGAGATAGTGGAGCATAGTAGGACCTGGCGTGCTATGGTCCATTGGGTCACAAAGAGTCAGACATGATTGAATAACAACAAAGGTTTTGATAATGTTTACATATATTATTTCATTTGATCCTCATAACTCTCTCAGTTTATTGATAGTTTACAAAACACCAGCTACTGTTCCCTGCAGTAATATACTGATTAAGGTTAAGGCAATCGACCTCAATTGATATAATGATATCTTTGAACTATTGAGGTGTGAAGCAATTTGCCTCATATCCCCAGGATTGTGTTGCTTTTTGAATTTTTGTCTGTTTTTTATAATTTTTGTTTTTTCTCTCATCAGGCTATCACTTTTGGTGGCTATCAATCCATTTGTTCCTAGCAGTTTCCTTCCATTTTCTTTCCTAATGTTTTGTTTCTTAACTGATATAATCTGGAAACTACAAAACCAAATTTGCTAGAAATGTGTAAATTAAAGAGTATGTGGACTCAGAGTGAGGATTTAAGAGTTTTTCCTTTGAGTAAAGCTCAGGTAACTTTATCCTGGATTTTGGGACTTCTATCTTTATTTAGAATTCTTTTTTTTAAATTTAGAATTCTTGACAATATTATAGATAATTAATTTTTCTGAATAAATTACTTCTAATTAAATAAGGCATTAATTTTACTTCTTTGCTAGTGGGTCACATATAGGGGAAACTGTCTATGGCTGCTAATCTTTTGTTCATCTAGTGGGTCTTGATTAAATGGACAATCTTTTATAAAGGAAGGATTCTTTCATTTTTCTACTTTTTAAAGTTTTTTCTTTAACATAAATACATTCTACATTTTATAAAAATATTTTGTTAGATCAATGGACAAGATTTTTTGCAATTTTGTTAGCAATATGAGCAATTATGCTAACATTTTCCTCAATGATGATCATTCCTGACACATTCCTAAATGGACAATCTTGATCAACCATTTGGGGACTCTATTCCCTAAGTAAAGTTCTACTCACAGCTCTTCAAAGCAATTTGTTTTTAATTTTTAAATTATTCTTAATTCTTACACTCTGGCTATTATATCTACTTTTAGCTTGATATGCAACCCATGTGTACGTTTATGGCTGAGCCCTTTGAGTAGAACTGAGATGTAAAAATTCCACACATTCATTCATTCTCATTCATTAAAGTTTATTGAATAAACAAACCTTTCTTCCTTGTGATCTTGGTTAAATCTCAACATTCCTGGGCCCCAGCTGCCTTGTCTGGAAATGGGGTGGGGGGAGTTAGACTAGAAGATCTCTGGGGTCCATTCCCACTCTAAATCTATGACCCTATCATGCCTTAAGTACTTATTATATGCATTGAATATACTGAGGGAACTACAGATATAAATAAATAAGACATGTTTTCTACTTTTAGGATGATTCAGGGATAAGACATTTATACATACAAATTAGAATATGATAACCACATGATAGGAATAAAAATTATTAGTAATCATGTGATGTAGACTATACATCACTTTCTTTGGAGGAAATCATGAAACTACTAATATCTGATCTAGAACTTGAAAGATGAAGAGTAATGAGAAAGTGGAAGAATGGAATGAAACAAGCCTGGAGAATTAAGTTTGAAGTAGTCTTAACTGTCATCCTAGTTACTCCTCAGTGAATCCCTAAATAGGCCTATAATTTTTCTTTCTTTTCGGTTCATTCTGTGCTACAGAAAAGTTGGACAAGGCAATTCCCCTGAGAGTCTAAGAGGTAGTACTTCCTGTAATAGGAAGAGATCATATTGTACCATGTTGTTGGCCTCCATGGATGACAGCAAAACCATAAACGTTCTTGTCCTCGGAGGTCCATGGGAAATGTTCCAGTGGGTCAATTAACACAGAAACACAGAACATGATATTTTGAACTGAGACTGTACCTAGCAGGAAGACAGAGTTCTTCTGCCCAATTTGTGCGTAGTCTATGAAACTACCCATTATTTAATATTCTTTTCAGGTGAAGTCATACCACCTTGTGAAGGGATATTGGATTTCTGTCAGGGTTTTTTTTTTTTTTTTTTTTTTTTTTTAGGTGGGTTCAGATTTTCCTCCCCTTCACACCCTCTGGGAGAACTCATACAAGTATAGAATAAGCATGGAATTGAAACTATTAAGACCTCTCAATTTGCAATGCAGAAAAGCTGTGGTTAGCATGATGCTAATAAATGCAGAAAGCAAACACATGAACTTAGATTTTTTTTTTTTAGGTTTTTGTAAGGCAAACGGGGTTAAGTGGCTTGCCCAAGGCCACACAGCTAGGTAATTATTAAGTGTCTGAGGCCTGATTTGAACCCAGGTACTCCTGACTCCAAGGCCAGTGCTTTATCCACTACACCACCTAGCTGCCCCTAACTTAGATTTTCTTAAGGAACAAGACCAACAAGTCAAAAGCACAATCACAGACAGACACTCATGTAAGGCTCAAAAGTTTTTGAGATGATGTGTGTGTGTGTGTGTGTGTGTGTTTATATGTATGTAAATATATAATTTATTATTTAACATATATATATAAACATGATTTTTTCATATCTGTATATAAAAAATGTATGTTTATATAGTACCCTTCCCTTTTCTCTGTCTAAATTTTACCTAACCTTTGAGACCAGGTTCTGGTCATACAATCATAGATCTGGAACTGTAAGGGATCTCAGAGGCCGTCTATTCCAACTCCTTCCTTTTATAGATGAGTAAAGAAGCCAAGAGAGATTAAATGATTTTCCTAAGATTATACCCAGTAAGGATTTCAACCTAGGTCTTCTGTCTCTAGAACTTAGATACTCTTTCCACTGCCTTGTGCCTCCTTGGAAGCTTTCTCAAACCATCTCAAATCTTTGAGTTCTTATAGTAATTATTTCCTTGTACTGCTTAATTAGCACTTAACACCTACTGCCAGTTAATTTTTTTTGGTTTTTTTTGGTCTGTAAGGTTTGTTTCCCCACCTAGTTTGTAAACTCATTAAGGCTGAACCTGTTTTTTCTTTATTTTTGTGTCTTCCATAGTGGTTCTTTTACATGTAAGTTACAATCAACCAATATGGTATAAATTATCTAATACTCTTGCTGTTACTGACTTGTGCTCCAGGTCCTGAGATATTCTACCATTTTGCTTCCTTCTTTATGGTTGTCTTTTTCCTCCATTTCTCTATCATCTCAACTATTTATGTGGCTATAAATAGTTTACTTCATTTAACTTCAATTGAAGGGGGGAGGTGACTTCAGTTTCTCCCTCTGAAAAATTCAGGGAAGGGAGGGAACATTTAAAGTCAATTCATCAAACATTTAGGAATAGCCTACTGTGTGCCAGATTGGATCAGAAAATTTCTAACTTTCTAATCTCAAAGATCTTCTGAGTTAGGGGGTTGTTGGGGCATTTATTGTAACCACTTTCAATTCATTAGATATGTATTAAATATCTACTGTTGACAGACACTGTGCTAAGGGCTAGGGATACAAAAAGAGCAAAAGATAATCTTTCTCTCAAGGAGCTTCTATCTAAAAGGGGAAATGATGTGCAAACAAAGCTATACAGAGCAAACTTTATATAGGATTAATAGGAAATTTAAAAAGGGAAAGCACTGAGCAAATAAGACCTAGAATGACTCGTGCAAGGTCATACGAGTGATAGGTGGTAGAGCCAGTATTTGAACACAAGCTTCTTGACTTCAAATTTATCACTTTTTCTGATATGCCATCCTAATTCTATAGTTTTCTTTTGAGAACAGTTTCAACTGGTCTCCACCAGTAATTGGATATAGTCTACAGTATGAAATAGATTATGTTCTTTAACTAGTTAGGAAGAACGTTTTTATGTCACCTTAGTGTTTTATTTTTATAAAAAGGGTTCCAAACTGAGCCCTTTCTCAATAATTCCCAAGAGAAACCTTGAAGATCCCCCATTTGTTTGGTTGCCTTTCATACTATTTATGGGAGGTGGAAGAGATCTGACCTTCTGGAAGAGGCATATTTCTTGTAGCTTTGGAAACGAAGCAACTGAACTCCTAATTTATTTGTGGTTAAGGGTTTGGATGGGAGAGGTGTGGATTGATTTTTAAGAGACATTTACATTTGGATAATATCACCTTTAAAACAATTTCGGGGCATACAGATTGTCGTTTTCCTATTAAATAAATTACCAGGTCTAGGTGCAAAGTGCTTTGCCCCATTTTTTTTTCATTAAAATGGGCAGTGCTAGTTTAGAACATTGGGTACCATATTAGGAACAGGACCACATTACCAGCTAGCTGAAAAGTGTACTTGGAGTCCTATTTGTGGTGTTTTTGGAGCAGGATGTATTTCAGAACAGAGTTGCCTTCTCTCGCCTATTCATTTCATGATCTGGATTTTTCACTAACTGAGAAACTTGAGTATCATGGACTTGGTTAAAGACACCAACTACTATGACTGCATACTTTTTTTTCTTAAAGGAAAAAAAACAACCCCAGTAGGGAGGAGACTAGGTCAGCGTGTGGCAAATGAAGTGATCCCAACTTAGCACTGGCTGCAGCTGTGAGGATAATGAGGCAGGCTTAGTTCGCATATGAGCTGGGCAATTATGAGAAACAAATTGGATGTACATGGTCTACCTCTAAAGGCATGAACATTAAGACTTTTTTGTGCCTTGTATTTTGTCCTGAAATTTGGCTTCTCTTGGCAGTGAGATGTGCCAGTTCATTTCCCTCCATAGGCTCTTTGATCTATCCCTTCCTCTCTGTACCTACTGCCAATACCCAAGCTCAGACCATCGAAATATATGATTTGATTGTTACATTAACCTTCTAACTGATTTCTTTGCTTCTGATGTTTAACCCTTTTTACCCAATTTTGGCAACTCATCATTGATGCCCCAGCTCTATGTAAGTGTTTCCTAATTTCTTCCATCACAGTTAATCTCTCCTACCTCTGAGATCCTATGAAACTTTGTTTCCCTCTCTTATCATTGGACCTTATCATATTTTACTTTCTACTAGAATCCAATGGTGTTTATAGTCTAGTCTTCCCTGGGTAGGAAATAGCTTCTTAAATATGAAAGATGTTGTTTTGGTCATTCTTGTAGGTCTCCTCAGTCCCCCCAAGTAGGAATTTTTTCTGGTCCCGGCTGTGTCCCTTATTTGGCTCAGTCCATTGTTAGAGATCTTACTGGCTCCAGGTCTCTTGCAGACCCTTTTCTTCCTTCCATATCTCATGTTTGTGTGGTCATGAAGCTGGCCCTAAACCCTTTAATGGCTCTGAGGACAATGATCTATATAATCTGTCTCTGATGCTGAGATCCCACTAGCCTTAGGTACTGTTTACTAGTGTTTATAATGGCTTCTGCTTTCCTTGATGGGTCCTAGTTTAGAGCTTCTGAAAATATATATGTATATATTATTTATGTATTATATATTTTTTGAATTATAAAGATTTTATTTATTTTGAATTTTACAATTTTTCCCCTCTTACTTCCCTCCCCCTACATTGTCTGAATATATTTTTTGAAATGTAAATTTATTTATTTTTAAGTTTATGGAATAAAACAAGTATTTTCATTACATAATTCAACAAAAAGGATGACTGCAATAGAATGAGTTTTAGTGAATAATGGCTTAAATTAAAACTCATTCTTAAAACAATATTGCTGTTACTGTATACAGTGTTTCCTTGGTTCTTTCCATTTCATTCTTCATTATTTTGTGAAAATCTTCCCATTTTTTTCTAAGATAATTGAGCTCATCATTTCTTTTATCACTCAATTGCAATCATATACTTCAACTTCTTTGGCCATTCCCCAATTGATGAACATCCCTGCAATTTCCATTTCTTTGCCACCACAAAGAGAGCTGTTATAATCATCTGAGAACATATAGGTTCTTTTCCTTTTTTCCTAATCATCTTTGGGAATAGACCTAGTAGTGGTATCACTGGGTCAAAGGGTATAAGCAGTATATATAGAGCTTCTGAATATTTAAAGTTCTGCAAATTGGGTTCAGGACCCGCAATGAGTCACTACTTTGTCCAACAGGCTGCCTTCCTGTGATGTCTTGAACGAGATGGCAGAGCTCACTGCTGATTCTCTTTGTTTTTCTTGGTCATTAATCTTCATTGTGCCCCTTTAGCAATTTGTTGAGAGTGGATATGGAAGAACTGGGATCCTCTTTGACCTTTTGTTTTGTCATATTAACTGGAAGTGTCCAGTCAAGCCCTTTTTAAGGATTTCCATCAATCTGCTTCCATTCCTACATGCTTTCATCTAGGGGAACTAATTCATGTAATCATACTAAGTTTTGAATTTTGTCTAACATTGAATATTGAAACTGTTATATCTTGTCTCCCGTGTGCATAACCCAACATCAAATGAAAATCATCCCAAAGCTCTAGGTAATTTCTTAGTTGAGAGAATTTGTAGGAAGCCAAACTGTAGTAAGTGCCAAGAAGTTTATGCTTGGTTCAACTCAATCTAATTCCTCTGAGCTAAGATATTTTTTAGCAGTAGCTTGTGTACCTTGCCATGGCTTGTGCTGGCATGCCTGTATAATTGTGGGCAGGGCCTTTTTTGGACTTAGGACTGTACTAATTAGGAGCCCTTATCTTTCCAGTTCTTTCTGTAGGCAGAGAATTAGGGAAATCCTATTTAAGGTACTGCCAGAATCCTTGTGACTTGTCTTGTCTTTAGGGAAGGCAGAATGAATCCCCATTGCATCTTAGATTATTTCCTTTCCTCCCCTCCTCTTGCTTATTTCCTTCCTTCTTCCCATCCCTTCCCACCCCCTATTGTAAGAATGCATGCATGGCTTCCTTAAGATTTTGTTCATAGGGTCACAAATCTGTAAATTCACTTTGCCTTCGTAAATCTAAGAAGAACAGGGTTTTCTAGTTCAAAACTATTTATCTTGTTGCATCTTGGGTATCATAGGAGTAAGCTAGAAGAAAGTTCCAGACTTCTCAGGTCTCTGTAAATCAGTGTGTGATGAATAATAGGTTCAAACTTGACTCATTCAGTGTTTGAGAAGCATGGCACATTTTTTTCTCATTAACATATTAGGTAGCCAATCAATGAATGCAAATTTTATGCAAATTATTCACATGACCCTCATGACTAATTAACAGATGAGAAGGTTATGCTTGGAGATGTTAGAAGTGCCAAGCAATGTGTTGTCTTCTTTGGAAGTAGGTGGGTTATCTAGCCTAAATAAATGAAGTAGATACACTTACCTTAGAATAACTTATCCAGGAACAGATTCATGGGCTTGATGAGGACAGCACACAGCATACTTTGGGAACTTGGCGCACTGTAAACAAGAAAATCCAGGGATGGAATTGAATCCAGGGTGGTAATGATCTCTAGGGACAATCCTGTGCAACCAGAGTACATTCCAGAAACTTTGATTATGGTTATCAACCTCAGCTCACTTCCCGGGAGCTCAGAAAAATTTCCATAATGCCAGGCATTGTTGAACTCAGTAAATTCAAAAGTTGCCTAATCTCTTCCAGGTTAAAATCTTTTTGATCCTGTGATATAACAGTTTTATTCCTATTTGAAAGCAAAGATGGACAAACAGACTTGTAGGGATCTTTTCTAGAGATAAACTTCCTGAAAGATGATGGTTTCTTTGGGGGGGGGGGGGAATAGAATGTCCTTGTACATCCTAGTAGGGGACAGCTAGGTAGCACAGTAAATAGAATACTGGACCTGGAGTCAGAAGAACTGAGTTCAAATCCAACCTCCAACATGTACTAGTTGTGAGACCCTGGGCAAGTTACTTAACTGTATTTGCCTCAGTTTCCTCATCAATAAAATGTGCTAGAGAAGAAAGTGGCAAACCACTCCATCATCTTGGCCAAGAAAATCCCAGATAGGGTCACAGAGACAGAACAACAACAAAGTACTCATTAGTAAAGTATATTCTCAATTCTCTTATACACATACTCCCTCCCTTGGGTATTAGATGTTAACATTTGTTTTTTCTTCTTTCTTCCATACACAGAAGTATTACCTACAAAATAAATACATTAAAAATGGAATTATTCTAATTTTTTAATACTTACTTCAGTTTGTATCCTCTAGCTAGAAATAGTTCTTCCTTGGTACACTCAGGCCATGTTATAGGTCTCCTGTAGAAGCATATAAACACCATTAGAGAAATTGGATTGTTATCTGGGTGTGTTATCACAGGTAAAGCTGAGGTAACACATCTCAGAGGTAATCCTAAGAGTCCACTGTGAGGTAAATGCATTGCTTGCCCTCATCTGGGTTTACCTTAACAAGGTTTTTTTTGTCCCAAACCAGGGGCTTGGAGACCAAGAGATCAGTGTCATGTCAGTACAATCAATATACTCAAGATATTTTCTTCTTTTTTTTTTTTTTCAGGATTAACTGAAAGGCAGCTTAATTAAGCAAACTACTTCCCTCAATTTGGTCTTTGACCTGAAAATAGTCAGATTAGTTGCATCTTACCAGCTCAGTTGCTAATATTCAGGGCTATCACTGGCCCAGAATGACCCTTTCTGAGGACTAGGGCACATCCATGTAAATGAGCTTTGGTATAAGGCCTTAACTTCCCTATACAGTCATTAAATACATACCATGTGACAGGTACTATGGGAATACAAAAAGAGACATAAGCCCCTGTTCTCTAGGTGCAGTCTAAGAGAGGAGAACAACTATATATATGATTAATAGAAAACACTCCATAGAGGGAAGGTACTAGAATTGAGAGGGATGAGGATGGGCTTCCAGGAGAAGGAGGGGTTTTAGCTGGGACTTGAAGGGAGGCTCTCAGGAGAGAACATTCCACATGTGAGGAATAGTCACTGAAAATATCTGAAGCTGGGAAATGGAGGGTTTTGTTTAAGAAACAACAAAGAGGCTCATGTTACTGGGAAGTAGAGTCCATGGACGTTGGGGGAGTATAAGGTATATATGTAGTCTGGAACAAGGGGGTGAAGAAGAGGTTATAAAGCATTTTGAATGCCAGACAGAAGATTCTGTATTTGATCCTGAAGGTGATAGGGAGCTGTAGGAGTTTACTGAATAAACTGGGAGTGGTGACATGGTCAGACCTTCACTTTAGGAAGATCATATTGATAGCTGAATGGAGTAGGGAGAGACTTATGTCAAGGTGACCCACCAACAGGCTCCTGTCATCCAAGTCTGAGGTTAAGGGACCTCAGTACCTCACTGTATCACAATGGTGACAGTGTCAGAATAAAGAAGGGGACATAGAAAAGAAATTTTATAAAGGTAAAATTGACAAGCCTTGGTGACAGAATGGATATGGGAGCAGGATATATATGTGTGAGAGAGTATGAGGTCAAGGATGACACTGAGATTGAGAACTTGATTAGATGGGCTGATGGTGCCCTTGACATTAATGGGAAAATATGGAAGAGGAGACTTAAACTTTGGACTTTTTAAGATGTTTTACAGATGTGCAGTTTGAGATATCCAATTGGCAGTTGCATATGCAAGATTGGGGGTCAGCAGAGAAATTAGGATTAGATAGATTTGAGAATCATTAGCATAGAGATAATTGAATGCACGAGAGTGGATGCTATCACCAAATGAAATAATATAGAGGGAGAAGAAAGAAGACCTAGGACAGAGCCCTAGGAGTGACCTAGATGTAAAGGAGACTGAGAAGGGGTGGTCAGATTATTAAGAAGAGAACTAGCAAAGAATGGTGACCTGAAAGACTAGAGAGAAGAAAGTATTGAGGGGGAAAAGGATGATGGACAATGCCAAAGGCTTCAGAGAAGTTAAGAATGATAAGGATGAAGGAAAGGCCATTTGATTTGGCAATTAAGAAATAGTTAAAAGCTTTGGAGAGAGCAGTTTCAGTGTAATGATGTGGCCAGAGACCCAGATTTTTGAGTGTAATAGCTAGAGGAAAGGAAATGGAGATACCTATTGTAGATAGTCTTATGAGACAATAACTATCAGGGATGAATGACTCAGGGGAGGCTTTTTGAGCATGGGGGAACATGGGCATGTTTGTAGGTAATAGGGAAGAAGCCAGTAGAGAGAGATTGAAGATAAGTGAAAGAATGGGAGGATAAAGAATAGAATAAGATCACTATAGTTTTGGTTATAAGTTTCCTAAGCACTTTTATTCACAATCACCCTGTGAATTAGGTTGCACAAATATCATTTCTAATTTACTGGTAAAGAAATAGTCTCAGAGAAGTGAAGTGACTCTTCAATTTAATTCAATAAACATTCATTAAGTACATAATATCTGCCGGACAAAAAAAGGGCAAAAGACAGCTGCTGCCCTCAAGGATTCTATAGTCTAATGGTAGAGATAACATGCAAACAGTCAGAGAAAGCAAACTATAACAGGATAAACAGCAAGTAATTATAAAAGAAAGGCACTGGGTATAGGAGGGATTGGGGAAGGAAGGCTTGGGAGGGATTTTAGATAGAACTTAAAGGAAGCCAGTAGAGGTCAGTAGTCAGAGTGGAGGGGAGAGAGCAATCCAGGCATGAGAGGCAGGCAGCAAGAGAGAATGCTTGGTAATGGAGTGTTTTGTTTATGGAACAGCCCATGTCACTCATTATGTGTTGTGATTACTGAATCCAAACTCAGCCCCCCCCCCCCCCCCATGGTTATATGTAAGCACCCTTTCTACTGTATAAGAGTACCCCTTAATAGTTTTGCACTGAATGTTCTCTAATTGCTTCATGGGTAAAAATTGTGTCATTTATTCTCTTGTTACCCCTTCTCTACCTCTCATACTCCTTCATCCTCACCAATTAGCTAGGCTTTTCCAGTGACTGATTGATGCTTAGAAAATAGAAGACCTTCCCTTTTGCATATATAGACACATGAATAGGTACTTACATAATAAAGTGAAAAAGAAAAAATGCACAAAAGATACAAGTGAAACTGGTACATTGCTTTTAAGTGCAAACCACAGAAGTCACCAGGATGTGCAATTAATCTGGGAAGGTTTCTTGGATGAAGGGGCTTGCTTGGGTGAATGTCAGGGATCATGTACCTCAGTCCCAAAGCAAAAGAGATATGATTCCCCACCATTTTAGAATATCTTCTGTTCTTCATTGGTATGAATAGATAAATTTGATTGTGTATGTGTATAAGGATCATGATACATAAATAAATCTAAATTTACAAAACAGGTAATTCCAAGTCCATTCCAATAAAACATGTCTTAATGAATAAATTAAAAGTATTTTTATTTTCTTAATAGGAGAGTTTCTTGCTTTACAAAAAAATTCCCAGTGAAATTCCTTTGATTATAGAGCTCCTCTAATGCATTTTAAGTTGGATTTGATTTTTAGAATTTCACTTAACAGATCATTTTTCTAGGGAAATAACTATTGCTTAATGTCAGGAACTAGGGGACATTAGATTATTTGATGTGGCCCTCTTGTAGGTGCCTGTAGCCCCAGGCAAGGACAAAGCTTTAGTTTGCTGGGACCATTCTTTTTGAAAGTAACTACCCCACCCCCACCCCCTTTTGCTTATCTTATTCCTTTGGTACTAAGGTCACCTTGACCTAGTGAGTCCAGTTTCTCCTACCCAATGCACCTGAATTGGAGCAAAGCATTTGTTTATTTAGAGAGACATTTTGGATTGGTGCTCCCCAGCCAAGACTTTGACTCCTGCTTTACTTCCTCCTTCCTCTATTTCTCTTCCTCCTTTTTCCTCTCATTCCTTCTATATCTCATCCTCACTTCTCTTTTTATTTATCCATCTCCTCTTCTCCTTCCTTTTTTAACACCCCACTCTTCTCCTTGATCTTTTTTAGCCTTTCATTTTTTCTTCCTTCTTATTCCTCTTTCAAAGCACTTCATGTTAACTAGTCATCTTTAAAAGCTAAAGGAAATTATAATTAATCTTGTCTAAATTTCCTTATTGCTTCTGAGATGAGTTAAGATGTCAGGGTTTCATGAAACCAGAACTATGTGTTACAGCCCAGCCATATGGCAAAAGAGCCATGGTGGCAGCTCCAGGGAGTAGTGAATGGTGCACTGGACTTGGGAGTCAGAAAGACCTGAATTCTTGCTTAGGACACTAGCTGAGGTGACCCTGGGTCGCTCATGTGACCTCTCACCTTCAGTTTTCTGATCGGCAAAATGGGGCTATTAAAAGCCCTACCTCACTGTATTGGAGATCAAAGGAGAGAGCATATATAGTGCTTTGAAAACTTAAAAGTGCCTTAGAACTGCTACATAATTTAAGTTTTCCCCTCCCTCTCAAATTGTTTTAGTTATGTATGTCCTAATCCCAAATTCTAGGGAAGGAACTGAGGCAAAGATGAGCTCTTAAGTTTTGAATATTTGCTGTCTGCTTTCCTAGAAGGCAACTGAGAACATTTAAAGCTAGCTAAGGACATCCTGTTTCAGACATAGGTAATTTAAGTATCCTCATTTTTTTTTAGGTTTTTTTTTTTGCAAGGCAATGAGGTTAAGTGCCTTGCCCAAGGCTACACAACTAGGTAATTATTAAGTGTCTGAGGTTGGATTTGAACTCAGGTCCTCTTGACTCCAGGGCTGGTGCTACATCCACTGCACCACCTAGCTGCCCTATCCTCATTTTTTAAAAAAGAGTTTTATTGATACTTTTTTGGTTTTTCTTTTTTAATTTTTATCATCACAATTATTTCTGGCTATAACCCTCCACCTTCCCTATCCATTAAGCCTTTCCTTGAAATAATTTAAAACAACATAAATAGTTCAGCAAAGCCAGCAGCAGACACATCCACTTGTCTGATAGTGTAAGTAGTGTTTCACATTGAAGTCCCTTGCCTTGCCATTGGAACATACATTTTCTCATCTTTTCTCCAGGATCAAATTTAACCATTCTTAAAACTAATCCAAACCTTCTTATGGTAGCAATGTCCTAGAGCTGTTTATAAAAGGACGGGGAAGTACTATACTTCATGTGTTGGTCCCTAATTTGTATACATTCTCATACATTTGTATGACTTAATTAAATTTAATCAAAGTCCTGAATTGCAAATAATTTGTCAGGTTGCATCTAGTACTATTTCTCCAGGAACTGAAGCAGCTTCACATAACTTAAATCTAATCCTAGGGTTTACTGTGACTTACTTACAGAGAAAAGATCTATATACTTATCAGCTCTGCCTGCCACCCAATTTCTCAGCTATTTGTCATGGTCTAGTACAGGCAAAATAATACGTGTTACAGGAAAACCAGCCCTTTTCAGAACAACAGACTAGTCCTAGTGAAACTACAGGCTAGAGAGAGCTCTGTGTTATACCTGCTAAGAAGATATTTGTTCAAAATGTCCCAGCCTGGGATAAGTAGACCATAGGCACTTAGCAATTTTAAATTTACCAATCCTGAGCAGGTAAAGGTAAATTCAGGGGTTGGTAGAGCTCCTTTGATGTCAGAGGTTATCACTCATGGATTCCTTGGTCATTCTAGCCCTTTCTGAAGACCTGTGCTCTACTTGTCTCTGTTAGAGGGGGCCAAGGATGGCCTGATTGCTTGAGTAATGTACTTCTCTTTGTAGTGTTAACCTTCAATTCTGCATTTATGAACCTGGTGAGATAAAGGACAGTGGTCAGGACCATAGGGAATAGAATCAGAAGGGTTCTGTTCTTAAAAGCCAATGAACCCAGCCCTCTCAGTAAAATTAATTGCTGGACTTCAGACTGAAGCCTTTCCATAAAAGGCAGCTGGAAACTTCTTTCTCTCTCTTTTTTGCAAGGCAAATAGGGTTAAGTGGCTTGCCCAAGGCCACACAGCTAGGTCATTATTAAGTGTCTGAGGCCAGACTCCTGACTCCAGGGCCAGTGCTCTATCCACCGCACCACCTAGCTGCCCCATGCCTGTCCCAGCCCGCTACTTCTCAAAACAGCCCTTTCCACTTTCCTGCAGTATTCATGGTTAGGAAGTATCCAGATTTGTAGCTGGAAGGAAGAGACCATCTATTACAATCTTCTTATTTTATATACAAGGAAACTTGCGTCAGGAGAGGTTGAGTGACTTGCACAGTTTTAAAAAAGGCCAGAATTAGTTGCAAGAGTCTCTGGAAATACTCTTTCTTGTCTACTACTTTTCAAGGAAATGGAGATGATAGTGATTTTCCCACAGCCACACAGTACAAAGACCCAGGACTCAAGGTGAGGCTATCCTGATGGTTTGACCTCTGGGGCCTAGGTAGTAGGGAGAGTTGTGGGTTAAGTAACAAACTTGCCATTGCCATTTTGGAGACAGTATATTATCATAATATATCATAATAAGACATCTGTAAAAAGTTACACAGGCAGCTAGGTGGCTCAGGAGCTAGGAAGATGTGAGTTCAAATCCAGACACAGACACTTACTAGGTAAGTCACTAACCTCTATTTGCTTCAATCCACTGGAGAAGGGAATGGCAAACCATTTCTATCTTTGTCAAGAAAACCCCGTGGACAACATTGATGTGCTTAAGTCCATGAGGTCATGAAGAGTTGGATACAACTGAATGACTGAACAACAACAAAAAGTAACACACAACCACATGTAAATAAGTTGCACATAACCCCCATGTAAGTATGTTGTGGACTATGAGGGTTTTTTTAAATCTCATTTAGGTGATAGGCATCACCATTTTAAGACAAAGTATTCCTATTACTAAGAAAGAAAGGTACAAAATAGGAGTTAATGAGAGATGATGGGTATATTCAAGAGATTTAAGGGTATATTCAAGTAAGATGCAATCCAGTTTCTCTTTACTCAGGTGGTTTTAGTCTTCTTAAAAAATAAGTTCTAATAAAAAACATTAGTGACAGGTCAGGTAACAACTTTAAAGCTTAATTCACCTATGTCCAGGTCATCAAACAGAAATATAAATAATAGCAATTGAAGAGTTCACAATTGACTTTATTTTAGGATATCTATTGGATTTTACTTACTATATATGTGATTGCTGGGCATCTAATAGCTTCTATGTACTTTGCCATTTATTTTAAGAGTTGCTTTATGATTCCTCTTAAAGCATTCATTGCTTAATCTAAATAACAGATTACTAGGCTAATGTAATTTGCTGTAGAACTTGCAACATTAAAAAGAAAAGTACTTGAGAATTCTCACCTTGAGGATGATGCTTAAATTGGTGAAATTAAAAGCAAACAAAAACACTATTTGGTCTAATGGAATCAGTATGAAGAAGATGAATAACCTATAACCAAGTTTAGCTGAAGAGTAAAAGAAAAAAAACTAAAGTAGATGAGATTTAATAGTACTATAGGAGTGTTACTATGTTACCTGAGAGGCAGCATGTAATAGTGGAAAGAGAAGTAACCATGGAGCCAGAAAGACCCAGGTTCGAGTCCTACCTGTGACATATAGTGGCTGCAGGATTATTTCAGGGCTCTAGGCATCTCATTTCAGAGATGGTGCTGAATAGCATTGGTAAAGGAAGTCTTTCCCCAGAAGCTCCTTTCTATGAGTGAAGTTACAGGTCTAATCCTAACATGTAGGGTAGGATCAAGTATAGACTTATATGTCAGCAGTGGCTTCAAGTTATGTATTTAGGGTTGTATGTGTGTGTATTTTTACATGTATGCATGCATATAAATATATATGTGTGTATGCATATATGTATACACACATGTATGATGTTCATTTATCACTAAAAATCAAAATGAAACCACAAAAAAATCCCCGGTACAATAGATTGTGACTATGTCATTTTCTTCTAGGTACATTTGGGGGGGGGGGGGGGGGGAGTAGAAATCAGGATAAGGGACCAGAGACCTGAGGGATAACAAAAGCCTCTGACTTCTCAGCTTCATCCAATTTTCAGAATATTCAGCAGACTACAAATAATAACTAACATTTATAATAGCACTATGTCTTAGGCACTATGCAAAGCACTTTTCAATTATTATCCTTTCTGAACAACCCTGGGAAGTAGGTGTTATATTATTCTCATTTAATAGATGAGGAAACTGAGGGTAGTAACTGAGGCTGGATTTGAATTCAGGTCTTCCTGAGGCCAGGCCCAGTGCTTGCTGCCCTGTAATGAAACAGTGGCCAGCCTTGCTTGTAATAGTTACTTATTCAGTAAAAACTACCATTGGCTGTAATTATAAAAACAAATAAAATTTTTATATAATTAAAAAAATAGTTACTTATTCAGAGTCACAGCAAATTTTAGTGGATAAAAGGCAGGCTGTGGAGTCTGGAAGTATTCGTGGCTCTTTATAAAAGCAATTTGCTTCATCTCTCTGTCCCATACAGCTCTCCTAAAAGTCTAAGTTACTGACAATACTATTAAATACTGCTGATCTATATCCATATGGAAAGCTTATGCTAATAAAATCAGAGATTTCCCCAAAATCAGAGGGTACTGACTGACCCCCCCCCCCCCACCGTTACAATGGAAGTAGGCTTCCAGCATTTATATTTCATTAAGAAAATGTTTACATATAACTCTGGGCATTTCTCTCCAGAGATTTCTTTTTCTTCTCCTGTGCTGTCTAGGTGAAGCTTCCTTTAAGTGATAATGTGACTTCTATTTTGGCTTCGGGGGGAAATCCATTAGGGAATTTATTTAATAATATTATATATTTGCTAATGTTACACTTAATTTGCAAAATTTCTATGAGAAGTTAAAACATTTTCAACTAAAGGGACAGTATGGTTTAACAATTGTTATTTCTAAACCACAAAATAAAGTTTTATCATTTTCTAAAGAGGAGTATTTATTCATTTCCTTTCCACCATTACCCTAAAGTAATTGAAATGAATGTATTATTAAAATACCTAAAATAGTTCATTCAAATAGGTTTAAAATGTAGTTATTAATAAATCTTATAAATATTTTTAAAGTTGAAGGAACATTAAAAGTTAAATAAAGGAATCAAATTCTTTATGAATTTGACTTTTATGCTATAGCTTCATTCAGTATATTTCAGTATAAACAAAATAATTATGCATGGTCTGGAGACACCTTCATCTCCCCATCAAAAAGTCTCTTATTTTGGTTTGGACATAGCATCTGCCTTTACTAAAGCTCAGTTTCTACATGGGAAAAGTCATGCCATCTGGGATCTTCCTCATTTTTCCCTTGCCTGTCCCTTGTCTATAAGCATGTGAGAGATTGAAATCAAGGAGAAATAGAATACCCAGGAAAGCTTCTAGAAACAGGAGATAAGATTTGAGCTATGCCTTCAAGTATGGGGCAGATATGATAAGCATATGAAATGGGAGAACATTCCAGATGGGGACGAACAAGACTCCAGGAAAGAGTCATTATGTTTCCTTCTGACAGGCTAATCACTATCATCCCTAATAAGTCTATGTGGACTTTATCGGCTATTTCTGATGCCAAATTGAACTGGTCATATGTCCCCGACCTTTGGAAATTTCAGTCTTAGGGAGTTCTCTGTGGTCAGATCCACAATAGGTGTAATTAAAGTTGACTTGATACAGAATAAATGGTTATGAAATTTCTTGCCCCAACTGTACCTCTCAATTCCAGTCACAGACTTGCTTGAAATTCCCTTTAATTATTCCTTTGGATTGGATCCCTATTAATATGTAAATATGTGAATTGATAGGGGAACAGTGGTAAGGGATCAGCACAAATTAATACTTTAAAATAAATTAGTCAAACAGATTACCTTGCTTCGGCTCATAGATTTAGACCTGGAAAGGAATTTAGAAGTCATCTAATCCAACCACCTTATTTTATAAATGAAGAAACTGAGAACCAGAGAATTTAAATTGATACCCATCCAAATACTTACATGGTGTAAGTGGCAAGGCCGTAGTTTGAATGCAGATCCTTGAACTCCAAATCTAATGTTCTTGTCACTCTAGACTGCAATGTTAACTGGTAAAAAAACTGAGCCTGTGACAGAAGTGACTGGGCAGTCAGAAAACCAAATTGGTGGGGGGAGAGTGGGAAGAACCCTAGAGCATGAGGCACTTAAGGGGAGAGCAAGCTTGGTCTTCACACAATGGGGGTTCAGGACTAGAGCACTGGTTTTCTGGGAAGAGACACCTTGATGTGGTACTTTGACCTGAAAGGGACATCAGGACAACCTAAGATTATAGAATTAGAACTCAAGTAACCTAGAAATCATTTATTCTGTCTCTTACTTTATACAAAAGAAACTGAGGCTTAGAGAGGGAAAAGTACATGTACAAGATCCCCTCACCAATTAATGGGAGAATCAGGACTATAACTCAGATCTCCTAATTCTCACTCGTGCATTTCTCATTGTCTCGGGCTGATAGCATAATTTTTCTTCAGACTGTTCTCCTGTTTATCTTATTTTCAAAGGCAACATTAAGCCGAACAAAAAGATATCTTAGTAGCAAGAAGCTTATTTTGAGGACTCTCCCTTTGTATTTCTTTCACCAGTATATCATTCCCTCTGACTTCTGCTATAACTTTATCCTTCTGTTGAATGAGAAGTATTCATTGACTGCTAAAGAATGAAGCTTTCTAGTGAGGGGTTTGTAAATGGAATGGTTGGGGGAGTGGAACCTCCCAACACTCAAGGCTCCATCCAGCCACAGACCAGAAGGGAGTAGAATGTCTCACTTTCTGAGGTCCCACTAGGGCCAATTCCTCTCTTTTTCTTTCAAGCCCCCTCATTTCATAGTCTCTCAGATTGGGAAGGGACCTTAGGGGTGACCTAGTTCAAATGGTACTTGAATACAAGGCTTTATTGCCTGTTTTCTTTGCACATAAGTTGTTACTCAAGAAACTATAATAATTGCTCAATCACTGGCATTTAATACTATATTAGAGTCAGGAGAACTTGGCTGAGATGCTATTCCTAACTCAATTTTTGATCTTGGTTGAGTTACTTCCTTTCTCTAGGCTTCAGTGTGCTGACAGTGAGGGAACTGCAGGAGATGACCTCTCTTACAGAACTGGGATTCTTTCCTCTTTGCAGCCCTCTCATTCTTTCTTCCCTCTTCTCTTTGGACATGTGATCATGGGTACATGATGCTCCAGATGTATCCTTGAACCCTGGAATTCAGGTACCATATTCATGCTGTTCTCCAGAAGAGTCTTAAATGTCTTGGGTGTCTTTTGCACACAACTCGGATGTTATGTAACTGTTCTGCTTAACAATGTGAAGCCCAAATCTCTGGTGCTGCCTCCCATGTATCTGTCCTCTCTCAGCTTGGAGCCACTTAGAGTGGCTGAAGAGATGCATTGGAGAGCAGCAGGAGGCAGGGGGAGGAAAGAGACTAGAAAATCACACTGTGTACTTAATCCTCCCCCCTAGTTGTGTGCAGGTGAAATCAGGTTAGTGATTATTAGAGCTCACCTTGGAAGAAAGAGGTCTCAAAAAAAGGGTGTGCAGAAGGAGAGATTGTCCCACTCTTTTTACCTTTGAATTAGTAGGGGGTTTATTAACTTAGCTCACATGGCTACCTTCTCCCCTCCCCACCAGGTTCCTCTCTGATTCAATATGACCTGTCAGATGCCTGGTTCCTGGTTCCTATAGCAATGTGGAGAAGTGGGAGTGAAGTACTGTTATCACTGTAATATAGGAATATCTCTGGAGAAAGCAGGAACACAATTCTGTTCAGAGTTGAAGGCAAAATTGTCTTTTTTGAATCAGCGTCAGAGCTCTGCTTGTGCTGACTGGCCTTCTAATGAAAAGCAGGTTTAGAAACATGAGCTGGTGTCATTTAAAGAAACCCACGTGAAACCAGACAAGCTCCCAGTCTGCTTCATGGCATCCTTGCAGATTCCCTTTCAGAGGCATGCTGGGGAACATGATAAATGTCTACCTATGAAGGTGGATCATTTCTTTTCAGTTTATTAAATAATAGCTAAAGAATCACTCCTGAGTCTGATAGTTTAAACAATCCTTAAGACAATTGCATCATGCCTTACCCAAAGGAATATTACCCTACCCTGAAATCTAATTTTTGTATATCAAATTTTATCTGAAGTGAAGAGATTGGCTTTTTAAAACTCTTAAGGGTCAATTTTTTTGTAAGGTAGATCATTTTTGCCTACTAACTCCCAGTAGTAGCAAAGGGCAAATTCAAGATATTGATCCTTCCTCATTGTGGATCAGTACCTTACTGACCTTCCTGTGCTAACCCAGGGGCTCAGACTTCAGTCCACTCCTGGCCAAGTCACTTAATTTATCTGGACCTTAGTTCTTTTTCTTTAAAAGGAAGGAGTTGGACTAGATGAACTTTGAGGTTCTTTAAGTTCAAAGGATCTTAGAACTTTTAAATAAATTGAAAGTCTGTTTTATTCACTTCGAATAGATTCATATACTTTTCACATTTTATAATAATATCAAGAGCACCACAAGATTATAGAAATCAGGTAGTTATTGGAGTGCCTTTTCTATATAAGACCCTGTGCATGCACATATATGTGTGTGTGTGTGTGTGTGTGTGTGTGTGTGTGTGTATATGTGTGTGTCTGTGTATGTTTACACACACATACATAATTATACTGTGAATCTCAGTGATTTCATGATGGTGAACTCATTGGTCTTTCAGCATCCCTTTAGGATAGAGATTTTAAGATTTTGAACCAAAAGGGATTTGAAAGATTTATCTAGTTTCACCTTCACATTTTATTTGTGAGAAAGCAGAGGCCAAGAGCAGGGATATGTTTTTGCCTAAGAAAGAAAGTAGCAGAGTGGATATTTAAGCCCACTTTCTCTGACTACAAATCCAGTGCCCTTTTCCAGAGCACCACAACATTCTCTCCATTTTTCATGGTAGAAAAATTAATTTAGCAACCTTCTTTTTCGTTGACCTACACAAACCAACTAACTCACAGTACTAGCAAAGGGCAAATTCAAGATTTTATCCCTCATCATTATGGATCAGTACCTAACCAACCTTCCTGTGCTAGCCCCAGGGACTCAGTCTTCAGTCCAAGACATTTGTCTCTCCTCCAAAAGACTTGGCTTTCCTCAGGAAGCTCTCAGCCAGATCAAGTGACTAACCCTAGGTTCATTCCTTGACTAATATTAGATCTTAGAAATAGAACCCAATTACCCAGATTTTGGACCCCTAGGATCCATGTTGAGGAGGAATAAGATCAAATGGATAGGAAATTTTCAGATTATAGTGTTTATGGATGATGATGTAAATTTTTTTCTTTTTCTGTCAAAGTTTGATAAGGGGATCAACTTTTTGAGTTAAAGGGATCAGACCATTTTTTGGACTTTAATCATACACAAAAGTCTAGTTATGCTCCCTAAAAGGTATGTACATGAAATTGAGATGACTGTGATAGATACCCTTGGCTTGGCAGACCCATTCATACTTCTATGAGGATGGGCACATTGGCATTTCAGCATTGGGGATACTTTGATTTAGGCCATTGTAGATTAGAGCCACCTTTTTGTGTTAGGCCTATGAAAGGAAGCACATAAAACTTTATGAGTATGGGACGGCTAGGTGACACAGTGGATATAGCACCGGCCCTGGAGTCAGGAGTACCTGGGTTCAAATCCGGTCTCAAAACACGTAATAATTACCTAGCTGTGTGGTCTTGGGCAAGCCACTTAACCCCATTTGCCTTGCAAAAAGAAAAACAACCTTAAAAAAAACTTTATGAGTTATAAAATCAGGTGGTCTGTGGGAAGATCCAGGAACTGATTAGTACAAGCCAGAGACTTTAAGAGTAGACTTTGATCCCTTTGGCTGGATGGGTGGTGGTGAAGCCTCTGCATTGGAACAGATTCCTAGGGACCACATACACTGCCTTTCCCAGTCTTGGAAAGGCAGTATCAGCACATTTCTGTCCTTTGAAGCTTCTGAGTCTAGAGTTATGGTGAATTAATGCTAGTTCTTGGGCCCCTAAGTACCTGGACAAGCTATGGAAAGGCAGTGGTGCCAGTACCAAGCCTGAAAAATGATAGCTGTGAAGAGAACTGTCTTCCTGAGTGGTGAGGGTTCCAGAAGCCCAACCTTTTGGAGGAATGACAAATGTCCTGGATTGAAGTCTGAGTCCCTGGGTTAATACAGGAAGGTCAGTAAAGTACTGATCCACAATGATGAAGGATTAAAATCTTGAATTTGCCCTTTGCTACTACTGGGAGTTAGTTGACTTGTATGGGTCAATTGAAAAGAGGGTTGCTAAACTAATTTTTCTACCATGAGGAATCTGAAATCTTAAAGTAATACTTTAACATTGAAGGCCTAAATAGGTCCCTGAAGTGGAGGAAGAACTTACTGGAATATTAGAATAGGCTACTGTGTGTCCTATCTTTTTTCTAAGGGGTGAAATATAACTGTCTTATATCCAGTATTGTGAGCCTTTGTGCTTGCAGCATACTGGAGACTTTTTACTCACATTTTTGCTCACATTTTACTCACATTTTAAACAACTTTTCTGAGGTTTCTAGTGGAAAATGAGGAAGGGGACAAAATGAACTAAAGATTTGGGATATGTGTTTAAGATTGGACCTCGTCTTTATAAACCCCAAACGTGGGTTCCTGAATTTTGAGTTCCATTACTGTTTATTGGAAAGATGGATTTGAAGTGAAAAAACCTGGAAACAAGGAGACCAATTGTAGCACTAATCTAGTTATGAAATGAGAATCTGGATTAGGATGGTGACCACAGGAATAGAGAGGAAGAGACAAATGCAAACGACATTTAATGAAAAAATAATAGGATTTTGTGACAGAATGAAAATTGAAAAGAAGGAAGAACCTGAGGTAACAATAGTATTTCTAGCACCATCCACGGAAGAGGAGTTTTATCACTGACTGAAGTGAGATGATTGGTTAAGGGAGCTAATTTAGGGAACTCTTGCCCATCCAACCATCTTGATTGGTAGTTGAATGAATACAAAGTAATTGCTTGGTTCTCTCTGTCTAACTGGTTCTTAGAACTGGTGATGCTTCTTCATCTTCACCTACCATCCAGGCTGTCTTGCCTTTACCTGCCACTTTACAGGTAAACCCCACCCTTCTCAGCTTTCCATCACTTAATCTGGGCACAGAATAAAATAAATTGCCTCTGGTAAGGGTATGTCAGTTGATTGTTCTATGGATTAATTTATCCTTCCTATGGTTCTTCAAACCATAACTCTCTTCCTTGACAACCACTTCCTTTCATGTTGTTTTTTTCCCCATTAGAAGGTGAATTTCTTTGAGGCAAGTGTCTCTCTCTCTCTGTTCTTTAGCATAGTGAACTGCGTATAAAGATTGTCAATAAATAGACAATGGATGAAAGAAAATATAGACTTTGCAATGAAGATGAAAGGTCAGACCTGGAAGTGAAAATTTGGGAGTCATTCAAGTTGGGCGAGCCAGGGAAGTTGTTGAGTCTTCCGAGAATTTTCAAGAGCACAGAGAAAAGGGCAGAGAATTGAGATCATCATTTTATTGTTCTTAAAAATATGACTGATAAGATATTTCTGAGTTTCCTACTCTAGGCTCAGGTCTGCCATGTACTTTTTTTTTATTTTGGTTGTTACTTCTCTGGGTCTCATTTTCCTCCCTCCCTCTCTGTTTTTTGCAAGGCAGTGGGGTTAAGTGAATTGCCCAGGATCACACAGTTAAGTAACTATTAAATGTCTGGATTTGAACTCAGGTCCTCCCATCTCCAGGGCTGGGTGCTCTATCCATTGTGCCACCTAGCTACATTCCCCCGCTTAATGCTTTAAAAGTTTATGGTTCTGTGTTTGTTCCTTTTATCATTTTTAGCTCCCTGTGTGAGAAGTTCCCTTCAGCTTAGCATTTAGAGAATTATCTTCCCTGCCACAGCTATTAGTGATTCCTAACCAGGGTCAAAACTCAGCCTGGAAGGAAAACTCCATCAAGTCAGAACTCCCAATTTACCTTAGTTTTCAGGTACATCGCTTAAGGTCTGTTTAAAGACTTTAGAAAAGTGGATTTTTCCAACTTCTCTAAATATTATATCTTGTACCTTCCCAAGTTGCTGTATTGTCATTCTCATTTCAAAGTAATCAGCTGCAAGCTATAGGCTCAGATGTAATCATAAAGGATAAAAAAAAGAAAGAAAAAAGCAACTAACTGACTTGTCCCATCTTCCATGCCTGGCCTGGTTTGTTTCCAGAATCGGCTGTTGTAATGGCAAAGTTGAGGTATTCCAACTAATAGAGGTAGCATTAATCTGCAAAATCAATTCTTCAAAATCAATTCAAGAATGCTAAGTGTCAGGTGGGACCTTGATAGATGCACTACTAGCATCTCCCAAATGAAATGGAGATAAGATTGTTCATAATTAGGAGAAAGCAGCAACAGTCAAGTATTGTTTCAGCAGCTAATTAAGGTTCCCCAGACAGGACACAGACGGCTTGCATGCTATTATCTCATCTGCCCAAACACCTTGATGATATTTTAGAAGAGCCGGCCATGGGGAGAACACATTTAAATCATCTCATTAGAGGTGGCACCCAGGTGGCTATTATTGTTCCCAGCTTGGATGAATTAATTTTCGGTTTGTTCTGTTCGTTTTCACCTGTCTTTTTGGCCACAGCTGAGTAAGTGAGGCAAATGGAGTATTCTTTGACAGATGGTGGCAAGTGTCTTTAATTCCTTTTTGTTGGGGAGGGGAAGGGACTTGAGGTAGATGCCATCTTTATCCCCAATTTACAACAATGTGCTTCGAGGCTATAGGAGGCCTTTTTCTTTTATAGTCCAAAACTCTTGAGGCTCTCTCCTTGGGTTGAAACTAGCTTAGAATTTTTAGACCCTTCAGGGGTCAACTGAAGTACCATCTTTTATAGGAGGTTTTTCCTGTTATCCCCTCAAATGCTCCCTTCCCTTAATTTGTATTTATTCTCTCTCTCTCTCTCTCTCTCTCTCTCTCTCTTTCTTTCTTTTGTATTTACCTGATTATGTATATATTCCCACTATGAACTTCTTACCCTCAAGGAATTTACAGTCTAAATCTTCTAGCTTGCTGAAAATAGGAGTGGGAGGGTAAGGAAGGTCCCAGCATGGAAGATATCCAAAGGAGTGCAGCCATGTGGGAAATGAAAAGATACCCAGTTGATGATTTTCTGAAGAGGAGTTTTGGGGAGAAATCAGTCCATTTCACTCCCAATCAGAAGGGAGCACAGGGTAAAGATGAGATGTGAGTTCAAAAGCTAAAGGAATCTTCTGATAAGGTTTCTGAGGACATGATTGTTATCTTTACTATTTGCAGGGTATGAGGTAGAATCTCAGAATTGTTTTCTTTCTATAGTGATTTAGAAAGACAGGAATTCTAATCCAGCCTCAGACACATGCCACTTACTAGCTGTATGACCTTGGGCAAGTCACTTCACCCTGATTGCCTCACATCCAGGGCCATCTTCAGTCGTTTTGATCTGGTCACTGGACCCAGATGATTCTGCAAGAGAAAGTGAGACTGGTGATTTAGCACAGCACTCCCTCCCTCAAATCCAATTCACGTGCTTGTCATGACATCATCTCCCTGATGTTGTGGTCTTCCTTGGAAATAAAGGACAAACATTATGATTTTTTATATATTTTAAAAGATCATTTATGGTTTGTGGTTCCTCTTTTGATAAACATTTGCACTTTTGATCACTTATCTGTTACAGAATAGTTCTTGGTATCAATATTGTATGAATTTCCCACATTTCTTTTTTCTTTTTTAAAAGTTTTTAAAATTTAAGGCAATGGGGTTAACACGGCTAGGCAATTATTAAATGTCTGAGGTTGGATTTGAACTCAGGTCCTCCTGACTAGTGTCAGTGCTTTATGCACTGTGCCACCTAGCTCCTGTGCCCATTTCTTGAATTTCAGACCTTTATTAGTGAAATTTGATGAAGATATTTTTTCTAACTCTACATTTTCTATCTTTTTATGCAATAGATTTTTAAATTTATAATAAAATTGAATAATAATAAGTAATAAAAATGATTTGCTTCTAAGGCAATTTACAGATGAGGAGATCAAAGCAATCCATAGCCATATGAAAAAATGCTCTAAATCATTAATTATTAGAGAAATGCAAATGAAAGCTTCTCTGAGGTACCACCTCACACCTCTCAGATTGGCCAATATGACCCAGGAAGGATAAAGATCATTGTTGGAAGGGTTGTGGGAAATCTAGAACACTTATTGCATTATTGGTGGAGCTGTGAACTAACTAAATCCAACCCTTCTGGAGAGCTATTTGGAACTATGCCCAAAGGGCAACAAAAATATGCATACCCTTTGACCCAGCAATACCACTACTGGGTCTATGCCCTGAAGAGATGATGAAAAAGGGTAAAAACATTACTTGTACAAAAATATTTATAGCAGCCCTGTTTGTGGTGGCAAAGAATTGGAAATCAAATAAATGTCCTTCATTTGGGGAATGGCTTAGCAAACTGTGGTATGTGTATGTCATGGAACACTATTGTTCCATTAGAAACCAGGAGGGACGGGATTTCAGGGAAACCTGGAGGGATTTGCATGAACTGATGCTGAGTGAGACAAGCAGAACCAGAAAAACACTGTACACCCTAAGCAACATGGGAGTGATGATCAACCTTGAAGGACTTGCTCATTCCATCAATGCAACAATCGGGAACAATTTCGAGCTGTCTGCAAAGGAGAGTGCCATCTGTATCCAGATAAGGAGCTGTGGAGTTTGAACAAAGTTCAAGGACTATTCCCTTTAATTCAGAAAAAAAAACAGATTGCTTATTGTCTGATCTTGTTACCTCTTAGACTTCTCTTCTCTTTAAGGATATGATTTTTCTCTCATCACACCCAATTTGAATCAAGGTACAACATGGAAACAAAGTAAAGACTGACAAGAGTGCTTTCCATGGGGGGGGGTGGGGGGAGGGAAGCAAGATTGGGGGGAAAATTGTAAAACTCAAATAATATCTTTAATAAAAATAAATTTAAAAAAATGATTTGCTTCTAATAACATATTCTTTTGTTTTTGTTTTTATAAGGCAGTAGGGTTAAGTGACTTGCCCAAGGTCACATAGCTAAGTTAAGTATTAAGGTGTCTGAGGCTGGGTTTGAACTCAGGTGCTCCTGTTTCCAGGGCCAGTACCAAGCTGCCCTTCTAATAACATGTTCTATTAACTGGTAGTTTTTTTTTTAAATAAATGTATCATGCCTGCCATTTTGTCTGTCTTAAATTATCTAAAACAGTCCTTTTTTCTCTGTTGATTTTCTTTTTTTTTTTTTTTAGTTCCTAGATAGGGTATACTAAAGATATTTAGCTTTACTTTGAAGCATTCAAAGTATGCTTTGAAATTTGTATTTGATTTTTTTTAATTGCAACTTCTAATTTCATTATTTATTTCTTCAATTCTTTTAGTAGGCCTTCTAGAAATTCTTTTCAGTGGTTCTAGTTATATTTATGACAGAATTGTTTTCTTTTGATGTTTCATCTTGTGATTCTCTTATCCCCATGGCAATTTTCATTGTAATTTTTCTCAGCCCTTCTGCTGTTTTCCCCATGGAGGGATTTCTTTGCTTTATTTTAGCTGTTGCTATGTCCTTTGTTTTGTTTTGTTTTTTTCTTTTTTGGTGAGAGGGTGGGATAGTTTTCATTTTTAGAGACATTGTGGTGTGTGACTTGAAGATTGAGGTTTGAATTTTGCCTCAGACAATTATTTTCTGTGTGATCCTGGCCAAGTCTGAAAGTTTCCTAATCTGTAAATTGGGGATAATAATGGCACTTGTCTCTGTTTTTAGATGAATCCAAAGAGTTGAAGGGACTTGGCTAAATAAGGCAATGGATGGAAATTGTAGAAAGATAGATTTTATCTCAGAGGTAAGGGCACTAATGGTTAAAGCTACCCTGAGCAAGTACCTCTTCAACTTCAGGTCTCCAGACTTATAGGTGGGTTACCCCTTAGAGGACACATTGTAGTACAGTTGAGGTTCAACTCTAGGCTGAACTTGATGATCCCTGAGGATCATCCAACTCTGAGATCCTATAATTGTTGTCAGGGAAGGCTTTTTAAAGTATCTAGTTTTAAGCTGGCACAAGGATCCATATGGGGAGGAGGGGATATAAAGTTAGAGATATAGACTAAGACTAGATTTTAGAATTATTCCTGTCTCCTCTCCTACATGTTATCCATATGTGGGAGGGAAATCAGAAGGAGAGATGGTGCTTTTGCAGCCAATCCTCCCAAGTACAGTTCACCTTAGTGGAAATCATGATCTCTAGCCAAACAACATAGGGACATAGATAGGAACCGTATTACAAATTGGTGTGTTGTTTAGCCTTTAACAAAAAAGTGTTTAATGGTCTAGGTTATTATCTCATCAGCTACAAATTCTCCAAAGTTGGAGGAACAGCAGTTCCTTTGTTCCCTCCCTTCCCTAAATATAATTACAGTATCTCAGGGTTTGTGATGAAGATACACTACAGGCTTAGGATCCATACATTTAACCTTTGGCAAAGTACCAATATTCTCACAGCCTCTAAGCTTTAGTGGGGGTTGGGATGCAAATGGTGACCTCCATTTATTTGAAAATTTACCCCGTCTGCCTAGCCTCGTTTGTTAGTTTACCTCAGGCATACTGAATACTTCATCTTCATAAATAGACTGTGTCATTGATTATAAGGTAAGGAAGGACAGGTACAGGCAATTAGAACTCCTATGGCCATTTGGCTCTGGAGATAATTCCTGCTAAATCAGCAGACCCTGAGTTACAGTCAGTTTTCCTTTGGGAAAGAAAACACCACCATCCTGTTAGCTTGGGTAAGGACTCTTTAAACTAAAAGCCCTCTTGACATTTGTATGAGGGCTTTCTACCAGTGTTTCAGGTTGGCTCCTCTTTTCTCCTCCCTCACCCTCATTACCCTTTTTCCATTTTTCTCTTCCCCTGCTCCAGAACTGAAGAGGTCTATAATACCTCAAGGCAAGTCACCCTCACTTCCAGCTATGCACCATCCCCATTTATAGAAAGAATGACCAGGAAATTCAGTTCATTTTGTTGTCCCACAGGATGTGAATGGGTTTGCATGAGAGAAGTTATATAAACAGCACAGTTTGGAAACTCAAGAGCATTTTAGAACCAGGAGTCATTGGGTTCATTCAGTTAGCCAAGATTTATTAAGCACCTGGAGAACACTGTCATAGTTATTATGGGGCATGTAAAGAGAGATAGATAGAAGACAGTGTCTTCCTCTTTTTCTACTGTGTTCAGATAAGACATGTACAAAAGTGAATAAAAAAATAAAGTAATATATAAATGATATGGATTGTTGGTGTTCATTTGTTTTTTTTATGATTCATGACCCAAATCTTCATGACTCCATTTGGGATTTTCTTGGCAATAATAACTCGAGTGGTTTGCCATTTCTTTCTCCAGCTCATTTTACAGATGAGGAAATTGAGGCAATCAAGGTGAAATGACTTGCCCAGGGTCACTGCTACTAAGTATCTGAGGCTGGATTTGAATTCATGAAGATGAGTCTTCCTGGTTCCAAACCAAGTACTCTATTCACTGTACCCACATAGGTACATACATAGGTTTCCCATGGTATGGAAAGTGAATGCCACTGGACCTCAAAGGAGGATGAGGTAGCATAGATGATCAGGAGATGTTTCACAGAGAAAATGGGATTTGTAGACAAGACAAAATTTGGATAAATGGTAAAGAGGAAGGAGTCATTTTTAAGTAGTAAAAGAAAGGCACGATCAGAAGTCAAGAGATGGGAAAGTGACAAGGGGACTAAGTTAGGCAGAACATATGATATTTAGCAGATAGAATAGGATGGAGAGTTTGTATAGGGGAGGAAAGGGTGGTAGGAAAAGAAGGGCAGTAATACAGGGTAAGGTTGAATGCACTTTGATAGAATCAAGATTGACAGAACTTCACAGGATATCAGAATCAATCCCCTGCCCAAAATGTGAATTTCTTCTTCAAGATCATGATTTGATAGTAAGGACACTGGATTTGGGAGTCAGAAGACCTGGTTTCTAATCCTTCATTTCCTCCTTATGACCTTGGACTAGTTATTTAATCTTTTTGGGTCTCAGGGTCCTTATTTGTAAAATGATAGGCTCGGGTTATGTGAGTTTAAGTGATCCTTAACAAGTTATCATTCATTTTCTGCTTAAAGGATTCTAGTGAAGGGAACTTTTCTGTCCTACTAGGTATAACTCATTCCATTTTTTACTCTTTAACTTAGGAGGTTTTTCCTTATTTGAGTGCATAGAATAAGTAATCTGACCTCAGACACTTACTAGCTGAATGGCCCTGGCTGGGCAAGTCCCTTAACCCTGTTTGTTTCAGTTCCTCATCTGTAAAATGAGCTGGAGAAAGAAATGGCAAACTACTCCAGTATCTTTGCTAAGAAAACTGACATGGGGTCACAGAGAGGCAGGCATAACTGAAATGACTGAAAAAGACTGTTTTGGTTGCTGTATTCATGTTGAGCTTATAGTTGGGTAAAAAAATAAACCCCAGGTTTAAAATTTTTTTTTAATGGACTACTTTATAGCTGTATTTCCTTTAGCTTGTGAAGTTGACTTGAGTCATTATACATGACTTGTTAATTCTGGTTTTCTCATATATGATTATTATCCAGCCTTAAAAGTGCTATGTTGTTTACAAATTTGAAAAGCATTGTCATTTATGTCTTCACTCCAGATATTAATAAAAATGTTCAGTAGTCTAGGACCAAGGACAAACACCTCTGAAAAAACTTAAATTTCCACTTAAAGAGTTTGGATTTATAACACTCTGACTTTATTCTGTAGACACTATGGAGCCCCTGAAAATTGGTGAGAAGGGGAGTACTATGATGAAAGTGATATTTTCCCAAAATTTATGTGACAGTGGTATGTGAATTGACATTATAAAGAGAAAAAATTGGAGTCAGGGAGGCCTGTTGATATAGATTAGGCATGAAATGCAGTGATAAGGGTCCGAGGTAGGCTAGTGGTGATAGAAAGGAAAAGATGAGAGGTGGAGATCCGGGCTATCTCCATTGGAAGGTTATTCATGGCAGCTTCTCCCTTGAGAGATGCCTATGTGCCTGTGCAACTTAAATTCTGCACTCAGTTAAGAAAGTCTCTGTTCAACTAGCAGGCAGATCTCATGCTTATACCCCTCAGTTCCTACCTCCAGCCTTGGACCACATCCTAATGCTGTATATTGATATTTAAAAACAAAACCATCAGCACTCCCTACTCTGTGTGTCTGTGTGTGTGTGTGTGTGTGTGTGTGTGTGTCTTTCTGTCTTTCCTCTGCCTTTCTCTCTCTTGGGATCTGGCAGGTACCATGAAACATAATTCTAGAAATGGTGACAATAGTAGCAGTAAATAAAATAAACCCACAAAAACTACAGATTTTTAAAAATTACAAGAATTATTAGGAGCAAATAAGGGAAAGGAAATTTCATTAAAAAGAGCTATAAAATGCATAATATGCCTGGGAGTCAAATCAACCAAAGCACATGTAACACCTGTATAGATTGATTACCAAAAAAACCCCCTCCAGAAACAAAAATCCTTGAAATAAAAAATAATTTTCAAAAATGGAGGGATATTTAGTATCCATAATAAGTGACCCATTCTAATAAATTATAAATAGCAATACTACCAAAATTATAGATTTCTAGATCAGACCATCAAGGTTATACTTTACAAAGTTCATTTGGAAGAACAAATGATCTGGAATATAAAGGGAAAAATGAAAAATTAGGAATGAAAGTGCAATAATATTTCTAGATGTCAAATTACACTATGGAGTGATATCATCAAAATTATCTGTCACTGATTAAAAAGCAGAAAAGTAAGATCAGTGGAACAGATAAGGTAAGGAAGATTAAAAACAATTTAACTTAATAACTCAGTTTCAAGTTTTATAAATTTGAAAACATCAATTACCTTGAGAAAAAGTCCTTATCTCACAAGAATTTCTAGGAAGAAAGGAAAAGTAATTTGGCAGAAATTAGATTTAGACTAATATCTTATACTGGGTACCACAATAAGCTTAAAATGGATATGTGTCCTGAATATTAGAGGCTGTACCATTTTTAAAAAAATTACGAGAAAACCACTTCATTCATTGCACTATGGCTAGGGGGTGCATTCTCCATAAAAGAAGGGATAGTGATCACAAATTATAAATAGATAATTTTGGTTTTGTGAGGTTGAAGAACTTTTGTACAAAAGCTTTACACATTAATTCATCTACAATGAGAAAGGAGCACTGATCAAAAGTAAACTTCATAGCAGACTCTTCTAATAAGAATCTGATAGCCAAAATTTACAGGCAGGTAGCAAAATATATTTTTTTTATTTTTTTAGGATTTTTGCAAGGCAATGGGATTAAGTGGCTTGCCCAAGGCCACACAGCTAGGTAATTATTAAGGGTCTGAGGTTGGATTTGAACTCAGGTCCTCCTGACTCCAGGGCCAGTGCTCTATCCACTGCACCACCTAGCCGCCCCCAGGCAGCAAAATATATAAAATCAACAGGATTCTGCCAGTGATACAGATATAAACAAGTTTTTATCAACAGAATCAAAGCATCATATAAAAGAATGCTTTGAATCACTAACAAGAACAGTGCACATCAAAGTAATTCTGAGGTTTTACCTTGGACCCAACAAAGTGGTAAATATGACAAAACAGTAGAATAATCAATGTTGGAGGATTTGTGGAAAAGCAAACACATTAATATATTGTTGATGGAGTTGTGAATTGGTATGGCCATAAAAGCAATTTGTAATTATGTGAAGAGAATGTCTAAAATAGCCTTACCTTTGACTCTGAGATTGAGATTCCATTGTTAGACATATACCTCAAAGACTGACCAAAAGGTTCATCTCAATTCAGTAAATATTTATTAACTTCCTATTGTGTGTAACTCACATTGAATTAAAAAAGAAAAAAGAAATATAGTCTCTGCCCTCAAGGAGATTACTATCTAATAACAGGATGGATGGAGCAGAAGAGACAATATACTAAAGGAAGCTGAAAAGGATTAGAAGATGAAGGGTGGTGGGGACATGGTAGGGAGGATTACTTTTAGCAGGGACTTTAAGTGCAGCTGCAGATGGAAAATGGAGTTTCCAGTTACCTGGAAAATTCTAAATCCTTTATGAAAGAAAGCTTTGATAGGACTTTTTACTCATCCTCTGATTAAAGGGAGAGGCAACTGAGGGAGCTGAGAAAGTATTTAGTATCCAAAGCTGAGTCGGTCTCAATGGTGATAAATTTTCATATAATCCAAAAAACATTAAAGATTGATAGAAAAGTCTCATTCACTAAAATATTCATATAAAGCACTTTTTTTGTAGTAACAAAGAACTGGACACAAAGTATATGCCCTTCAGTTGTTGAATGACTAAACAAGTTATGATACATGAATATGATGAACTATTTATTACTCTATTGCTATAAGAAACTAGGTGTTTCAGTGGGTAGAATATTGGACCTGAAGTCAGGAAAACCTGAGTTCAACACTTTCTAGCTATGTGACCCTGTGTAAGTCATTTAACCTCTGTTTGCCTTAATTTGTTGGAAAAGAAGATGGCAAACCACTTCAATATCTTTACCAAGAAAACCCCATCATCAGTGTAGTCCATAGGATCATAGAGTCAGATATGACAGAACAGCAGCAATAAGAAACTATAAAGACAGAGAAGCATGAAAAGACATCATCTAATGCAAAGTAATTTAAGCAAAACCAAGACAACATTCTGTGACCACAAAGTGAAAAAAATAATAGAAAAATAATTGAAACTGATATGAAATTAAAATGGCTAAATTTGCACTGAAGAAGTAATATGAAAAGGATTCTTCCATCTTTCTTTGTAGAGATGGGGAACCACGAGAGCAAACCAGTGCAAATGTCAGACTTTTTTTGATGTGTTAGATAATTTTGATGAATTTTTCTCCTCCTCAGACTTTTTTTTGTTGTTGTTGTTATAAGAGATGACTTTCTGGGAGAGAGAATGTGGAAAGGTACATAGGAAATGTAAAAACAAAAGATATTAATAATAGTTTTTTTCCCTCATTAGAAAGAGAATATGCCACCAGGAAAGCTGTTGTGGCTATTATGATAATCAGTGTGAATGCTTCTTATTAAAGGGACCTTTTTCATGTTTTTGAATGACTAGGGCAAGGAGCCTAATTAGACCATTTGAACCAAAACATTTTAATTATTATTAACTAATTATTATTATTAATTATTATTAATATTGTGATTCAGAAAATGTATATCAATTTTTTATCATTTCACCTAATTTTTATAGTTTTTTATTTGTTGTTGGTTTTTGCTTTTTTGAAATTCTATTTTGTATTTTCCCATTTGATTCTTCTAAAAATATCTTTTTTTTTTACTAAAAGAGGAAACATTTTATTTCTATTTTATAGATAAGAAATTTGGCTGCCTAGAGAGCTTAAGTGTCTTGGCTAGGGTCACAATTAATTAGTGGCAGAACTTAGATTATCATCAATGTCTCCTAACCCTTAACACCACCAACCCTCGCCCCAAGGCAGGGCTCTGAAATTTTTTATTATTTTTTTTCTAGTTTTTTTTTTGCAACGCAAATGGGGTTAAGTGGCTTGCCCAAGGCCACACAGCTAGGTAATTATTAAGTGTCTGAGACCGGATTTGAACCCAGGTACTTCTGACTCCAGGGCCCATGCCACCTAGCTGCCCCCCCCAATTTTTTTTATTGATGTTTTCACTTTTATACCATCTATTGCCCTATGAATTTCTTTTTTTTTTAAACATCACCACACTTTCTCCAGTATCTCTCCTCTTTCCTTTTGTAGAGAGCTGTCCTATATAACAACAATATTTTTAAGGATGGGGGGAGAAATGAGTAAAAAAACTTAACATTACTTATTAATACATTGGAGAAGTCTGCAATAGGGGTCAAACTCATGGACCTCCTACCTCTACAGAGAGTAAGGTGGGAGTGTCTTTTCTTATCTTTTCTGTATAATTTTGCAACCTTTTTGATTGGGGTGGGGAGGGGAAACCTTCTCTTTTCATTGTTGAAGTCACTGTTTATGTTATTTTCTTGGTTGTGCTTACTTCATTTTGCATTAGTTCATGTAGATCGTCCCATTCTTCTCTGTGTACATTAACATTTTATGAAAATGTAATCATGAATTATTCTTTTTTTTAGAGTTTTTTTTTTTGCAAGGCAAATGGGGTTAAGGGGCTTGCTTAAGGCCACACAGCTAGGTAATTATTAAGTGTCTGAGACCGGATTTGAACCCAGGTTCTCCTGACTCCAAGGCCGGTGCTTTATCCACTATGCCACCTAGCTGCCCCATGAATGCCTCTTTCTTACAAAACAGTAAAAATATTCCATTACATTCGTGGACCAAAATTCATTTAGCCACTTCTTGATCAATGGGGATCTACTTGGTTTCCAATTTTTCTTACTCTCACAAAAAGTGGTACTATAAATATTTTGGTGTATATTGGAACGTATCTTCTTGTCAGTAGCCTCCATGGGACATAACCCTAGTAATGGAATCTCTAAGGTTATTTTAGTCTTTTTTATTTACATAATTCCAAATTGTTTTCAAAAATGCTTCTACTGTTTAAAATGCTCTACCAATCATGTGTTAGTATACTTACTCTCCCACAACCCTCTCAATAGCATCTATTCCTATCTTGTGTCATCTTTGCCAATTTGCAGGATTTTACTTCAGAGAACCTTCCCTTTTAACATTAAAAACAGCTAAGCAAAAATAAACTATCAAGTAGATGTCATAGACAGCCTATACAACATCCTGTATTTTCTCTGTACTAAGAGATACAGAGTGTGTCTCATCATTAGTCTTCCAGAGCCAAGAATAGTTAGTCACTCCATTATTCTAAGTTCCCGCTATCTTTTTTTTTAAATTGTGTCCATTTTTTCCCATTAATGGTTAGGCTTTATTTTTTCAAGTACATCATCTTGGATTGTATTTTGAGCTTTTTTTTTATTTCTTCACACCATTCCATTCCCTCTTTTGGTTTCTGGTGGGTTTTGGATAGTTCTGTGTTGCTCAAATTTTGATCTAGCCACCTTCTATCTCCTTCCCTACAAGTGCCACTTCCTATTGTACCTTCCTGATCTCTAGCATCAGGTGAGAAGACGACCAAACTCTTCCTCTGGCTGGGCCTTCTATTTCCTGCTGTGCTTGTACCATGAGGGAAGGCTTCTGGTGGATTGACTTTCATCTGTGCCATCTGTTTCACCTCCCTCTGCCAGTCTAACCACCCAACCAGGATATGGGGAACTTTCAGTGCAAAGAAGAGTAATCTTCCCTTTTACCTTAGGCTTTTTATTTCCTTCTGTTCCTGAAGGAAGAGATAGAAGGGAGTGAGGAATGGGATTGCCATGGAGATTAGACTTCCATCTCCTCTTGTCTACTCTCTAGCCTTTGAAGGGAATAGAAATAATGAAATAGGAAATCTCATCTGACCATCTACCTTCTATCTCAAGCTACACTTCTGTCCAGCCTGAGCTTCAACTGATTATGAGAGAAGAGGAGTGGTAAATTCTACTCAATGATGAATATTCTCACTTCTGGTCTTCCCTACCCATTCCAGTGATTCTAAACCCCTTTAGGTCATCATCCAAACCCCATTCATGATCCCCTACTATCTGCTTGTTTATTCCCATCCCCCTCAACCCTCTGACCCTGAAGTTCCAGCCAAATGCCACCTACTTCCTTCACTATGTTCTCTGCAATACCTATTCTATAGGCAGTAAACTTCTTTACCTACTAAATTTTTTCTTCTTTTACTTCTATCTTCTAGCTATTACTGAAATACTTTCCTGGCCACCTTTTCTATTCCAACTGCACCTTCACTAATTCCCCACAATTTGCTGAACATGGCAGGGGAAGTGAAATACTCCTTGCTTGCCATTGCCCCTTCCAGGTTCTCCCTCTACCTCCATTACTTAATAACCTCTCCTTTGAAATCAGGCAGTCCATATCTACCACCCAATCAAAATTCTAGAAGCTGTTGTCTACAAACTTTCAGGACTTCCCCTTCTTCAATGAGTTCAGCTCATCATTTTATCTCCACCCCTCATATTTGGGATATGCAATATGTGTATATATATGTGTGTGTGTGTGTGTGTGTGTGTGTGTGTGTGTGTGTGTGTGTGTATACATATATTATATGTATATATATATATTATATGTATATATGTATATTAACTCTCTCTCAGATACTCTAACCTCCTCTATTCCAACTCACTCACTTCCCATGACCTATTCCACTCTACCTCAGCCCCATACAAGATTGTAATACATTTGATCTTGCCATCTTCATTACTCTACATTCAAGAATTCCTGAATCCCTTAATACCACCATAATCTATTTTCTTTCCACCTCTCCCTCTCCCTTTCTTTCTTTCCCAAACCCTGCTCTTTATCCATACTGTGATCTTTAATCCCTCAAATCCTCAGTTCTTTTTCTGGTCCTCATTTCTGCATACTTTCCCCCCATATTGACTTCTTCATGTTCAACTGAACACTGGACTTTCCTCTTGAATTCCTGATGCCTTGATAATAGTACTGATTATTGGTTGTTCCCTGTCAAGTCTAAGTCTTGAATGAAAGACACTCACTGTTCTCTATTTTTGTTCCTCTACATGTCCTACTGCATGAAGGTGGAGAAAATCATGCAATTATTCTGAGAACATTACATATTTGTGTTAATCTCAACTGGGCCCTTATTGTTGTTAGGCAATCCTACTATAGATCCCTTACCAACTCACTATCCCACTTTCCACATCAGCTCTTCTAAACTTTTCCATCCTTCTTCAAAAACCTCCCCCTATCTTCTCAATTGACAACCTTACCTCATATTTTACAGAAAAAAATTTTGGCATTCACCATGAACTCTCTTCTTTATCTCCTATTATTCATATACCCTTTGCCACTATCTCTTCTTTCATCCCTCTTCCACATGAATAAGTTGCCTTAAACAAGACCACTTTACTTAAATTAACTACCTTCAAAAGTGATTTTAATCCACAGCATCTCTTCCAACAGAATCCCCACTCTGTCATCCCTATTCTATCAATTTTTTTCCAGTCTCTGTCTATTGGCTTCTATACTACTGCTTACAAAAATGCTTATATCCTCAAAAAAAAGCACCCCTCATTTGATCTTTTCCATCTCTATTTATCATTCTAAATCTCATCTGCCCTTTGCAGTCAGATTCCTTGAAAATGAGATGCAGTCAAGATGGCAGACTGAAAGCAGCATTTTTGCTAAGTTCTCCCAACATACTCCCTCCAAAACAACCCCCCAAAAGACATCAGATGGAATTCTGAGCAGCAAAACCAATTAAAAGTCACAGTGAGTCATTTTCCAACTCAGGACAACTTGGAAAGACAGAAAGAGTTTTACAGAAAAGGCTAGCTATTTTCTCTAGCTATCTTCTACTTTCTCTTCTCTCACCCTCTAGTGTCTTACAATTCAGCTATCCACCTCCTCATTCCCACTGAAACAACTCTCTCAGTGTTCTTTTCTCAATTATTCTCTTCAGTCTCTGCAGCCTTTGACACTATTGTTCACTCTCTTCTTTGATATTCTCTTCTCTCTAGGTTTTCAAGACATTATTCCAGGTTTTCCTCCTACTATTTATTAGATCACTTCTTCTCAGTCTCCTTTACTGGATCTTCCTCTCAATCACACGCTCTAACAACTGGTATCCCACAAGCTTCCATCCTGGACTCTCTTCTCTTTTCCCCTCTACTACTTCACTTGGTAATCTCATCAACTCCCATGGGTTTAATGAATTTAATTTTTTGGTTTTGTTTTCTGTTTTTAGTTTTTTTTTTTTTTTTGAAGGCAATCAGGGTTAAGTAACTTGTCCAGGGTCACACAGCTTGTAAGTGTCTTGAGGCCAAATTTGAATTCAGGTCCTCCTGACTGCAGAGCCAGTGATCTTTGCATTATACCACCTACTAATTCTCAAATCTTTTCCTCTCCTATCCTCTCTGCTGATCTCCAATCTTGCATTTCTAACTCCTTTTCAGACATTTAAATTAGACGTCCAATTAGCTCCTTCACGTCAACATATTTATTATAGAACATATTATCTTTTGTCCTAAAACCTTCTTTCTCTCCCTCCTCTCTTCCCTATTAGTGTCAAGAGTACCACCATCTTCCCAGTCCTTCAGACTAACAACCTAGGGGTCATCTTCAGTTCTTCACCATCTTTCATACAGACCCCCCCCTTCTGATATCCATTCTGTCACCTCTTGAATATCTCCTCTCTTCTGACCCTAACACCACTCTAGGGCAGGCCCTCATCACTTATCCCTTGATTACTACAATAGCTTCTTGGACAGTCTGCCTGCTTCAGGTCTCTCCCCTCTCCAAACAATCCTCCATTCAACACCAAAGTGACTTTCCTAAAGCACAGATCCAACCCTGTCATCTCCCCTAATCAGTAAAGTCCAGTACTCTGCATTGTCTTCAGGAGGAAATATAAAATGGTCTGTTTGGCAATCGAAACCTGTCTTAACCTAACCTGCTCCTATCTTTCTAGTGTTCTTACACATTACATCTCCACCAGATTGGTCCAGTGACACTGGCCTCTTGGCTGTTCCACAGGCAAAACATTCTGTCTCACAGCTCTGGGCATTTATCTGGTTGTCCCACTAGTGTGGAGTGTTCTCCTCCTCATCTGCCTCCTGGCTTCCTTGGCTTTCTCTATGTCCCAATTCAAAAAGTTCTTTCAGCCTTTTCCGTGCTGTGCAATTTTCATTTCACTGCCTTGGTCTCTGCCCCCAAGGAATTTCTTGGGAGATAGAACTCTCCTGAGCTGGATGCCAGTCCCCTTTGTTTCAAAGGCTTGGTGACTACCTTCTGCAATGCTACCCAGTTTCTCTCTGTTCCTCAGTTCTTTGGCTGAGAAAAGGCTACACTGAAGTCCCAGATAGAACAAGTGTCTACCTTTTGGCTTTTCACCGAGGGGGTGGAGAGGGGAATAGAGTGGAGTTCTGTTATAAGCTAATGTGTTGGTTTGTTGCAGCCTTGCCAAGTATAGTGGCCATTGGGGAACAGGGTGCTGAGTGAGTGAGTTAGGCATTAGGGATTAGTTTTCTTTACTGTTACATCATTGGGTTGTTACTTCATTTGGTTTCTTGGTGTCTTAGCCCTTGGAAACAGGTGAATCTTGCTTTACCTCTTGTGCATAATTACTTTTTGGGGGAATTTTGAGAGGTCCTGAGTATTTGAAAATATTTCTAGTCTTCCATATTGTTATATTTTTTATGTTATTTTTATTAACATCATTTTGTCCACTGTGTATATTTTTTCTTTGTTCTGCTTTCATCTCTCTTAAATCAACTTATATCAGTCTTTCCATGTTTCTTGAATTCCTTTTGCTATGGTGCAGTGATATTCCATTACATTCATATATATCACAATTCTTCAACCATTCCCCAGTTGATGGACACATCAGTTCCCAGTTTTTCTTTATTTTACCACTGTAAAATATTGCTATTGATGTCTTGATATATTTGGGATATATTCTGTCTTTGGTTTCTTTAGATATATTTCTAGCCCTGGGATCATTGATTTAAAGGGTGTAAAGAGTTTAGTAACTTTTCTTACTTAATTCCAAATTGTTTTCCAGAATTATTAGATAAATTTGTACTCCACCAGCAGTGTATTAGTGTATCTGATTTCCCATAACTCTTTCAGCAGTAATCATTTACATCTGTTCATCATTTGTCATGGACTAGGTCTGGTGTTCTGCTCATGGTGTTCCATGAGGACCTGAGCCAAAATTTCATTCAGCCAGTTTTTATAAAGGATGCAAGTGAAAGAACTAGCAAGGATGTATAATGGTTGAGTTCTGCTCTCCATCTTCCTAATTCCACTAAAAGAAGAAACAGCTGTGATCCCAGGAAAACAGATGATACTGCCCAATGAGCTATGTTTTCAGCTTCTAGTACTCTTCCACTTAACTTGAGTCCAGTAATCATATATTGGTTATTTAGTATAAAGTAATCTTGTGGGTAGCTAGGTGGCACAGTGGATAGAGCACTGGCCTTGGAATCAAGGAGACTCATCTTCCTGATTTCAAAGACATCCTCAGACACTGGACAAGTTACCTCAGCAACTGTTTGCCTCTGCTTCCTCTTGTGTTAAAAATAGTTGGAGAAGGAAATGGCAAACCACTTTAGTATCGCTAAATAATCCCAAATCCTGTTGGATGAATCTTGGTTCCATCTTGTCTTCCATAAGATTAGCTCAGTAATTTCTCAGAGTTCCTGCCAACAATTATAGGATTTGTTGATTTGATGTGCATTTTTCTAATTATTAGTGATTTGAAACATTTTTTTATATGATTAATGACTAGTTTTTTTTTTTTTTTTTTTAGGTTTTTGCAAGGCAAATGGGATTAAGTGGCTTGCCCAAGGCCACACAGCTAGGTAATTATTAAGTGTCTGAGGCCAGATTTGAACTCAGATACTCCTGACTCCCACGGCTGGTGCTGTATCCACTGCGCCACCTAGCTGCCCCAATGACTTGTATTCTTGAGAAAGGTTCCTATCCTGGATCATCTTAGTTGCAATTTATGATGCTGAGATATTTTTCCCACTCAGAAAAAGAGAATCACTGCAAAACTTAAATTTTGTGTAGTCAAAAAGGTCAGTTTTTTCTTTGGTGATCATATTTCTAGAAATATCCCCACTATCTTGTGCTGCCTTTTAGGGAAGAAAAGTACAGAGGTGTTTGTCAAGTTGCTACAAGTCTTGATTTCAGTTCCATCACATCTGGTGCATACTTTAACTTCCTTACTCAAATGTAGATTTGGGAAAAGATGTTGGATCCTGGTTCTTTGCTCATGTTGTTAGCTAACATTAAAGTAGGGGTCAGACAAACCTTTGTCCTAGTCTTGGTTCAGTTCAGTTTATTATAAATACTCTTGTTTTTGTTTTTTTTTTTTTTTTGCAAGGCAATCGGGGTTAAGTGGCTTGCCCAAGGCCACACAACTAGGTAATTACTAAGTGTCTGAGACCGGATTTGAACCCAGGTACTCCTGACTCCAGGGCTGGTGCTTTATCCACTATGCCACCTAGCCGCCCCTATTATAAAGACTCTTAAGTGCTTCCTATATGCAGAAGACTACAGCAGCTATGTCATGAAAACTAGGGTGCTTATAGTGTCTCTCTCTCTCTCTAAGTAGTTATTATACACACACACACACACACACACGCACAGCACCACCACCACCACCACCACCACCACCACCACCACCACCACCACCACCACCTCTACTACCATTACCACCCCCCACCCAGTATATGATAAGTGCAATAGGAGAAGTATGAACAAAAACTCTGTTGTTGGAATATAGTAGAATAAGACTTAGATTTTGGAGGATGGGTAAAATTTTACCAGGGTGATATAGGAGTGGAGTCATTCCACATGTGTGGGGGTGCATACATATTGGAGGAGTTAATGGAACCATTCTCAGTAAATCAGAACCACTTCTCCATCCCCTACACCTCTGGGACTAGGATGTAGACCTTGGTTTACTCAGAAGAATTTCAGAAAAACTTAAGGGAACCCTAGAGATCTCTGTATTTTAAAGATGAGGAAACCATACCAGAGAATTGAAATGAGTTGCTCAATGTTATTTGACTAATAAGTAACAGAGACTAGATCACAACCAACTTTTTTGCTTCTAAATTCATTGCTTTTCCCTATTTTGCAACAAGGATTCTACATGATATATTCTTCTTCAAAATTAACATTCTCCTGAGACTCTGGACATGGGAAGAGGTTGACCTTTGTTTCCAAAGACCAGCTCCACTCTACCCCCAAGGAAGGATTCTGTCATTGAGAGAGGAGTTGCAGAGTGGAATTCTCAAAGACTTTCTTGGATTTTAGGGAGCAGATCTTATAGCCAAAATGGAAATTTCCCTTTTCGACCTCTCCTTTGACACAGAATAATTTCACCTTTGTTTCCATTACAAAGACTTATTCTTAAAAGGCAAAACTGTTGGCACAGCTCATCACCTTTCCAACTTAAAACTGCCTTTATATCCCTACGATATAGCTGACAAAGCCTGGATTAGTGTGATGTTTTCTTTTTCTGTCTAGTTATCACATATTATGTACTACTTCCTCTGTTATCCTCATCTCTTATATGACTCAAAATCCCTGCTGACAAATTTCTTATTCCTTCTTATATGAAACATAAAATTATACTTGAATACCACCAAGTTAATGGGGTTGTTCTGGTAAGGGTCACATTGAACATTTATCTTCTGCTTACATAACAGCCTCCAGATGGGCTCAGCTGCCTCATTGCATATATTTAAGCAATAGAAGCTTAAAATAAATACTTCTGGGGTCTGAGAACTGCAGCCAGCAGAATCCCATGGTGGACACCATTGAGACAACATTATCTATCTTCTCTAGATGTAGTTTTTTGATTTATTTATTAAGCATCTGCAGCGTAGTGCATCTACTAATGCCTACTAATCTAGGCATTGGGGGGTACAAGGACAAAAATGGAATTTACATCCTATACAGGTAAACAGTGCTTACATAAATACATCTATAAGTATACTCAGAATAGGTATAAAACAAATTCAAGGTCATTTGTGGAGTTGAGACAGCAGCTAGGGTTCAGGAAAAGCTTCCTATAAAAGGTAGCCCTTTGAGCTTTGAAGTCAGGTGTTGTAAGAGGGGGAGATGAGAAAGACAAATCAGAATTGATGTGGTGTTAAAGTCCCACAAGAGGTGATGACCAGGTAGCTATTCCTAGTACTTAGTCAGCCCAAGAATGACAAACTGTGAAGTTGCTACATCTTTTTTGGTCCCTTTTTTATTTGCCTACCATTCTCCTTTCCAACAAAATAAGTGTTATACTCCCTCCAAACCTCCTGAGATGTTTGCTAACTTGATTGTTTATCTTGAATATTCATTCATCAAATGTTAAAATATGCTGTGTACAAGAAATTTTTATGGCTTTTATAGAGACATGAACATAAATATGAAATAACACCTTCCCTTAATATAGATTAGGGTAAAAACATATATATATTTCAGATTAGAATGTGATAAATATATGAGGTGTACCAATTTTACATCACCTTCTATGTAAGTATCTTCTTTAGCACATCACAATTGGATTATGTCAGCCCAAGTGTAGGAATTACAAGTGGTAGAATTTAAGGTTTGGTGGCAAGTCAGCCTTTTGGGGATGTGAGATAATTTGGGACAAAGGGAGCTTCTTTTCCCTTCTGCCCACCTCCCCTTCCCAGGTCAAGTCTCTTATTTTATCGTCATAAAAATAAGTAACTGCTGACATTTAAAATATTTCATAGGAAAAAGAAGTGGGGGAAGAAACTGCATTAGATTAGTGGATTTCCAAAGGGATCTTTTATCAAAGAAAAAGAAAAAGGACCCATATCTACAAAAATTTGTGGCAGTTCTTTTCATAGGAGCAAAGAACTAGAAACTTTGAATGGTGCCCATTAATCAAATGGGGAATGGCTGAACAAATTATGATATGAATGTTCTTGTGTGGTAAGCATTGACAAAAGGGAAAAATTCAGAAAAACTTCAGAAGACTTATATAAATTGATAAAGTGAGCAGAACCAGAACAATTTATACAATCACAACATTATAAAGGCAGAGAATTTTGAAAAACTTAAAAATTCTGTTCAGCCACGATTCCAGAGGATCAATGATAAAACAGCACTCCCTGCCAGAGAGGAAGTGAACAGGAAAGTTTCAGGAAAAGACATTTTTTGACATGGCCAGGGAGAGGATTTGTTTTGCTTGACTATGTGTATTTATTAGAATTTTTTCTTTCTTTTTTTTTTTTCAGTTGAAGGGAGTTGGGAAGGAAATAAAATAAGTGCATATTAATTTAAAAATATACTCAGACTTCCCCCTCTCTCCTCCAAAATAAAAATTGACATATGTATGTAACAGAATAGTATTTATGCCATAAGAATTTATGAATATGGAGACTTCAGAGAAACATGGGAAGACTTAATATGATCTGATGAAAAATTATATAAATAGAACCTAAAAAATAATCTATTTGAGTATCTATAATAATATAGATAGAAAATATTTATATAGATATAAATATAGAAAAATAATCTATATAAGAATGGACATTAAAAGAAAAACAACAGCAAATAAACCAATTACTCTTTAATTATAATAAGCAAATTTGACCTCAGAGAAGAGATAAGAAAATGTACCTTCCTTCTTTTTTCCCAGAGATGGGGAGCAGTGGGTATGGAATATTCCATATACTTCCTGTATGGGCTAAAAATCCACTTAAAAAAATATAGAGACTCCTCTAAGCAAAAAAGAAAGCTTATTTTGGCTTTTCTTGAGAAAAGGGTGCACTCCAAGTCTCACAAAGGCAGCTTGGAATTTGCTTGGGAGTCCTATGGACTTATCTCTCCCTGCAAATTGCTTGGGAGTATTTCCACACTCACTCTTTCTCCGCCTCAAATGAATTCAATCTGGAGATTTGAATTCCTTTTTTTTTTTTTTGGAAGCGATGACAGTCAGGTTGCCTAGGACCACCTGCCTAGGCTTGTGTACACAAACTTTTGGACCCGTGGCACCATCTCTGGGTCTTTCTCCTTGTGGTGCTGCCTCTGAACGTCCTCTGGCTTTCAATTTTGCTCAAACTAAGTCTCTCTTTGGGTTCTTTCCCTCACTCCTCAGGGAATATACCTGGGCACTAAATCAGAAGCTGCTGAAAACATCCAGCATGGTGCCTGCTTGTGCCTATGCCCAGGAGGGGGGTTAAGATTCCCGTCCCATGCACCATAAACTGTATGGGATAAAAAAAAAAATAGAGGGGTGGCTAGGTGACGCAGTGGACAAAGCACCAGCCCTGGAGTCAGGAGTACCTGGGTTCAAATCCTGTCTGAGACACTTAATAATTACCTAGCTGTGTGGCCTTGGGCAAGTCACTTAACCCCATTTACCTTGCAAAAATCTAAAAAAACAAATAAACAAACAAAAATATGGAGATGCCTCTGAGCAAAAAAGAAAGTTTATTTTGGTTTTTCTCTAGAAAAGGGCACACTCCAAGTCTCAAACTACTGCAAATTTTTGTAGATATGGGTCCTTTTTCTTTCTTTGATAAAAAATCCCTTTGGAAATCCACTAATCTGTATGTTCAGTACATGTGATAAAATGCAGTCTCTTCCCCCCACTTCTTTTTCCTATGAAATATTTTCAATGCCAGTAGTTACTTATTTTTATGACCATAAAATAAGATCAGGAGCTGCCCCGAGGTGACAGTTAAACCAGATTATATGGCCTAATGCGATTACACCCCCCCCCCCCCCCAAGCCTCATCTCTTCCAACTTGATTGGTTAAGGTTTTCAGAGTTACAGTCTTTATGCGAAAAATCTACCTGGTAACAAAGAGAAGAATAAAATGTTTTCATAGACTATTACCTCACCATTCAGATGGTGAGGATATCAAAAGATTTCTAATGGCCTTTTGTTGCTATCTACATGAATTAATGTCTGAGATCTTCCACGAAACTCTACTATCTTCTTAGTTTAGTACTTATCAAACAAGAGAAGGCAGTCTACTGCTCTCCCAGTCTAGCATCAAATAGGTGGCTAACTAAGAATACAAGGTCTCTTCTCTGGAAGTATTCCACTATTTCTCTCCCTAACAGAATTGGGAGGGTGTCTGAGTGGGAATGCAAGGTCTCCCTCTTTCTTCTAAGAATAGTCTAAGCATAATAGTTTGTCTTTGTTTTAATGATCTTAACCCTGAGAGGACTTCACTAGGAGGGAATATTCCACTCCTTCCCGACTATTATGTGTTGGTTAGTTATTTAGTTGAATGTCTTCCCCCAAATATTTTTCTTTTTTATTCTTTGTTATTTGAAAATGCAAGAGGGAAAAATATCAGTAAAATATTGTTTCAAAAATGTACACATTTCAAACAGGGAACAAGACAGTATTATGTAGTGATATAATAAAATATTAAAGTAGACTCTTCCAACTTTTATTTTTTAATTGTGAACTTAGCAGTTATCAACAAAGTTTTCAATATACAACAATATCAACAAATATTTCTTTTTTCTTTTTGATATTTTTAATTTATTTAGTATTTTATTCTCCTAGATACATGTAAAAACAACTTTTAAAATTCATTTTTAAAACTTTGAATTTCAGTTTCTCTCCATTCTTCCTTTTCTCCACCCCTACTCCAATTTTATTTGAGAAGGCAAACAATTTAATATAGGCTATATATGCATAGTCATGCAAAACATTTCTATAACAGTCATGTTAGGAAAGAAAATATAGGCCATAAAAAGCCTCAAGGAAAAAATGGTTAAAAGTATGGTTCAATCAAAAGTATTTAGAAACCATAAGTTCTTTTTGTGGGAATTCTTAAGAATTGGCTTGTATCATTGTATTGTTGAGAAAAGTCAAATCATTCATAGGTGATTATCTTACAATATTGCTTTTTGTACACAACATTTTACTGTGCATCAGCTCATGTAAGTCTTTTGAGGTTTTTCTGAGAGCCTTCTGCTCATCATTTCTTATAGTACAATAATATTCCATCATATTCAGATACCACAAACTGTTCAACCATTGCCAATTCGTGACCATCCCCTCAGTTTCCAGTTCTTTGCCACCAGAAAAGAGCTGTTATAGATATTTTTATACAGATAGATCCTTTCCCTTTTTCTGTTTTTTTATCTCTTTTGGGATATAGATCTAGTAGTGGTATTGCTAGGTCTAAAGTAAAGCATAGTTCTTTTTTTTTAAACTTTAATTTATTTACACATTATTAAAATATTCTTCTTGTAAGAACAAACTAATACCTCCTCCTCCACAAAAATATAAAACCTCATAAGAAATAAAGTGAAAGAAAAAGAAAAAAGTTTGTTTCAGTCTGTGTTCTAATACCATCAGGTATCAGGCCAGGAGGCCCCAAGCCTATATCCCACTCCAGAGACCCAGCAATCACCCATCCCCCTTGGTCCTGGACAGGCCACCCAATCCCACCACCTTGCAAAAAGTAAAAAAGAAAATGTGTTATATCTATCATCTCCTTTGATCTACCTTCTCCTCTATCACCCACAACCCTTCTCCCCTCTCCCCTCCCCATCCCCCTTCTCTCCTTTTTCTTCTAGATTTCTACACCCTTTTGAGTGTGTATGCTGTTTTCTCTCTGAGCTATTTCTGATGAGAATGAAGGCTCCCTCAGCCCCCTCACCTTCCCCCCCTCCATACCATTGCAAAAGCTATTTCTTGACTCTTTTATGTGAAATATCTTAGTCTATTCTACCTCTCCTTTCTCTTACTTCCACTGCCTCCATTTTTATAATATATTATATCTTCAAATTCAGCTCTCTCCTATGCCTCATCTATAAAAGCTCCTTTTACCTGCTCTATTAAGTGAGAAGGTTCATATGAGTATTATCCATATCATCTTTCCATGCAGGAATACACACAGGCCATCATCATTAATTCCCTCATAATTTACCCTTCTTGTCCACTCTCTATGCTTCATCTGAGTCCTGTACTTGAAGATGAAACTTTCTGCTCAGCTCTGGTCATTTATTTCAGCAGGCGCATTTGAAATTTCCCCATCTCATCTTTTCCCCTTGGAAGAAGCTGTTCAATTTTGCTGGGTAGTTGATTCTCAGTTGCATTCCAAGTTGTTTTGCCTTCTGGAATATTATATTCCAAGCCCTGTGAGCCCTTAATGTGAGTGCTGTCAAGTCATGGGTAATCCTGACTGTAGCTCCACAATATTTGAATTGTTTCCTTCTGGATGCTTGTAATATTTTCTCTTTGACTTGGGAGTTCTGGAATTTGGCTATTATATATATATATACATATATATACATATATATATTAATTATAAGATTATAATAATATAATATTGATTTTTTTTTATCTCTTAGGAGGAGATCAGTGGATTCTCTCAATTTCTATTTTACCCTCTGCTTCTATCAGGGCAATTTGCCTATAGAAATTTTTTTTAAAATGAGGTCAAAGCTCTTTTCCTAATCATGACTTTCAGGAAGCCCAATAATTTTTAAATTATCTTTTCTGGATCTGTTTTCCAGGTCAGTTCTTTTTTTCAGTGACATCTTTTACATTTTCTTCTAGTTTTTCATTCTTTGGGTTTTGATTTCTCACAAAGTCGTCAGCTTCCTTTAGATTCTACATCCGAAGGACTTGTTTTCCTCAGAGAGCTTTCTTATCTCCTTTTCCATCTGGCCAATTCTGCTTTTTAAAGCATTCTTTTCTTCAATAACTTTATGAACTGTTTTATCCATTTGACATAAACTGGTTTTTATTATTTTATTTTCCTCAGCATTTTTTGGATCTTCCTGACTAAGCTGCTGACTTGGTTTTCATGTTTTTCTTGCATCTCCCTCATTTCTCTTCCCTCTGCTTCCCTTACCTGATTTTCAAAATCTTTTTTGACCTGTGTCATAGCCTGTGCCCAACTCCTATTTTTCTTGGAGGCTTTAGATACAGAAGCTTGGACTTTCTCATCTTAACAGTATGTGTATTGATCCTCCGTGGGACCAAAATAATTGTCTATGGTCAGGTTCCTTTGTTTCTGTTCACTCATTTCCCCAGCCTGTGCACGTTTTGGGGGTACTTCCTGAGCTTTTGAGTATTATTGAGACACTCCTGTGAGGACCTCAGTTCCTCCTAGGTCTTATGGGAGGTTCTGACTGCTCTTCTGGTCTGTGAATGACCACAAGCCCACCCCTCTGCCCTGAGGCTGTAAGAAGGGTCCCTGCTCTATGGGGGCCCCAGATTGTGACCAGGGTCTGAATATGGGCAAAGCCCCATAGTCCTGTCCCAGAGACAGAGGTGATACCTTAACAGGCTCCCTCCACCCTTTTGCTTTCCATGGGCTGAGCACTTAGGGCTCCCTGCTGGGCGGCTCCATAGGCCTGCTTCCATTTCCTGGGATCTGGGCTGTGGCCATACTGAGGAGGATGACACTATCCTGGGCTTCACGCTTGCTCTGGCAGAGGTGTCCCTGCTGATCTTCCAAGTTGTTCTTGGTGCTCCCTGGGTTGGCAGGTTAGGAAACTGTTTCTGTTGCCAGGAGCTGGGACTCCCAGGGACCCAGGCACCCTGGAGCTGTTCCCAGAAGGCTGAAGCTCCTTTGCTCAGGTGAGCTGCTGCCTCCTCCAACACCCTAGAACAGAACCTTCTCACTATTTTCCAGGTTACCTTGAGCTGGAGAATTGCCTCATTGGATCTTTCTGTGGGTTTTGTCTTTTGAAAATTTACTTAAGAGTCATAATTTTAAGGTTTTTGAAATATTTTGTAGAGAACTCTTAGGAAAGACTGTTCTCCTGTTGCCATATTGGCTCCGCCCCCCAAATATTTCAATATACGACCCCCCCCAAAACAAATAGCTAAAATGCTTTGTATTCATAGAACTGCTATCTTTGTGTTCCCTTTGAATTTTGTTTTCTTCTGTTCTTTTAAACAATTTTATTAAATGTTTTTGTCTTGCCAATTACTATCCACTAACTTTCCATTCTTCCCTTCTAACAAATACATCATGTCTGAGAATGCATCTCACATCCTGCATCTTGAGCTCAGTACTTCTTTCTCAGGGGGTGGGGGATATGCTTCATCATCCATGGTTTGAAATCACTATTGTTTGCTGCTTTGATTAGTTATCATTTTTTATTATATTTATTACATAATTTTTTCCTGGTCCTGCTCATTTCATTCTGTATCAATCTATACAAGTCTCCCCATGTTTCCCTGAATCTATTCTATTTGTCACTTATTATAGTTTAATAACTGTCCATTATATCCATATTCCACAAATTGTGCTTGGAAAGATGATTAACAAATTGTCTCTGAAAGACATTTGCTAAATAAATTTAGAATGCTTCAATTTTCTCTCATAAAGGCCCCAAGAATTACAAGGACCAAAAGGAGAGACCACTTTTTATGGTGTAAACATATTCTAATTCCCATTAAAAAGAAGTAGACTTGTAGGAAACACAATAAATAGGTGGAAGATAGAGGTTTTCCAAAAGCTGAAGAATTCAAGAAACCTTTGAGTTTACTTTGTGGAGATATAAGTGCCAGTAACTTATTATAGACCACATTCCCCACCATACTCTACTATCAATGCTAAAATACACTTTCTCTGAAAAATTGCCACAACTAAGATTCAAACAAGGTATCTTTCACCCACTTTCTTTGAACAAAGGATATTTCTTCTTTTCCCCTTTTCTCTAGTAAATCTCAAATTGAACTTTGGTTACTCCTATGAAGTTGCTGAGGCACCTGTGGTGTTTGGTAGTCCAGTCCCCCACTTCCCTTTCAGTCACCACTTAGAATACTGCACTTAGAACATACAAATCCAGGGGAACTTTGACTCTCAAACTAGGGGGATTCTTTCTGACCATCTCTCAAATAGGAATACAAAAACTCATGTGAGTCTTTTTCAGGTGTGTGTGTGTGTGTGTGTGTGTGTGTGTGTGTGTGTTTAAGATTTAATTTATTTTGAGTTTTACAATTTTTCCCCTAATCTTACTTCCCTCCCCCCACCCCCCCCCACAGAAGGCAGTTTGCCAGTCTTTACATTGTTTCCATGGTATACATTGATCCATATTAAATGTGATGAAAGAGAAAAATCATAGCCTTTAAGAAGAAATATAAAGTATAAGAGATAGATGGCAAGCTCAGACAATAAGATATCCATTTTTTCCCCCTAAATTAAAGGTAATAGCCCTTGGGCTTTGTTCAAACTCCACAGTTCTTTCTCTAGATTTATATGAGTCTTTTTAATAATATTTTATTATTCTTCAAATTACTTGTAAAGCAATTTCTAACATTTATTTTTTTATAAAATTTTTGAGTTCCAAATTTTCTCCCCCCCTTTCCCCTATCCCTAGGATGATAAGAAATTATCATGAAATTAATTCTGTAAGTGTAACCATGTAACACATTTCCATATTAGTCATATTGTGAAAGAAACAGACCAAAAGGGGAAAAGAAAGTGAAAATCACATATTTCAATCTGCATTCAGACTCCATCACTTTCTTTTGAGTAGGTCTTAAAAACAGGTGTAGTGGAGGAATAGCCAGATGGAGTTGAGGCATGACTAGGTAAGGAAATAAGGGGTCTGTGATGGAAAGGAAGGGACGATGGGGCACTGGCTTCACACCAATGGCTCCTCTTCTGCAGGCACCTCACTGCCCACATAGCACTAGCGTGGTTCCTCTCCCCAATTCCAGGAGATGCCCTATGAAAATGGACCTAAGGACAACACTATTGATTGCTCCACCTCTGAAGGTGGTGGACCTGAAGGTGAAGGACTCTCTGAGGGCAGCCTTGCCTGTTCCCCCTCTCTCTCTGGCTGGCTCCTGGCCAATCTATGCTTTACTGTCTTATTATCTGCCTTGCACCCCAGTCAGATAATTCCTCAGTCTCATATATTTGATAGGTGGCATAGTGGGTCTGGAGGCAAGAAGACCTGAGTTCAAATTTGGTCTCAACTTCCCTCAGCTGCAAAGGGGGAATAATAATAATAATAACACCTACCTCCCAGGATTTTTATAAAGTTCAAATGAAATATTCAATCAGTAATCCATAAATACTTAACTACTGACTGTGTGTCAGGAACTGTGCTGTGCTCGGGGGATACAAAAAGAAGTCAAAGTAGTCCTTGTCCTCAAGGAACTTACAATCAAACAGTAGAGAAAACAGAAAGAAACTAAGAAAGAAAGGAAGAAAGAAATATAGGAAAGAATGAAGAGGAGAGAAAGGAAAGAAGGAAGAAAAAAAGAAAGATGATAAATAGGAAATAATAAAGAGAAGGTGCTGGAACTGAGGGTTTGAGGAATGCTTTCTGGAGAAGGTGAGGTTTTAAATGGGACTTACAGGAAGCCAGGAAGGTCAATAGTTGGAAGAAGAGTTAGAGAAGGGAGAATGTTCCAGCATAAGAAATAACCAGAGAAAACTTTTGTAATGCAGTTAGTACAGTGCCAGACACATAGTAGGCACTGTATAAATAGTAGCTGCTATTGTGGTTAATTATAATTACCTACTCCTCAGGAGATTGGCAGGCTTACCAGCCTACTCATAAATCAGTAGGATGAAGGCCTCAAGCTACACTTCTCATTTCTTCCAGTAAGCCACTTAATCACTCTTATGGCATTCACTCCTTTGACAGTTTGGTGAAGCCTATGAACCCCCCCTTCTCAATATGTTTTTCAATGCATGAAATAAATTACATAGGATTATAAAAGTAACTAATTATTGAAAGATAAAGTATTAAAACAAAAAAACATTTGTTATGTAGTAATATCTGTACTTCATTAATATGCTAAGTAACAAGAAAAAAATATTTTAAAACAAGCTAAAGTTAAATTTTATTTCTTTAAACTACTATTAGTGTGAAGATTATTGTTGCTTATAGCTTGAATAAGAACATTGAAGTTTTGGTGGTCTTTGATGTGGCCCATATGTTGGTGGTTGAACAGTTTATGGATTTTTTTTTTCTTTTGGTTACAATTGTTCAAAATTCCAATTTGCCAATATGTTATTGCAAATGGAATTACAGTTTCCATAGCTCACTTTTGAAAAGGATAGATTTCTCTCAAGAAGCACTGGAATTCAAGACTTTTTGAGCTGAACTTAAGTTGTAGCCAGTTTTTGTTCTGTTTCTTCAATTAGAAGTTAGTGAAAAGTATATTCCTTTTTCCCATCCAACTTTATGGCCTCCCTGAAATTTGTTCTTGATTTGGTGGTCCCAGGCTTAGATTAAGATTTAAAGTTTAGCTTCTCTTCCCACTGAAATTTAGAGAAATGGGAGAAAAAACTATTCCTCCCCTATATTGTATGACTTCTTGTCTAGAGTTCACTCACTATGAGGTGACCAGAAGCTTGCTACCTGGAAGGATCAATTGCCCAATTTAGGAGTGGATCCCTGGCAGTGGAATATATTTAAGCAGCCTACCTTAGGGAATTAATTATTGACTTCTCTAAAACCAACTCATAGCTTTTCCACCTAATTCGGAGAAAATCCAAGTTGTGCTGGAGTCTATACTCTGATAACTTAATTTAGGGGATTAAATACAATTGTATCTAGAGCTGAAGTGGGAATATTGATGAAATTCAGTTGTTTCAGTCTTGTCTGACTCTTTGTGACCCCATTTGGGGTTTATCTTTGCAAAGATATGGAGTGGTTGGCCATTTCCTCTTCCAACTCATTTTATAGATGAGGCAACTGAGGCAAATAGAATTAAGTGACTTGCCCAGGGTCTAGTAAGTATCTGAGACCAGATTTGAGTTTAGGAAGTTGAGTTTTCCTGACTCCTACTAGCAAGGCCCCAATTTTCCCCCCCCCACATTTAACTATTGTCTAGCCAAACTTTCTTTATTGGTACAGTTGTTTCTTTGAACCAACGTGTTCAAAGACATTTCTCCTTCTGTCATCCCAGAGGTGACCTTTGAGGGTCCCTTTCAACTCCAAGATAGTGTAATTTTACAGATGAGGAAACTAAGACTCAGAAAGGTGGACAGATCTATACTGTCATCCTGCCATTTAGTGGCAGAGAAGATTTAGCCAAGATCTCTTGATTTGTTTCCTCTCATCTGTTGTTCTTTCCATTACAATAATGGTTCCCAAATTTTCTCAGACCTTCACATGATAGTTACTATTGAGAAAATATGTGATGACTAAATTCATTATTGCTTTACCAATGAACTTGTATTTTACCTATCACAAGAGTATCTAGTTGAAAAAAAAATAGTTCCTATGTTGTAAGATACTTACCATATTTATAGTCTGTGGGGCAGCTAGATGGTACAGTGGATAGAGCATTGATCTTGGAACCAGGAGTACAGGAGTTCAAATACCACCTCAGACATTTACTGTGTGACCTTGGACAAATCACTTAACCCCAACTGCCTCGCATCCAGAGTTATCTCCAGTCCTCCTGATTGATATCTAGCCACCGGACCCAGATGACTCTGGGGGAGAAAGTGAGGATGGTAACTTAGCACAGCACCCCCCCCCCCACTCAAATTCCATTCACTTGCTTGTCATGACATCAATTCCCTGCTGTCGTGGTCTTCTTTGACAACCATTACTATTATTATTATATTTAGTCTACAGAAACCATCATTCAAAATATTATTCAATAAACATTAAGTATGACAATGTGACAGTCACTTGGAATACAGAGGCAAAAACAAAATAACATCTAATAAATGAGACCAAATTTGAATTCAGTTCTTCCTGACCCCAGATCCACTGCTCTACCAACTTCATGGGAGAGAGAGGAAGCAACACACACACACACACACACACACACACACACACACACACACACACACAAAGATGAGTAGAGACAAAGTAATGTGGGGAGCTGGCACTAACATCTGGTAGGATAAGAACTGCCTCTTGTAGCATGTTGCTCTTGATTTGAACCTTGAAGAAAACTAGAGAAGCCAAGAAGAAGAGGTGAAGAAAGTGTGCTTTTCAGGCATGTAAGACTAGAGCTAAGACTAGAGATGGAGTCCTCTCTGAGGAACATCATGTGGACCAGCCTGTCTGGAACATAGAACAGATGGAGAGTAATGTGCAGTAAGCCTGAAAAGTCAACCCAAAGCTGCTATGGAAGAGCTTTAAATGTCCAGCAGAAGAGTTCATGCTTTATCCTAGCTCAGTCCAAGAAACTTCTTGAGCAAGGGAATATCCCTATGCTTTAGGAACATCACTTTGGTGTGGAGAATAACTTTGGAGAGGGAAAAGACATGACACAGAAAAGTGAATTAAGGGACAGTTTCAATAATCTAGAAGAGGAGGGAGTAGTGAGGGCCACCATGGTGGTCATTGGAGTAGAAAGAAGAGATTGGATATGAGAAACCATGGGAGTGAAGAACTAAAGAGGACTCCCAAGGTAGCAAACATGACTGGAAGGATGTTGACAACCGATGAGAGAACTTTGAAAGGAAAAGAATTCTGTGCATTAAGACATGTAGCTCTTTAGATCATCCTTATGACACTTTAGTTAGTACAGTAAGTGGTTTACAAATGAGAATGAAGCTGAGTGTTTTAATGATGGAAGGAAAAATTTAATTGTTAGAGTTACTAGACTTTCCCTTCCTGGAATTTTTTTTTTTTTTTTGGCTATGCAATGGGGTTAAGTGGCTTGCCCAAGGCCACACAACTAGGTAATTATTAAGTGTCTGAGGCCAGATTTGAACTCAGGTACTCCTGATTCCAGGGTCGGTGCTCTATCCACTGCCTTACCTAGCTGCCCCCCTGGAAATCTTTAAATGGAGGATGTATTATTGCAGAACTTAATGAAAGGAATCCTTGATCAGATTTGGAGTTGGACAGGCTGATCTCTGAGGTATCTTCCAATCCTGCAGTACTTCTTTATGAATGACTCAATGTCTTGTGGCTAGTAAGTCATGGGGCAACAAGTGGAATCTAGGTCTGTCCCCAGCTCTTTTCATGAATGAATGAATGAATGAATGAATGAATGAATGCCCAGTCTAAATTATGGAATATAGCATTTTCAAAATAATTTTTTTGGCACTTTTAAACACATGTAGTCGTAACATTGTATCATCTAATGAAGTTAAGCCTGTTCTGATAGATAAACATGATTTGTAATTAGCATACCCATTTCTCCATGTAAATGGTGATTCTAAAGCACTTGGAAATAATTCAATATTTCTAAATGGTTTAATTTTACCACCACCATCCCTTATAACATTGTTTAAACTTTTAATTCATTTCAGTGATAGTGAAAATAAACCATTTCTTATCCAAAAAATGTTTTGTTTTGTTTTTTGCTGGTGAATAACATTCATCTTTTCTGTAGCAGCTGATCTTTGAAATTTGCTCTAGTCTGGGAAAATAGAAAATTAAGGTTTTTAATATTGTCTAAATTAAAAGTCATTTGACTAAAGGAAGATTTCTAAGTGAAAGACATGAACTTTAGCCCTGCTTAGCTGCTCCCAGGACTTGTTTTGTTTCCTTTCCAGTCCTTGGCTATGTTCTAGATAGTCTGCTTTCTGTTAAGGAAATATCCTCAGGGGCAGCTAGGTGGCACAGTGGATTGAGCACCGGCCTTGGAGTGAGGAGTACCTGAGTTCAAATCCAGCCTCACTCATTTAATAATTATCTAGCTGTGTGACCTTGGGCAAGTCCTTTACCCCCACTGCCTTGTAAAAAAAACCGAAATATTCTCAGTCATACAACATATTGTTGCCAGAATGGAGATCTTTATGTCACTTTTTTTGTGAATAGACATGACTGGTGATGAACATATTAGTTTATGTAACTATATTGTGCTAAAGTCACTGAATGCTCATACATAAAATAGGTTGGCAAGATTTCCTAAAATATTTTCTCCTTTTCTGTTTCTTTCTCATATGTAGGTTGCAAGATGGGAACACAAAACACGCAAGCTGAGCCAGGCTTTTGGGTCTCCCTATGTGGCATGTTACTGTTTGGGCACAATTGTTCTGCTGCTGAACTTCCTCAGGTCTCACTGGTGAGTCATTGACTTCTCCTTAAGAAATTCTTTCTTCTCAATCATCCGATCCCTCTCCCAACCATAGTATTTTCTGGCCCCTTCTCCTGCCTCTCTGGCGTATTTTAGCTTTTCCTCAAAAGTCAAATTCTTCCCAAGTACACCAGTTGGTCCCCCTGACCCCCCAAAAAGACCGTTAACTAAATAAGGCTATTTTTTAATTTAGATAGCAAAAAATAAAATTTAATGTTGCTTTACCTGTAAGAAAAGAAGGGATATGTATTAAATTAATTGTTCACACTATTGTTCTATTAGAAACCAAGAGGGATGGGAATTCAGGGAAGCCTGGAGGGATTTGCATGAACTGATGCTGAATGAGATGAGCAGAACCAGAAAAACACTGTACACCCTGACAGCAACATGGGGGTGATGGTCAACCTTGATGGACTTGCTTATTTCATCAGTGCAACAACCAGGGAAAATTTGGGGCATCTATGATGGACAATACTATCTGTAGCCAGAGAAAGAACTGTGGAGTCTGTCCAAAGGACTATTACCTTTAATTTAGAAAAAAACCTGATATCTTATTGTCTGATCTTGCTATCTCTTATACTTTATGTTTCTTCATTAAGGATATGATTTCTCTCCTATCACATTCAATGTAAACCATGGAAACAATGTAAAGGCTTGGAAAATTGCTTTCAGTAGGGGGTGGGGGAGGAAAGTAAGATTGGGGGAAAATTGTGGAATTCAAAATAAAATATTTTAAAAAATGTAAAAAAACTAATAGTTCACATTTATATAGTGCATTACGGTTTTCAAAAATTGTCTCTTCACAGTCAATCTATAGGATAGAACTTCTTTCACTGGAGATAGAAAATGTTCTGGAATCGAGAATTTTATCACTCTTACCTTACAGATGAGCTCAGAGAGATTAAACTAGACACTCCTGATGACATAGCCAATAAATATTCAAGGAAAAATTCAAATGTAGGTATCCTAGACTCCAAATCAAATGATTTTCCATTCTTCAGCGTGGCTTTGTAAGATAAAATGGATAACATTTGAGAGAGAGAGAGACAGAGACAGAGAGACAGAGAGAGACAGAGAGACAGGAGATGGAAGGAAGGATGTGACAAATCCAGAGTTAACCATCATTGTTGTAAAAAGCATCATCTGGCATTTGAAAGGGAGTGCTCAGGAGACTTAAAATGTAGAAGCATTAAATCTCAGTTTCTTCACTATGCTAGATCTGTCTTTTTACCTCTCTATAAAATGGGTACAATTACAGTGATCTCTGGCCCCAGACTAAGGAATAAGCAGGATGAGGACAGTGCTCTTGAGAATCAAATGTGTCACAGTCTGATGACGAGTTAGGAAGGACTTTAGGATCTACCTAGTGTGTCCCCCTCATTCTATGATTAAGAAGCCAAGATCCAGGGAAGAGAATTCTTCTCCAAGGTCACCCAGCTAGTTGGTAGCAGAGAATGTTGGTCTTTTTAAAACTACAGTTCAATTTTTTGTATCCCCCACATTTACTTCCTTGATTATGGTCTGTGCTAATAGGACCAGAGATAGATAGCATGAATGAACAAAATCCATTGATAAAACTTTATTTTTGAGCATTAGTTGCATTCTATTCCTTTGGCAGTCTCCAAGGTGGTACATTCCTAAAACCAAAAGAAAAATAGATAATCTTCCTATTGACTAACTTTTTTTTTTGTATCTAAATATCAACTTTATTATTGAATATTGGGGCTTCAAAAATCATCTATTCCATCATTTTGCTTCTAGAAACTTTTGTCCTCCCAACTACCTCAGAAAGGTAAACCAAAATAGTACCCCTGTGGAAACAGAAAGTTACGTTAATTTATTATCTCCTAAAATTTTCTGCATTCCCTGGAGTATACTTCCCTTTGTATACTTCTTCCTTTTCTGGGCAAAATTTGTCTTTGTTGACCGTTAATTCTTGTCTATCTTTGTTCCTCTCTATTCCCACCCAGGTACTCAGACCCCTTATTCTTCCTATGTGTCACTGTACTTTCTCCACTAATTGATCCTCATCCATTTCCTCAGAGTCACAGATGACAACTGTGTAATTTGCTCATAGTTTCAGATGAATCTACTCAATGAGGCTAGTAGATTAATGTGTAACATACCCATTTAATAAAGAGGGCATGTGTCTTAATCCATAGTAGCAGTAAAATGTTCAGGGCTGATAGAGAGATATTTTCAGATGTGGGTCTCTTGTAATCCTCTCCAGTGAAGATGACCATTGATTCTGCTTATATGTAGGGCAAATCCTACCTATTTGGAGTTAAAGGTCAAGGCAGGATCTTGAGTGGAAAGAACTTAATTGTGTCATAACTGAACACTGTTTCTACACTACTCCGGTTAGCACAGAGGTACTGCTCTTGTAATTGGGGCATCAAAAAATTTATGTCCTACAGTCTATTTCATTAGTTTCTAATTCAGAGTCATGGAATAGACCTAGAAGTGTGAGAGAGAAAATGAGGAGTTCTTATATAAAAAAGGCAATTTTAGATTTGATATTAGGAAAACTTCCCACAGTAGCATTGTCTCAAAGTGGGATGAATTGGTTACCTTGAGAACTTAATAAAAAAATTTTAAAGCAAAGGCTAACTGACTGCTCCTTGGTTATTCTTTTAGAAGCCCTATGTCTAGTACCTCTTCATCCCCCAGGAGCAACTAAGGCTGCAGCAAGAGCAGGCTCAGTGGGACTGAAAAGCTTAAGGTTTCTTTTTTTTTTATTATTACAGATTTTATTTATTTTGAGTTTTACAATTTTTCCCCTAATCTGACTTCCCTTCCTTTCCCACATCCCCACACCCCCACAGAAGGCATTTTGTTAGTCTTTACATTGTTTCCATGGTGAACATTGATCCAAATTGAGTGTGATGAGAGAGAAATGATATCCTTAAGGAAGAAACATAAAGTATAAGAGTTAGCAAGATCAGACAATAAGATATCAGGGTTTTTTCCCCCTAAATTTAAGGTAATAGTCCTAGGTCTTTGTTCAAACTCTGCAGTTCTTTCTATGGATACAGATGGTATTCTCCATTGAAGACAGCCCCAAACTGTCCCTGATTGTTGCCCTGATGGAATGAGCGAGTCCATCAAGGTTGAACATCACCCCCCCCCCCCCGCCCCCATGTTGCTGTTAGGGTGTACAGTGTTTTTCTGTTTCTGCTCATCTTAGTCAGCATCAGTTCATGCAAATCCCTCCAGGCTTCCCTGAATTCCCATCCCTCCTGGTTTCTAATAGAACAATAGTGTTCCATGACATACATATACCACAGTTTGCTAAGCCATTCCCCAATTGAAGGACATTTACTGGATTTCCAGTTCTTTGCCACCACAAACAGGGCTGCTATGAATATTTTTGTACAAGTCATGTTTTTACCCTTTTTCATCATCTCTTCAGGGTGTAGACTGAGGAGTGGTATTTTGGATCAAAGGGTATGCATGTTTGCTTTTTTTTACAAATAATGCTTTTTATACATTAATAAAATATTCTTGTTTAAAAGTAAAGAAAATACCTCGCCCCCCCACCCAAAAATATAGACTTACTTGAGCGATAAAGGGGAGAGAAAAAAAAATTAAAATTAAAAAAATAATAGTAGTAATTGTAGGTTTGGCCAGGTGGTGCAATGGATGGAGCACCAGCCCTGGAGCTAGGAGCACCCGAGCCCATATCCAGCCCCATACACCCAACAATCACCCAGCTGTGTGACATGCAAGCCACCCCAACCCCACTGCCCTGCAAAAACGGAAAAAAAAAAGAAAAGAAAAAAGGAAAAATAAGACCCAAAATAAAATAAAATAATAGTAGGGGTGGCTGGGTGGTGGACAGAGCATTGGCCCTTGAGCCAGGAGCACCCAGGTCCAAATCCAGCCTCAGACACCCAACAATCACCCTGCTATGCGGCCCCAGGCAGGCCACCCAGCCCCATTTGCCCTGCACCCCCCCAAAAAATAATAAAAAATGTGCTTGAGTCTTTGTTCCAACACCAACAACTCTGTCAGGGGTGGATCACATTCTTTATGATAAGTCCATCGCAAAAGTTACTTCCACATTTTTCCACCGTTGCCATTGCTGATCACAACTCCCTCCTTTCGTATTTCTCCACTACCATGTACTCTATTTTCTCTCTCCTTTCACTCTGACTCTGCTGTAGGGTCGCTGAGTGGCGCAGCAGACAGATCCCTGGTCCTGGGGCCAAGAAGCCCTGAGTCCCCATACAACCCCTTAGGCCCAGAATCCACCTGGCCCTATGGTCCCAGACAGGCCATCCAATCCCAGCTGCTTGCAAGAAGTAAAAAAGAAAATGTGTTATATCTGACCACTCTCCTCCTTTATTCACATCCCCACCCCTTCCCCCTGCTCCCCTCTCCTTCTTACTCCAGATGTCTATACCCCATTGAGTATATATGCTGTTTCCTCTCCTAGCCACCTCTGATGAGAGCAAAGGTTCCCTCATTCCCCCTTGCCTCCCCCCTTCCATATCATTGCAATAGCCCATTGTAATAAGAAAAATCTTATGTGAAAAATCTTGGACTATTCCCCCCTCTCCTTTTTCTTTCTCCCATTACACTTCCTTTTTTTCTATTGACTCCATTTTTACACCATATTTTATCTTCAAATTCAGCTTTCCCATGTACTTCAACTATAAAAGTTCCTTCTACCTGCTCTATTAACTGAGAAGGTTCATATGAGTATTATCAGTGTTATTTTTCTATGCAGGAATACATGCAGTTCATCCTCATTAAGTCCCTCATTTTTTCCCCTTCTCCTCCAATCTCTATGCTTCACCTGAGTCCTGTATTTGAGCATCAAACCTTCTGTTCAGGTCTGACCATTCCAACAGGAACATTTGAAATTCCCCTGGTTCATTGAAAGTCTATCTTTTTCCCTGGACGAGGATATTCATTTTTGCTGGGTAGTGGATTCTCAGTTGCATTCCAAGCTCTTTTGCCTTCCGGTATATTATGTTCCAAGCCCTACGAGCTTCCAATGTAGCTGCTGCTAAGTCCTGTGTGATCCTGACTGCAGCTCCATGATATTTGAACCGTGTCTTTCTGGCTGCTTGTAATATTTTCTCTTTGACTTGGGAGTTCTGGAACTTGGCTATAATATTCCTAGGGGTTGGTTTTTTGGGATCTCTTTCTTGGGGGGATCGTTGGATTCTCTCCATTTCTTTTTTGCCCTCTGCTTCTAGAATATCAGGGCAATTTTCCTGTAGTCATTCTTTGAAAATGATGTCAAGGCTATTTTCCTGATCATGACTTTCAGGTATTCCAATAATTTTTAAATTATCTTTCCTAAGTCTGTTTTCCATATCAGTTGTTTTTTCAGTGAGATGTTTCACATTTTCTTCTAATTTTTCATTCTTTTGGTTTTGAAGTAATGAGTCCTGATTTCTCATAAATTCATCAATCTCCCTGAATTCTATTCTTTGTCTGAAGGATTTGTTTTCCTCAGAGATTTCTTATCTCTTTTTCCATCTGGCCAATTCTGCTTTTTAAAGCCTTCTTCTCCTCCTCACTATCTTTTTGAACTGTTTTATCCATAAGCTGGTTTTTAGCATGCTATTTTTTTTGGATTTCCTCGACTAGGCTGCTGACTTCATTTTCATGTTTTTCCTGCATCTCATTTCTTTTCTCAGTTTTTCTTCTAACTCCCTCATTTGATTTTCAAAATCTTTTTTTGAGCTCTGTCATAGCCTGAGCCCAATTTCTGTTTTTCTTGGAGTCTTTAGATGCAGGAGCTTGTGTTTCCTCATCTTCAGACTGAGTATATTGATCCTTCTTGGGATCATAGATAATGTATTTCTCAATGTTGTTCCTCTTTTTTCTCTGCCTGCTCAGTTTTCCAGCCTAAGCCTGTTTTTTGGGGTGCTTCCTGAGCTTTTGGGACACTCCCACAAGGGTCTCAGTGTGTGAAGCTCTGTCCTCCCTCTTGGTCTGTGAATGACCATAAGCACCCCGCTCTGCCACGGGGCTGAGGTGGGGGGCCCCTGTTGTTCTATGGGGGGCCTAGACTGGGATCAGGATCTGAATGTGGTCAGAACCCCAGAGTCCTGTTTGAGGGACAGAGCTCAGCAGTCTCTCTCTCTCTCTCTCTCTCTCTCTCTCTCTCTCTCTCTCTCTCTCTCTTCACTCCCCTCCCTAGATCAATGTGCTCATGCCCTGGGGGCTCCTGCTTATTAGTGCCTCAGCCTGTTTCTGTGTCCTGGTCTGCCTTGGCCACCCTGCTGCTAGCTGCTCTCTGTGTGCCCTGAGGGCTGGGCTCGCTCTGGCAGAGGTCCCCCGCTGTTCCCCCAATTTGTGCCCAGTGCTCCCTGGGGCATAGGTCAGGAAACTCCCCTGCTGCTGTGACCGGTGGCCCCCAGCGCCCTGGGGCTGCCTCCGACCCTGGGGAGCAGAGCCTTTCTGCTCTCTTCCAGGTTACCTTGAGTAGGAGAACTGCCTCCCTGGGTCCCTCTGGGTTCTATCTCTCAGAAATGTAGTTAAAGTCCTTAGTTTCAAAGATTTATGAGAGAGCCCTAAGACAGTATCTGCTTTTGTTGCCATCTTGCCTCCACTCCCTAATTTTTTAAAGATTTTATTTATTTTGAATTTTACAATTTTTCCCTTAATCTTCTTTTCCACTCCCCCCACAGAAGGCAATCTGTTAGTCTTTACATTATTTCAATGATATACACTGATCTAAGTTGAATGTGATGAGAGAGAAAGCATATCCTTAAGGAACAAACATTAATTATAAGAGATAGCAAAATTACATAATAAGATAACGGCTTTTTTTTTTAATTAAGGGTCCTTGGTCTTTGTTCAAACTCCACACTTCTTTCTCTGGATCTAGATAGTATTCTGCATCACAGATACTCCAACATTGTGCCTGAATATTGTTTTGTTGGTATGAGCAAGTCCACTAAGGTTCATATTGCTGTTAAGGTGTACAATATTCTTCTGGTTCTGCTCATCTCACTGCAACATCAGTTCATGCAAATCTTAAGTTTCCTATTACCACCCTCATAGAATATACTTTGCCCTTTTGGGTTTTTTTTTACTTTTGCAGTGATTATGATAATAAAATGTAAACATGCATCAGTAGAATGAACAAAATAGACTTCTGTAATTTCAGTTACTTTCAAAAAATGAAAAATCTCAGATCCAATAAAGTTGCTAATATTCTTGGTATAATGTGATAGCAGACCCAGCACTGATAATCCTTTCCTTTGAGTAAAACATTGCCCTGTCTCTTTTTGCTGTGGGTGTAGCATTATTTTCCTGATTGAGGTTCTCAGAGCCTTTTATCTTTGAGGAAAACTTAGTCCTCCTGTGTTCAAAACAATGAACTAGGAGTTGAGGAATCTGAGCTTTCCTCCTTTCTGTTCTACTAATTATGTGACTTTAGGCATCTTATTTCTCCCTCTTTCAGTCTAGGAGTCATCCTCTATAAAATGAGAGATTTGAATTAAAGCTGAAAGGGGCACTCTTAGATAATTTATCATATATTTTAGTTTTAATCTTTTGCCTTCGGCTCATTTCTCCTGGACTACTAAGATTCATGGTGTCTGAACATTTGAGGATTGTGCTGTGCCAAAAAAGTACAGTGTTTTAAGAAATTGTTGTTTTTGGGGCGCCTAGGTAGCGCAGTGGATAAAGCACTGGCCTTGGAGTCAGGAGTACCTGGGTTCAAATCCAGTCTCAGACACTTAATAATTACCTAGCTGTGTAGCCTTGGGCAAGCCACTTAACCCCATTTGCCTTGTCAAAATCTTAAAAAAAAAAGCAAACAAAAATAAAGAAATTGTTGTTTTTAGCCTGAGAAGATAAGTATTGAGCCAGTCCTAATTTCAATTAAAGATGTTCTCCTATCTCAATCTCTTCTTCCCCCCACCCCACCCACATAGACGGGAGAAAAGACATGAGGGAAGTCCAGAACACCGTGTGAATCAGTCCTCTTAAGGATGTCCTCTGCAGGGCAGTTTTATTCAGTTATGAAGTATAGCTATCTTTTGACTAAGGCATAGTAATGATGTTAAAATAGGTCTTTGCCAAAGAGTTGAAGCTGAATTCTTGCCACAAGCAACAACATTCTCTCATGTCCAGAGTGCTATTACAGAACATTCTCTGTCACTGTGGGACTTGGTGCAGCCAGTGGGAGAGGGGATTAGGCTTTGGTTTCCCTGGGCTCACCATTCTCTTTGTTGTCAAGAAAGTGCAAATTGGAAAGTTCTCTTCTGTTCTATCCAGATGTTAGTTTTAATAGATGACTCTGACACTCATGTTCTTCCATATTGTGCCTGAAAATAGTAAGAGCCCAGGAGAGAAAAGAGTGACCCAAGTTGATTCTGGGTCACTTTTGAGTTTTGGGTTATTGTTATTTTTGGTATTTTTAATTACATGTAAAGACTATTTTTAATATTCATTCTTGTAATATTTTAAGTTCCAAAACCCTCTTTTCTCCCCTCCCTCAAAAGATGAGAATTTTAAATAGATTACATATGTGCAATTATGTAAAAGATATTTCCATATTAGTCAAATTGTGAAAGAAAAAATACATCAAAAGGGAAGAAACACGAAAAAACTAAAGTGTAAATAGTATGCTTCGATCTGCCTTCAGACTTTCTGTATTCAGTTCTTTCTCTGGATGTAAATAGTATTTCCATCATGAATCTTTTTGAAATCGTCTTGGGTCATTGTACTTCTGAGAAGAGTAAGTTATTCACAGTTGCTGTCAAAGTTAACAATATTCTCCTGGTTCTGTTTATTTCATTTTGCATCAGTTCCTGTAACTCCTTCCTGGACTGCTTTGAAGACCACAAAGTAAGTCCCTTGATATCTGTGATGGTGGGTTCTGTTAGAATAGAGAAGAAAAATTTGAAAGTGACAAAATTGTAGGGGGAAAAGACTCAATGTCTTGTGATAACCCCAGAAAGACATAGGAACATTGAATTTAGTTAGAAGGGATCCTAGAAATCATTTAATCTGACCCTCTTATTTTACAGATAAGTTAACAGAAATTTAGAAAAGAAGGAAAGTCACCTAAGCTCATACAGGGAATAAGTAGAAGAGCCTGAATTCTTCATTATTTTTCTTTGGCTGACCTTATCTTTCAAGGCCCACCTCCTTCTGATTTACTTGTCTAGCTCCCACTGTTCTCTCCCTTGAATTCCTATTTAGTCATGTAGGATTTTTTTTGTTCTTGGGTGTATTAATTTTGTCTTCCCAGTCACATCATAAGTTTTTTTAGGGAAGAATAGGTCTCCTCTGTATGGTTGAAGATTGAGAAAGCCTCCCTCATTGCCACCCTACCAAAATTTCTACCATTAGAGATTAATATCCTTAGCTTTGATCTAAATTTAATTCTCCTTTCTTAAAATATAGGTATTTTTATATTTCAGGATATATCTGTAGTGTTTAAAAAGCACCAATAAAACTTTTGAAATACAAATATATACATACATATGTTCCTGCTTCTGTATAATACAGATGACCCTGGGTATTGGAATCCTTTTAAGCTACTTTGAGCTACTACCTTTGTAGGATTCAATTTGCCAGATACTTAGAACTGTTACCTGCTAGAATAGGCTTCAGGACAGGTAGTACATACTGCATAGGCAAGGAAGAAGACTAATAATAAAGAGGGGAAAAAGAGAGCTCCAAAGACAAATTTTTCTAGATTGCTAAATGTGTTTAGATTTGGGCCTATGGGATAGATAAATCCAGTGTCTTTCTTGCCCTCATATCTCAGGCTAGTTTTGAGTATAGATGAAAGAAGTTCTGAGTCTTCTGTCTGTTGAGCTAATTTTGGTTAGAGCCTCTCCCTTAGCCATCTCTCCATTGCTATTTAGTACTGTTAGAAAATGGTCCCTGTGACACATAGGAAGCAGGACATTTTTGTTACTGTTGTGTTAAATTTAATATGAACTTTACACGATAAAAGTTAACAGTTTCATATAAAATCCTCCTCTCAGCTTTGTATGTTGAAATGTTTGGGTTCATTAATTTAATTTAAAAAATGGAAAAACAAAAATAAAAATTAACGAATTTTAAAAATGCCAAAACTAACTTTTTTTTTGAGGAAAAAAATGGAGCCAATACGCAGGGAAATGTACGTCATCAATCTCTTACCCACTAGGCAGTAACAAAGGATAAATTAACCCAGGCAAGTTGAGTGTACCTGGTGGTAATAGAGCATGACAGTAGTGGGGAGAGAGGGTCCAGTGCTCTGAGCCTTGTCTCCCAGTACCTTCCAGAGGAATGACCAGAAGGTCTTGTTCATTGTTTCTCAGTTTTTGGAAGCAATACTCCAGGATGCCCTGAAGGTTCACCTAGCACGTCAAAATACTTGAAGGTTTGCCCTTCCCCTTTGGCAGCTTTTGGCTAGAGATGAACTTGTAGGTATATCCATGGTCACTCACCCACACATACACGTAGACATATGCATGCCTACATATATAGAGGCAATGATAGCAAGTGTACACATAGTAAAATTTTGAATTACTATTCAGCAAATCAAGAAACATTTATTTATTTGTATTCATTTATTTAGTTAGAATCAGCCAACTGGGCTAGGCCCTAGGGGTACATATACAAAAACTCTGTACCTAACTCACTGACTTCTTGAAGGAGAGCTTGAGCTGAGGTTGGGTGATAAGGCTTGGATAATTAGAGAAGAGAGGAGGGCATTTGTAGGAGAGAGCATCTTCATGGTATAGTGAGGCAATTAACCTGACTGGAGCAATGAAAGATAAGATTGAGTAGGTAGAATGGGGTCCTGAAATTCATATTTGACTGGATACTGTTGACAATAGTTTAAAGATTTTTATGCATGGGAATGACAAGCTGTGTTAAAATGTAGAATTCTATTAAAATGTAAGTATCAACAAACCTAGTAACTGTTGTGAATGCTTTTCTGTCTTATTCAGAGTTCCAGTCTTTCTCTCCTTTACTGTTTTGTTGGAGAGAGCCGAACACTTTTGGTTCAGCAGCCCTGGAGCACAGGGAATAGGGGCAGAGGATAAGATATTTGCGTGATAACCTAGAAGCCTGTAAATAATTGATTTTGGTTTGCAAAGCAAAAAGCTTAGTGGATGGGGAGAAGCCATGAAGAAAACGGTCAGATTGGCCTTGTTGGAAGACAGTGGACTGGAAGAACCCTTTGTATCTGCTCCTATTGTTATGAAACATTTTTTCCTGGATTGGCTTGCCTCTAGCCAGGCAGTCCTGTTTGTCCAATTACTCCTCGGTACAGTACTGCTTTTTGAAGTCATCTGTAAGGAAATTGTAACAGCTTTCTTCCCTACCAATCCCAACATTTTGTATTATTGAACTCATCTTATGTAACCTGACTCTATATTCCTTGGCAACCAAAATCTGAGTAGAACATATGACCTATTCAACTTCCCCTAAACTTTTTCTTCTACTTGCTTGCTATCACTGCCTTTCAGGTGAACTACTTCTTGGACTTAGGAAGGAATTTGTTGTTGTCCAGTCATTTTCAGGCAGGGCATACTCTTTGTGAACCTATTTGGAAGTTTCTCGGCAAAAAATACTAAATTGGTTGTCCATTTTCTTCTCCAGCTCATTTTACAGATGAAATAATTGAGGCAAATAGGGTTAAATGACTTGCCCAGAGTCACATGGCTGGCTAAGTGTTTGGGGTCAGATTTGAACTCAATAAGATGAATCTGTGCTCTATCTACTGTACTACCTAGCATCCCTTAGGGGAAAAGAGACATGCTGATTTCAGCAGAGCAGAATATTTAATCTAGAACTTTTCCAGTGCCTTAGGGTATTTGTCTTATTTTTAAATATTTCCTAAACTAGTAGCTGTGCTCTAGTTCTGTGGTCACTACCAACTCCCATCATTTTGCCTGATGAGAAAAAGGGATTAGAGATGAAGGTAGCAACAGAGGCATTGCTCTGCAGAGTTTATTCAGTTCTGATCTCCCAGGGCCATAGTTTATCCATTGGCAAGGACCTCTCTAGATGACATTTTAAGTTCCCTTTTTAAGACATATAACAACATCCCCTCTAGATCTGTTCCATAGTACCTACAGACTTGAACTCTCTGGCTGGCAAGGGCACTTAAGAACAGATAATGGAAGAGCAAGATTGTCTAACATCCACATTATCTGACTTGCTCCTTCTCTTCATGACCTCTACCATTTGAACCAAGATTAAGACAAAGAAATTATTAAGACAAGATGGAAACAACTTCCTCTCAGACGTTTTTGCATTATTAAAGTTTTGTTATTATTGTCAAAGTTTTTCTTACAAATATTATTTTTTTCATTATGAAGTTAAGTATCCCAAAATGAATATATTTTTGTAACAAGATTCTGTCATTATAAATTATTTTCTCTCATATCCTTCACTGACTCCTTTGTTGATCTTTTAATAATCTGTGCTAGGGAATCAGAATATATTTCATAAGGTTAATAATAAATCAACAGGTATTTGTAAAGTGCTTATTATTTGCCAGGCACTATGCTCAATCCTCAGGATACAAATAGAATAATCCCATCTCTTAAATAACCCAAATGTCCCTTAACCTCAAGATAGAGAGATGCATAGCTAACTTTTGAATTTTCATGAGTTACAGGGGAAGAAATTAAGATGAATCTGAAACTTTCAGATAATCTAAAACTTCACTGAGCTATTTCCTCAACCTCCTCCCAACTCCCTCACTCCACCCCCACCCCAAGACTTTTTACCATTTATTAGAGTTAATCATTAAAAACAACATTGATTTAGAGTACCTGGGTTTGAATCCCAATCACTTAACCTTTCTTAGCTTCAGTTTCTTCATCTGTTAAGAAGCAGGGTTGGATTACAAAATCTCTAAGATTCCCATAAGCGCTTTAAATTCTATAAACCTATAGCCTGGAACCAGATAATTCACAAAAGAATGATCAAACACTAAACTATTGAGGGTAGTTTGTGTGTAACATCATGACTTTGTAGATTTACATTTGTATATCATAATTTGATATGACATTATTTTCACTGGGAGACTGGAATATTTAGAGGACCTTTGCTACCAGTTACTCAGAATCTCCAGAAACTGGAACCCCAGTGCAAGTTCTATATGTAAGGTATATCCTGAATGTTCCTCATCTCCCAACATCTTGGAACGAGACCATATCACTGATGTTGAGAATGAGTTCAGTTCAGCCTCTGAATATCTGATTACCAGAGATTTACTGACCTAGACACCCCATTAGAGTTCCCCACTGCTTCTGTGTCTAGCTCCCTCGTATTAGGAATGACAGTCCACACTTGGACTTTGTTCCCTCATCACAGGAAGATGCTGGTTCTTTCCACAACAGATGACAGGCAGATTTCTCTAATTTTTACTCCTAAATAACAATCGCTAATCCCAGGTCTTCCATACTCTTTCTCCTATCTTTGCTCATCCCTACTCTTCCATAATCTCTGTCCTTGCTACCTTTCTGCTCCAATGGGCTCTCTAGAAACTTTCTTCTATTTTTAACAATTTCCTACCTATCTGTAACTTCCTATTGATGTCATCAAATCAAATATTTCTTAAGTACTCTGTGATTATTGTTGTTCACTACTATCCAACTCTTAATGACCACATTTGGGGTTTTCTTGGCAAAGATACTGGGTAGTTTGACATTTCCTTCTCCACTTTATTTTTACAAATGATGAAACTGAGACAAACCAGGGTGAAGTGACTTGCCCAGGATCACACAACTAATAAGTGTCAGATTTGAACTGAGGGCTTGCTGTTTCCAAGTCCAGTGCTCTAGCCACTACAAACCTAACTCCTCACTGTGCTGAGAAATAGAAGTAAAAAGAAAGACAACCCTGGTCCTCAAGGATCTTACATTCTAATGAAGGAAGATAAGACATAAAAGGGAACTGAAAAGTAGCAAGGAAATGGGAAAGGGAATAGGGAGTTACACGTGCAGAAGTCTGCAGAATGAAGGATGGCTGGTCTCAATCCTTCTGCAAAATATAGGTTCCAAGAAGAATTTACTAATGGGAAAAAAAGGTATTCACAAACAACTTGACCTCCAAACTTTTCAACCTTTGCAACTCTTACGAGTTACAAGACTTCACTTTAGTCACCCTTAAGGTGAGACCTTAAATCTCACCATTACCTACAGTTGTACCACTTCCATAATAGAAACTTTTGAAATTCCCTTTTCACACCTCTTGATCTTCCATTTCTCTATTTTTTCTCTAGCTCATTTCTCTTTAACTATTATAATCCTTACTATTACCTCCATTCATTCTATTTCCTTCTTTTGCCCCAATCTGGTCTCATTTTCCTTTCTTCAGTTTTGTTCCACTAGTTTTGTTCAGATAGCCATACTTCTTCACCCTTGAATCCTTGGGTCTGATTCATTTCAAACCTTTTCAATCCTCAGCCTTGGGTTATTGCTCCTTCCTTCCTCGTTTTACAATCTTTTCTCTTATTCCTGTGTTCCTGGACATGCTAAGTCCACCATAAATTCATTTCATTTAATCTCATCTAAGATTGTTTTGCAGCAGTCCTTTTATTTTTCCAAAGCAGGCTATTCTCCACAGTGGCATTAAAAGTCTTCTTTCCTCTAGCTCCTCTTCTCAGTAGATGACCTTACTTCTTTCTTCAAGAGGTCATCTACTCTTTCTACATACCCTCAAACCTCTCTGTATCTTTGGTCATCTTCCCTTTTTCTCTAGTCTCTAAGCTACCCCCTCTACATGTTTTCTTGAGCTCCAGCAGATTGCATCTTCAGTCATCCTCTACCTCAAATCTTCAATCTCTGCCTATCAACATTTCTTTTTTGGTTGGCTTCAGATATGCCCAGTTCTCTCACATCCTTAAGATTTACTTCCTTCTACCCCCATTAATTATTGATTTATGCCTTTAAATGAGAATAGATTCACTGACTCCATTTCTTCTCTCACTCATTCTTCAGCTCACTCATTCTTCAGCTGGATGGAATCTGATATTTCTTTCTCTTGATTTTCCTCTTACCTGTTGGACTGCTCCTTTGATGGTTTATCATCTTCTTCCTGTCTTCTAAGTATAGGTCCTCCTCAAGCTCATATCTTGCTAACTACTCTCCTTTAGTTAGTTTGGTGAGTTTGTCTCTTGACTCTTAAATATGTATAGCTAGCTCCAGGCCTGCAATTTCAGCTATCACCTTAAAATCACTTTGCCCAAAATAGAACCGATCATCCTCCCATTCTCCAAACTTCTCCACTTCTATTAAGGACTTTAACCATCCTCCCAGTGCCACAGATTCATAAGCCTTTTTATGACCTTGTTTGATTTCTCTCCTTTGTCCTTTGTTTTAGTGAAACACTCATTGGCAGCTAGGTGGCGCAGTGGATAAAGTTGCTGGCCCTGGAGTCCGGAAGATGCATTTTCCTGAGCTCCAATCTGGCCTCAGACACTTAGTAGCTGTGTGACCCTGAGCAAGTCACTTTACCCTGTTTGCCTCAGTTTCCTCTTCTGTAAAATAAATTGGAAAAGAAAATGGCAAATCACTCCATTATCTTTGCCAAGAAAACCCCAAATGGAGTCATGAAGAGTCAGATAAGATTGAAAATGACTGAACAACAACATTCATTGGCTCTAGTATTAGAGACTTGGGTTCAAATTTATCCACCTGAGCCTCCTTATCTGTAAAATGAAGTAAGCCTAGGAATTTTCAGAGGTTATTTGGATCTTTACTCTTGACCCACCTTTTGTCCACTTTCTTTTATGCCATCTCTTACATTGATCCCTTTCCTTGTCTTTACTCGTGTAACCAATGGATTAGACCTTCTGCATCTCTGGCCTAGATTCTGACTTTTCTTCTAACCTCTCCCCTCTCCAATCTGTTGTTTCTGAAGCTTCAGAATTAACATATATAAAGGTACCTTTCAAGACCATGTCACCAGCTCCAAAATCTTCTTGGCCTCTAAGATAACTATTAAATTCTTTAGGCTATCATTGAAAGCCCTTCCCATGCTGATTGCCTACCTTTACAGCTTTATTTCTGATTTTTCCCCATAGTTATATATGAATCCCAGAGAAAGTCATGGGGTAATAGCAGCAAGGATAAGAGAATCAATCAGGTTTTGCAAAGAAATAAGGGGGGCACTGGAAAGTGTGATGGATTGTGTACTGGATCTGGGTTCAAATTATAATTTTATTTTTTTTCTTTCTGTGTAATCTTATTTGAGGCTCATTATCTCTGTAAAATAGTGGAAGGGGTTGTTCTTTAAATGATCTCTAAACTCTTTTGCACTTCCAGATCTCTGATATGACAATCCTGTCTTACTGTACACACACACACACACACACACACACACTTAATGAAAGACCTAATTTCTAGGACAACTATATCTTACTGAACATGTACAGAATTAGCATCCCAAAGGGAAATAGAACTGTGTCTCTGTGTGTGTGTGTGTGTGTGTGTGTGTGTGTGTGTGTGTGTTGGAGGCAGGGATGAGTTTCCAGTTTTGGAAAGGAAATAAAATGTTCTTCCTTTAAGGAACATTGAGTGTCTTTTGTTCTAAAAATTGTTCTCTACATGTCTAAATCCCTGATGTAAACAGAAGAGGAGAGGTAGGCAAATCAGGTATTCTGGAGGGGTCAGGACTCTCTTAGTTTATAGAGTTAAAAGTTTTTAAACAAAGAAAGGCCTGGAGGCAAAGTACATCTCAGTCTTTGTGGACCTCAGTTAATTCAGCTTAATTCAACAAATATGTATTGAATTCCCATTGTGTTCCTAGTCCTGTGATATGACAGTATTAGCACTCAGGTTACTTATTTGCCTAGATTGACAGGGATCAGCCGCTTGAAACAAAGGGCAAAACAGACTAGTCCAGAACCATGTTAGGTTATTAGAATTAGAAAGTGCTACACAAATCCTATGGTATGGATGATGTGTATCCTTCCCATAGGAGGTCAGGAAGAATAGCAATGTGTCATGGAGCTAAAACAGGAGGAATTCTAAGAGCATACAGATTTTTAAGGCATATCTATTCTATTACAGAGTATCAAGAGAGCTGATATTATCTGCAGGTTTCTGCTCCCTTTTTAATTTTTTTTATTACATCTTATATTGAAAGAAAATAACAAAAAGAAATAAAAACATTCTAACTGCAGCATAAGTGACACTCCTTGTTAACAGGGACTTATTCACAGCTTTTCCAGGATGCCAGAGTGATGCTTATAGCTGAGAGCAGAAAAATTGAAGTTCTTCCACTCCCTGACTCTTACCTCCAGCCTGAGACTGTGATTACAAAAGAAACAGAATAGATCAACCTGCAACCCAACTCCTAAAACTCAAGTTTGTGGCTTAGAATGGTTTGGTTCATTGTTAGTTTAAGACTGAAGACTGACTGGAGTAACTAAAAAAGAAAGATCATTATTTCTACACCAGTGATAAAATATATTCCTGTCAATTTTTTTCTCTGGAAACTTTTTTGACTGTCACCATTGTGCCTAGCCTAGGGTTCTTTTTTCCCAATTCTCTGATTTCCTCACACTTCAATTCACTAATTAGTCAACTGGGGGAGAGATTCAATGTGGAGAGATAGGAGGTCATGGAACAAACGCTAGAGGACTTTTGCTTTTCTTTATCTTTTAGGGAAAAAAACGACAGCCTGCCCACATTGTTGATACCTGGGGAAACGGATGTTGACTCAGAAGGACAGCAGTGTGGGGCACTGGATTTTGAGAGAGAGGAAGAGGTAGTAAATTGAATCTATTTCTGCAAAACAGCCTAGCAGAATCACATAGATTTAGTAAATTAAGATGAAGTTGCTATTGTGTATCATATTGAGAATTTCCTATATGATGATTTTCATACAGTGTACCATAGCAGTAGAAATCAGTTTTTATTCTCAAAGAACATGTAGTAAGGTTGAAGAAAGCATACGTATATGAATACATATATACATATATACACACATGTAAAGAAATACTGGAAAACAAGATAACAATGATAAAGGAATAATAATAATAATAATACAGTATGGTATGAAATTAAGTGGTAGATTTTAAGCATAGGTTTTTGTCACAAAAGAGGTACTAAAGAAATTAGAGATATTTAGCCTTGAGGAGAGCTTTGATGGTGAAGGTGGGCTGGTGGCCCTTGATCATGGTCTTCAAATACCTAAAAGGTCATTATGTTGAAGCAAGAGCAGACTTATTCTGTATTAGATCATAACTAGGACACTGGAAGGTAGTTCAATATAAATACATTCTAGTCCATTGGAGCTATCCTCCAGTGAAATGGGATGTCTTAAGAGATAGTGGTTCCCCTTCATTTGACTACATGTTCAACCAAAGTCTATCAAGGATATTGTTATGTAGAGCACATTCTTGTGATTGGGTAAAAGTTGGCCTAGACCTCTTGATATTTTCTTCAATTCTAGGATCATGCAATTCATTCAATATATGTTAATATATCAAGAAGCTATGTGTGAATTACAGTGCTGGAGGTACAGCAATAGATACAATACAGACATTCTTCTCAAAGATAAACATCAGTAAACATGATACAGGAGAGAGTGTTATAAACACTAAACTATCTCAGCATTGAGTTCTCTTCCAGTACTATTTTGAGAAGACAGAACAGTCACTTGTGGGCTAGTTGTCAGGGAAAGTTTCATGAAGGAGGGTAGTTCAATATTGTTAGAAAGTATTTTAAGATCTATAGCATAACATACATCTTAAATAATAAGTTCAAAGAATTTTATAGGGAGTCTGGAGAACCAACATCTTGATTTTTTTTTTTTTGCTCCAAACAAAATTTGTTATTGTTATTTTTAGTCCTGTAAAGTAACTTTTTAATATTTGGTATGTCCCAGAATAGGAAAATTATTTTTAGATGTTATTAAAATTTTTATTTTATTGACTAGCCTCATTATGAGCAATTAATATCTCTACAGATGTGGATAGCATTTTCCATCACAAGGCTTTTAGAATTGTCTTTGTTTACTGAGCTTCTGAGGAGAGCTAAATCTATCATAATTGATCATGAAATGTTGCTGTTACTAAATGTTAATGTTCTCCTGTCCTCCCTTTTTTTTATAAGACTGGTTATGTGTTCAGGAAGATCTGAGTTCAGATGTGACCTCAGGTACTTGCTTTCAACTTTATGAAATAAAGAATTGTGACAAATCCGTATTCCAAAAAAACACCTGTGTTTATTGCACAGTACTATGCAACATCATTCCTCCTCACCTCTTCTACCAGTGTCTGTGTCTTTCTCCAAATATCTGCCCCCTGCATGTTCTTTCTCAGTTCAGGTCAAGCCCTCCTATGGCTGGTCCCCTATGTCTTGCTCTCAATTCTCTGTCACTGGCCTCCACATGCCTTGAACAACGTGCTGACTCCTCCCTCTCTCCTTTCCCTAAGCCTAGGGGGCAAATTTGCATTATTGCTATACTAGAAGTCTCCAGCAGTACAATCCACTTAGATATGTCAAGAATTGTTTGTGTGTGTATGTGGAGGGAGGGAGGGAGGGAAATGAATACAAATATGCATTTCTACTCTGATTAGTAAACACCAGAAATCTATCATATCTAACTCTTCTAAAATTATATTTATATTTATCAGGGTCTGAGAGGGACACATAAGTATTGGAAGCATTTCATTGTCTTTGTTACCTTTAAAGATAATGTAATTTTCCTGTTTCTATTTTTCAATCATGACTCTTTTTTGTTGCCTTGTCTGAGATCATGTCTGAGATCCCTACATTTTCATAGTTTGCCCAAAGTATAGTAATTCTGATCCAGCTTCTCATTTTAATTCCATTTGAATATTCATGTTTTGAGTGATTTTTTTTTTGAAAATATACTGTTGGAGTCTCTTTTCTAATCTAATATACTATCCTTTTCTACTTTATAGATGAGTTTATGTCATTCACCGTGGCTATAGCTATTAGTTACGTGTTTCTTGACACTTTTTTATGCTTTTTTCCTCTCTTTGCTCCCCATCTCTTTTTTCTTTTTTTTTGTAAGGCAATGGGGCTAAGTGGCTTGCCCAAGGCCACACAGCTAGGTAATTATTAAATGTTTGAGACCAGATTTGAACCTAGGTACTCCTAACTCCAGGGCCAGTGCTTTTTTCTGCATTGCTCTCATTTGTCTTCCCAATTTTTCCTCTACCTCCCTTAACTTGATTTTCACAGTCTTTTTTGAGTTCTGCTATAGCCTGTGAGTTCAACTCCTATTTTTCTTGGAGGCTTTAGATAAAGAAACTTGGACTTTGTCATCTCTTGAATGTGTGTGTTTTGATTGTCCGTTGAACCAAAGTAATTTTCTATGGTCAGGTTTCTTTTTTTTTTCTTTTCACTCATCTCCCTAGCTTGTGCCCTGGTTTGGGGTGCTTCCTGAGCTTTTGACCCACAAGAACATCAGTTCCACCAAGGTCTTATGAGAGGCTCTGACTGCTCTCTTGCCTGTGCTCTGTGGATGACCTCAAGTCTTCCCCTCTGCCCTGGAGTTGTGAGGAGGGTCCCTGCTCTGGCAACAGTGGACCCCAGACTGAGACCTGGGTCTGAATGTGGACAAAGCACCAGAGTCCTGTCCAGAGACAGAGGAGAGACCTTGACAGTCTCCCTCCACCCCTTACCTTCTGTAGGCTGAGTACTCTGAGAACAGCTGCCAGGTGGTTCTGCAGGCCTGCTGCAGTTTTCTTATGCTGTACTGAGGGGCCACAACTGTACTGAGGACCACACTGGCCTGGGCTCCGCGCTCACTCTGGTAAAGGTTTCCCTGCTGATCTTCCAAGTTGTTCTTGGTGGTCCTTGAGTTGGGAGGTCGGGAAACTGCTCTACTGCCACAAGCTGGCACCCCCCCCCCCCCCAGGGATCCAGATGCCCCTCAAGCTGTTCCTGGAAGACTGAAGTTCCTTCCCTTGGGTGTGGTGTGATCCTGGCTGTGCTGCCACCCCCTCTAACCCTTTGGAATAGAACTTTCCCATGATTTTCCAGGGTACCTTGAGCTAGAGAATTGCCTCACTAGGTCTTGTGGGTTCTGTCTCTTGAAAATTTAGAGTCATAATTTTAAGGTTTTTAAAATATTTTGGGCTGCGTGGCCTTGGGCAAGCCACTTAACCCCATTGCCTTGCAAAATAAAAACCTAAAAAAAAATATTTTGGAAGAGAGCTTATGGGAAATCTTACCCTCGTGTTGCCATCTTGGTTCTGCCCTGATATGATTTTTCTTTCATCTGTTTTCAGTATCAATTTTTCAACACTTGCATTTTCTTCTATTTTTTTTCTTAATATTTCTCATGAAGTCATTGGTTTTTGTTTGGTTTATTTGTCTATTCCAATCTTCCTGGAGTCTCTTTCTCAGGTAAGATTTTCTATCTTTTGTTCTAAGTTATTTCTTTATTTTCTGATACTTACTTCCAAAGATCTCATTTCAGTTATATATTTTTTTTGAACTATTGCATCGTTCTTTGCAGATCCCTATGACCAGGACTTTTTTTGTTAAATGTTCTTATTGGTGGTTGTTGTGGCATCTTCTGGGTTTTAGTCTTGGTTATCCCTGAATCCATAATATTTCTCTGTTGTTTGGAATATTTTTTCTTTGATTTATTTCTCCAACCTCAGTTCCTGATTTGGGAACCTATGCCATAACCAGGTTTCACTCCTCCCTACATTGGTTGGTCAGTCCTTGTTTGGTCCTAATACTGATACTCTGGGTTATTGCTGTCTTCCACTTCCTCTACTATATCTGCTTTCAGAGTTCTGATTTCAGTATCTGTCTCTCTAACCTGACCCATTCCCTGCCAACCTCTCTCTCTGCTTCATTTTGAGTTCAGAGTGATGTGATCTTTGGGGCTTTCTTAAGTACCTCTGGTCTGAGAGCTTCAATCTTCCAGTATCCCAAGGGATCCTGGTTTGAGAATTGCCCTGGAATTGACTTCTTGGAGAAAAAGATTCCAGTCTTCAGCCCTCAGATCCTGAGTTGTCTAAGCAGTAGACTTCTGACTTCTTTATCCATATGCATGCTGTCTTTTATTACAGTACTCTATTTTCTAGTTCCCATAGGACAGGCACTGACTATCTGTTTTGTGCAGTCTTAGAACTTGATAAAGGCTCATACAGCAGTTTCTTTTTTGGATTTCTCCATCAATCTTTGTTCTGGTGCTTTTTTAAGTTCTTTGTTAGAGATCTTTAACTATTCTTGCAACCATTTTAGCCAAAAATTCAACTGGGATTTACAATTTTGGATTGATTGAGGGAAATAGACATCTTGATGGCATTCTAGTTAGGGGGCACAGTCATAAAATAAAGGTGAGAATGAGTATGAGTTATGGAGGGGACACCCAGGAGACCAAGCTGCAGGGAGGAGGTGAAGTAGCTGTTTTGAGGAAAAGGGATTAATTTGACTGGATTGACTCCTATTACTTTACTAAGTATTAGAATAGTTGGAGGAAGAGCTCCAAAGAGCATGATATTGATAGTATTTACTAGCACCCGCTATGGATCCGAATGTTGTCTCATTGGAACCTCACAACAATAAAGATCCCAGAAAGCAGATGCTCTTATCCTCTTTACAAGTGAAGAAACTCCCTGCCGTTATGAAATTAATAGTCTAGCTAAGTAAAGGGACCAAGTTGTGGTGGGCTTGGAGCAATAAATAAATCAGTGATAGTTATAGTGATAAGAACTTGTTCTTTCATTCATTCATCATGAATGTATTAACACCTGCTACATAGCAGGCATTGTACTAGATCCTGATGCCTGTCTTTAATTATCATCTCCAATTAAAAGAGACTCATAGGATGGTATAACTCAAATTATAGAATGTTAGGTTAAGATTGAGATCAGATAGTCAACTTTCTCATTTAAAGCATTTAAAAATGTCCTTCATAGATAGATTGATTTAATGATTGATTTGAGTTCACATTGCATGCCTTCTCATTGGGTAGGGCAGGTTGGGAGTGAGAGAAAATTCAGAACTCAAAAAAATTATAATGAATGCTGAAAATAATAATAAAAAAGAAAAGATGATAAAAAATAAACATGTCCTTCCTCTTTAAGCTTAATCATAGTCATATGTGAGTTTCAGCAGTCAGAAGTAAAACTTTTGCTTTCTCTGGACTTATGTAGACCAGGATTCCCTAAGTATTTATAAGACCTTGTCCAATCTGTCTGAATAAACTCAGAAGAGTGGCTTTGTATATATGAAAATGGCAACAGTATCTGGAGGTAATGGAATCCTTCTTGCCTACTGTAACTGATACTAGCCCAGAGTAGTTCCCAAGGCATCTTTATTTAACAACTCTGCTAAAACCCCTCACATTCAGTTAGAGTAAATAGAAATTCTGTTTGGGGAATGAGACCTTGTTGCCAAGATTCCAGATAGTACCTTATCTCTGGGCAAACAGTACCACACCTCTCTGTAACCTAAACAGGAGACTCAGCCAGACCAGACGCATGGATTACTGTGGGATGTGTTTGTACTGCCCACAAAGCATGAAAGGGAAAATTATGATGGCTTAGGTGGCTCAGGTAGGGATGCCCTATCAAACCAAAGTACATATAGCTCACACACCTCACCCATAATCCTCATCCTTTCCCTCCCACCCCCCAAATCTCCAGGGAATAGATAAAGAGAGAAGTCCTTCAGCAAGGTGTTCCTGTGACATCTTATCACCTGGAGCAGGATGTCACTAAGCACTTATCCCACTGATAAGTTTAAAGGTCTGGCACTGTTCCAACTAAAGAAAGTCCTTTTGTACATTGGAACGAGCAGCACAGCTTGGCCTTGATTCCTGAGCCATGAGTGCGCGAATTGTTTTTATTTCCACTCTTGATGAAAAGAGAGGGCCAGGGCAGCCTTACCCTTGGTCAGAAAGCCTGGGTGGTAGATTCCTTCCATTGATGCCTAAAATTTTATTCTACTTTAGGAGACTCTTTTCTTGTAGTACAGCTATGCCTGAGAAGTAAAACACAACTCAATAATAAATACAGATTGTGAATTACTTCAGTAGAATAGTTCCTTAACTGAAAGAGATTCAGGCAAATAGAGAACCTTGGCAGCCTAAAGATACTAAAAAACCTCTCCTACTTCACATGTTTGTTGAGGGCCAACCAGGCTCTCAATCATTACTTTCTCTTGGGTAGCAATTACATCAATAAATAATTTGAGTAGTCTTTAGAGTTTACAAATTGTATTGTGAAGTAAGTAGAGATCCTGTTTTCCCCACTTTACAGGTGATGTCTTCCACCCTGAAGGGACTCACTAGGATTAGATTCATTGTAGAGCAAAAGGATATATTCTTTACTTGAACCCTATTCCATGATAAATTAAATTTTAATTGATTTTAATTAAATTTTAAAAATTAAATTAAATAATATTAACAAAAACTAACTGGAAATTCTGCAATTGAAAGGGCAGCTGTGTGGCACATTGGATGGTGTTGGCCTTATAGTCTGGAAGACATGACTTCACATTCATTATCAGACACTTAATAAGCTGTGTGACTCTGGGCACTCACTTAACCTTGATTAGCCTCAGTTTCCTCATCTGTAATATGGAAATAATAATTATAGCACCTCCCTCCCAGGATTGTTGTAAGGATCAAATGAGATCATAATTGTAAAATAAGTACTTAGCATCACACCTAACACATAGTAAATTTTAACTGCTGTTATCATCATCATCATCATCATTATTATTATTAACTCATAAACCAATTGAAGATAGTCTCCTCCTCTCAGACTCCTACTCAGTCAACACATTTTGGCATGGGTCCAAGAGCTCACTCTCAGAGACCCTGGAGGGAACCTTCTTCCTCTCTAGGGCAATCTTCTTACCTTTTACTGAGTAAAGCTACCATTGTAGCCAGCACAGTAACCATCAGCCCCTGAGAACTATCTCTATACTCCTTGTTCAAGGTAATGAAGACTTCTTGTCTCTGCATAAAACCTATTTCTTTCAATTCCCATCACGCCCTGCCTTGTAACATTATCTTTTGTAAACCTGAAGAAAGTTCCAAAATATTGAGGTGGGCCTGACATAAACAATCTCATCCAAGTCCTACTGTCTTCTTTTTTTTCTAATTCTTCTCTCATTCTTTTTATTTAAATTTATTTTTATTAAAGATATTATTTGAGTTTTACATTTTCCCCCAATCTTGCTTCCCCCCCCCCCCCCCCAGAGAGCACTCTGTCAGTCTTTACTTTTTTTCCATGTTGTACCTTGATCCAAATTGGGTATGATGAGAGAGAAATCATATCCTTAAAGAGAAGTCTAAGAAGTAACAAGATCAGACAATAAGCTATCTGTTTTATTTTTTTCTAAATTAAAGGGAATAGTCCTTGCACTTTGTTCAAACTCCACAGCTCCTTATCTGGATACAGATGGTACTCTCCTTTGCAGACTGCCCAAAATTGTTCCCGATTGTTGCCCTGATGGAATGAGCAAGTCCTTCAAGTTTGAGCATCACTCCCATGTTGCTGTTAGGGTGTACAGTGTTTTTCTGGTTCTGCTCATCTCACTGAGCATCAGTTCATGCAAATCCCTCCAGGCTTCCCTGAAATCCCATCCCTCCTGGTTTCTAATAGAACAATAGTGTTCCATGACATACATATACCACAGTTTGTTAAGCCATTCCCCAATTGAAGGACATTTACTGGATTTCCAATTCTTTGCCACCACAAACAGGGCTGCTATAAATATTTTTGTACAAGTAATGTTTTTACCCTTTTTCCTCATCTCTTCAGTGTATACACCCAGTAGTGGTATTGCTGGGTCAAAGGGTATGCACATTTTTGTTGCCCTTTGGGCATAGTTCCAAATAGCTCTCCAGAAGGGTTGGATGAGTTCGCAGCTCCACCAACAGTATAATAGTGTCCCAGATTTCCCACATCCCTTCCAACAATGATCATTATCCTTCCTGGTCATACTGGCCAATCTGAGAGGTGTGAGGTGCCTACTGTCTTTTTTATGTACAGAAAAGGAAACTGAGACTCACAAAGTGACAGATTCTAAGTGGCAGAACTGGGACCAAAATCCAGATTTTATAATTCCTGTGTCCAGTGCAACACCCAAGACTATAGGAAGGACATGGTTCTTTCTTATTTTTAAGGAATGGTAAGGAGATAGTAATGTTTTTTTGGGGGGGGGGGTTGCCTTTCATTTTCAAAGAAGACCAGTACATCAGGAAAGTGATGCCATGACAAACAAGTGAATTGGATTTGACCAAGGTAGATACTGTGCTAAGTCACCAGCCTCACTTACTTCTCTAGAGCCATCTGGTCCACTGGCCAGATATGAATCAGGATGACTGGAGATGGCCCTGTATGCGAGGCAGTCAGGGTTAAGGGACTTGCCCAAAGTTGCACAACTACACACAGACACAGCAGTGTGAGATACCATCTTCCTGACTCCAAGGCTAGTGCTGTATCCACTGCGCCACTTAACTGCGCCAAGGAGATAGTATGTTTCAGTGGACAGAATATAGTACTGAAAATTAGGAGGCATCTTAGTCTTGTCATTAAATAGCCATATAACCTTAGGGAAGTCAGCTACAACTATCTGATCATGACTTTCCTCACTTATGGAAAAAACAAAAATAAAAACTTCCCACAGTTATAGTGAGATTTTAATAAAATAATGAAAATTTTAAAAAAGTACTTCAAAAAGTACAAAATTCAATACAAATGCAAGGGGTTATTTTGGCATTGGATTTACTTTATTCAGGATGTGGAATTTTATTTTCCTTTTTGGAGTGGGAGTATTTTGAAACTTGAAAGAAAGTGAGAGACAGGATTACATAGCTTAAATGCTGCAGTAGAGCCAGGCTTGCCTTCCCTTTTTGACAAATAGAAGCTGTCATGACCTAAGCATCTCCAATTCAAGGATCCTGGGTGGGAGCTACTTCTCTCTTCCAGGACTTGCTGGATTTCATAAGAGTAAGAAAGTAGTCCCAATATTTTGAGGTTTCATTGATGGGGGGGGAAATTACCATGCAAACTTCAAAAATAGAACTAAAAGTAAATAAATAATCACTCTGTGTGTCCATATACTTTATTGTATTACTGAGCTAAAGGACTACTTGTTCCTCCATTAATTTTATGTGTGGAAAGAACTGTACTTTCTCCTTTGAATGGGAGAACTGAGGACACCAAATATTGACCAAATTGGATTTGAAATATATTATTACTGTAAACCAGAAATTATGACCATGGAGTATACTCTTTCTGCTTTAACAGTTCATAGGGAAAGAATCCTAGAACGTCAGTAAGGCCTTAGATGTCATTAGCACAACTTGTTGTAGAAACCCTTTCTACAACAGGACTGCAAAACAGTTATTCAGCTTTTCCTTGAAGTCTTCCAGTAATGGGAATCTCTGGGGAATCCCCTGAAGCAGCCCATTCTTCTTTTAGACACTCTTGATGTTATAGAAAGATTTGCCTTGGATTAAGCAGAAATCTGCCTCCCTGGAACTGCAATCTGTTGTTTCTGGATTTATTTTCTGGAACAAAAAGAAAAATTCCTTTTCTCCTAAAAACCTTTCCAGTATTTTAAAGATAGTTCTATATTCTATTCCTAGTTTCCTTGTCTTTTCTTCGCCAAGCTAAACTTTGCCAATTTTTTGAAACGATGATCTGTAGTCATTTCACCACTCTGTTTACCTCTCTCTTAATATAACATTTGATATTTATATAGTATTTTAAGGTTTATGAAGTGCTTTCCATGTGTTATCTCATTTATTTCTCACAACAACCTTATGAAGTAGGATCTATAATTATCCTCATTTTACAGATGAGCAAATAGGCTTAATATTCTCCAGTTTGGCAGTTCCCTCCCTTAAGTTTGTTGCTCAGAATCCTATATGATCTGACCAGAGAAGAGTAGAGTGCTTCTGTTCATGTGATATATTACGTTAGCTATGTGTGTGTGTGTGTGTGTTTGTGTGTGATGTGTGTGTGATGTGTGTGTGTGTGCGCAGTGCATGTGCACCACATCACAATATTCACTTAGCTTGAGTTTTTGTCCATTCACAGCATCCCAGAGTTGGAAGGGATTTTAAAGGTCATCTAGATCCCATTCCTGAATGAGAACCCCCCTGTAACATATTTAACAAATAGTCATCAAGCTTCTTCTTGAAGACCTCCCAATGAGCTTTCACTATAGCCCAGTCCAGTTGTCATAGAGTTTTCCTTTCATTGAGCTGAACTCTTCCTCTTTGCAATTCCTAGTAATTCCCTTTCCATGTGATTTTCCCCCCCATATACTTGAAAATGGCTATTGTATTCTTTTAAGGCTTTTCTTTTCTTTCTCTTCTCACTTAAATTGTTGTTAGTAGATCATTTCAGTTATGTCCAACTCTTCATGATCCCATTTGGGATTTTCTTTCTTTTTTTTTTTTTTAAAGATTTTTCAAGGCAATGGGGTTAAGTGGCTTGCCCAAGGCCACACGGCTAGGTAATTATTAAGTGTCTGAGGTAGGATTTGAACCCAGGTACTCCTGACTCCAAGGCCAGTGCTCTATTCACTGCGCCACCTAGTCACCCAGCCATTTGGGATTTTCTTGATGAAGATACTGGAGCAATTTGTCATTTCCTTCTGAACTCACTTCACAGGGTAATGTGATTTGTTCAAGGTCACACATCTAATAACTCATGGGGATGACTTCCTGATTCCAAACCCAGTGCTCTTATCTATTCCACCACTTAGCTGCTCCAAATATTCCCAGTTTATTTATCTAATCCTATTTTATTCTCTCAAGACCTCTGACCATTCCATTTGTCTCTTTAATATACTTTACAGCTTATCATTGTTATTTCTAATATGAATTATTCAGAACTAAATACAATATTTCACATGTGTTCTGACCAGGGCAGGATAGATTGCAATGGTACCATCACCTCCTAGTCTCAGACACTATAGTTTACAAGCATTTTGAAAAATGCCTGTTCTTTTTTAAAATAATAATAAGAGTATTTTTCTTTTTCCAGACCTGCATCATTTCTCCTATTTTCCAGTTTTTCTGAGATCATTGATGATGGCTCATCAGTACCCTAGAATGTTATTCATGTGGACCTGAGAACTCACACACAGCATGGGAAGCTAAGCACTGCTTACTGTCTTCCTCAGCATCTTGGAATTCAACTTCCAAAACATTGGTCATTTTTTATTCTCTCTTTTCTCATCGAGAGATTATTTTCTTGGGAGGAAGCGAAACAGAAAACAAAAATTAAGCACTTCTCTTTTTGTCTAATGTCATCCATCATGAACTATAATCCTCTTTGCCCTTTGATATTTCTCTTCTCGATTTTTCTGGGAATAAAGGACAGAGCTCTGATTTTAGTGAAGTAGGAAACAAGTCAAGAAAACTCCTGTATCATTGTAAATAAATAAGGGAGTCTACACCATTTTCTGAGGTCTTGAAGAGTTGCCTCAGGCCCTGAACCATTAAATAAATTGCCAAGGGTCAGATAACCAGTTTGTGAGTCAGAAGGAGGACTTGAACTCAGATCTTTTCAAGTATGAAGCCAATTATTCATTGTAACATGCTACCTCTTTCTCCACATACATATATGCATACATATATACATACGTGTGTGTGTGTGTGTTGTGTTGTCCTTACATTTTCTCACAAGGTTCTGATTCTAATTCTAAGCTCCTGATGCTATTCTTACACAGCCACATCCTTTCCTTCCCATCTTCTACATCTCTCTTTTTCCCCCCAATCTAAGCTAATTGATAAATTCTCTGTACATCCTCTCTGGTCTCTTTAGACAAAGGCCATTTTCCCCCCTGTTGTGATTTTTTTCTCTTAATATCTTAGAATTTTATTCTGAATTTTCCTTTCCCTTTGGGGCTAATTTTTCTGATAGAATTTTGGGCCATAAAATCCTGTTTTTTCCTCTGAATGCTTTGAAGTATGCTTTCCTAAAATCTGGCATGTATCTGTAAATGTGACCCCGTTTTTCTTTCTTTTTCTGTCATCAGTTCTTAGATGAAGCTGGCACTTTTTCCACAAAATTCTCATCATTTCCAGTGTACCACCAGTTTCTCCTTGTTGGCAAAGATGAGCAGCAAAACAGCAGCTCTCTTTGTTATTTCCTCTACCTATGGAAGGATGAAATTATCTTTAATACCAGTCCAAACATTGACTGTACTGCTTTTGGCAGCAGATGTTCAGATAATTCAAATCCCACATCACAACTATGTTTTCCTCTATACTTGGCTTGTAGTCTGTTTTCTCATTGTCTTAATGCATTTCTTTTTCTGTCCAGGTGGTCTGTAGCCTGCTCTGATGATGGTATCAATTCTGTTTTTGCCTCTGCTGATCTTCACTCATATGCTTTCCACCATTCTTACTCCTCTGGCCCTTAATCTCCCCATGAATATATCTTAAAATTCAGTGTTGTTTTTCCTTCCTCTTTACCTGTCCTGTTTCTTTTGAAGAAGAGTTAGCTTTCTAGTGGCCTGTGACACATAGTGGATGTTTGGACAAGTCACTTAACCTTCCTCTCTGTTTTCTAGGGATTTCTCCAAGTCTTTAAGTTCCAAATTTAATTCTGCAAAGTTTCAACGAACCCTATCACATTTGTCTCTTTGGTTTTAGGATTGATTCCCTTTGCTGTTACCCATTTGTATATGGACATCTGAAATACCTTGGGTTTTGGTTTTGGTTTCTTTCTTAGGTTTTATCTGAAGTGAATTTCTAGTTCAATCTACTCTAGTGGTAGATCTACTTTGTAGATAGTTATTCAAGTAAAAGTGCCCTAGGACTAGAAAGGATCAAATATCCCAATTTTCAAAAAAGGGAAGAAAATCCATAAATTATAGACTAATGTACTTGACTTCAATTCCTGGTAAACTTTTATTATTAAAGGAGTAGTTAATGATCATCATAAACAGGTCTTGCCAGATTAGTTTTTTTTGGCAATGTTATTAGACTGGTAGATGAGGGAAATACTGGATTTATCTATTTTTGCAAAGCATTTTATACATTCATCATAGTAAGATAGAACTGGTTTGGAACTGGTTGAGTGTCCAAACCTAGAGTAGCTATTATAGTGGTTTATTGTCAACTTATGAGGCCTCTAATAGAATATATGGGGATATATGTTTTCCTCTTCTATTTTACATTTTTATAAAAAAATTAGGGGGACAGGACTGTCTAAAAACACTGAATGACAATTTCAGGGTACAAGCAGATCTCAACAGAATAAAATCTGAGCTATTTCCTAGAAGATGAAAGTTGAATATAAAATCTGATTTATATTTGATTTAAAAAAATCAGCCTAACTAATTCAAAATGGGGCAATATGACTAGATAACCATCACTCTGAAAAGTATCTGGTGTTTAAGTGTATTGCAAATCCAGTGTGATTCACCAGTGGGACATCATGGACCAAAATATTGATATGATCTTAGTTTGCTTTGAGAGTCATAGTGTCCAGGAACAAGGAAGGGTGATAAAGCTGCCTTACTATGCTGTTGACAAACACATCTGTGCAGCACATTTTAGGAAGACCTTGAACAAGTGAGGTTATGAGCAGGGTGATCAGAGTAGTAAAGGGCCAGGAAATCATGCCATGTGAGAAAAAGTGCAAGGAAGGAGGAATATTTTGCCTAAAATGGAAATTATTGAGGGGGAAACCTAATAGTTGTTCATAAATAATTGAAGTACCATGTGGAAGAAGAATCAGATTTAATTCAATTTGACACTTACAAGCATGTATGAGAGAAATGGATAGAAATTGCAGCAAGGCAGATGTAGGCTTCATATAAGGAAAAAGTGTTCAACAATTAGAACTCTCTAAAAGGAATGGAAGGGACAGCTAGGTGGTATAGTAGATAGAGCACTGGCCCTAGATTCAGGAGGACCTGAGTTCAAATTCAGCTTCAGATCTTAATTGCCTAGCTGTGTGACCTTGGGCAAGTCACTTAACCCCATTGCCTTAATTTTTTTTTTAAAAAAAGCAGAATCCTAAAAGGAATGGAGCAGTAGTTCTCCCTCAACAAAGGTTTTAAAACAAATGCTGAATAAAATGGCCATTGGTCAGATGTTTTGTAAGGAGGATTCATGTTGAATGGAATAGGCAACCTCTGAAGTACTTTCCAATTCTAAAATTCTTTGATTCAGTTCTCTTACTCTTGAGGAATTCCTCAACTCCTCCCCAACCCAACCACTATTAACCTCTTATACTCCCAGAATAATATTTCTGTTTGAGAGATGAGGAATTTGAGTCCCAGGGAAACCAAGTTTCCCAAGGTCACCCAGTGGCAGAGGAAGGAACAACCATAGGAAGGACTGGCCCCCAGTCAAATGATAATTTCTAACCAATCTATTATCTTATCTTTAACCAGGTTCTAGTTAAGAGTATTTGTTAAGAAGAAAAATGATACTAGATTGATCTTCGATCCAAAGAAAAGAAAAGTTTTCTAACCAGCTGAAAGATAGTTTAATATTTCTTCCCCTGCCTTTTTTTCTTAAGACAAGGAGTTAGCTATTCCGGACTTTTTAGGTTGGTGACTTGGGTTGTGTATTAGAAATTTTAATTTCATTCTTACTTCTGAAGGGACACAGACTCCTCTCAAGACATCCTTCCCACCTTCTCTTCCTACCAAGCCTTTATCTTCTCCCTTTTGCCTTCCCTTTATCTCCTTCTTTGTTCCCCTTCCCCCAACTAATCAATAAGCATTCTTTATTGAGAGCCTTAGAGGCAAGATGATGTAAAGTTTGAAAAGCTTCCCTCAAAGGCAGTAAGATCTGAGCTCAAGTGTGTCCTATGACTTATAGTGGTTGTTTGGGCAAGTCACTTAACCACCCTTTCTTTCCTAGACATTTCTCCAATACTTTAAGTTCCAAAGCAATTGCTGATTTTTATTGGTAGAGGAAAGTTTCCTGTAATCAATGAAATCATAGGTCTGGTCCAAAAAGAAATATGGAGAACCTACTAGCTCTCATTTTGTGCCAAATTACATTGTATGGGGCAAAGAAAAAGATCAGAGAGAAGAAATTGCTATGGACTGAAATTGTCTGGAAAGATTTCCCAAAAAATAGAGAATTTAAGGTGTTCCCTCCAGAATGGTAAAAATTAGAGAAGATATAGGAGAGGTAAAATAAGGAAGTAGACTTGAACATTGTGAGTTTGTACCCATGAAATGATCCAGGAAGCTGAGACAGAGGTTGCATGTTGAAGAGAGCCTCAAAAACCAAGCAAAAATATTTGGACTTAATGTACTCCTGTCGTAGCCTTTCCCTTCCCCTCCCCTTCAGATTCACTGTGGATGTGAAGTTCACCAATAAAAAAAATCAGGAAGTTATTTGGCAAAATAACAGGAGGCAAAAAATTCCATCCAGTGAGAGGAGGTGGAGGGGTTCAGCCACGGCAGCTAGGAACTAGCAGGTGGCTTTCATATAGATGAAGTGACCAGAGTCAGGCCAGACCATTAGTGAACAGGGCTGGTGTCTGAACCTATTGGTTATTTGTTCAATTTATGCCTTTTTTCTATGCAGTTCTGGATCCACAGATATTTAGTGTAACCACAAAACTTCCTTTACTTATTTCTCCTCCTCTTCCAGTTGCCCACAAAGTATTGGCATATTTAGCTTTCTTTCACCCCCCCCCCCCCCCCCCCCCCCGTTCCCTTATCAATCTTAATCTGTTCTCATGACTTTCATTGTCCTCTCTATGCAAGTGACTCCCTACTGCATACACGTGCAGCCCTGACTACTCCTCAGTTTCCATTTCCACATTTCCGGCTGCTTGTTGAATCCTTCTCTGTGTTTTTTTTCCACTGGCACTTCACTCTCAGCATGTTCTGATCTCAATTCATCATCTCCTAACACCATACTTCCTCCAAATCTTCCTATTTCTTTTTATGTACCACTAACCTCCTACTTACCCAGACTCAAAAGCTTCAAATTAGCTTTTACTGTTCCCTTTCCCTTGACCCCCACATTTATTTGTTTCCCGAGTCCTATTATTCTATCTAAACAAATTCCCATTAAAACCCTTCTTTCTACTCCTACTACCACTCAACAGCTAGGTAGTGTAATAGAGCTCTGGACATGGAATCAGGAATACCTGAGTTCAAATTCATCCTTAGACAATTACTAATTGTATGGCCCTTGACAAGTTATTCTGTCTGAGTTTTCACATTTATAAAATGGAGATAGTAATGGCACCTACCCCTCAAGGTTGTAAGCATAAAATGAGCCTTTTTTTTTTTGTTTAGGTTTTTGCAAGGCAAATGGGGTTAAGTGGCTTGCCCAAGGCCACACAGCTAGGTAATTATTAAGTGTCTGAGATCAGATTTGAACCCAGGTAGTCCTGACTCCAAGGCCGGTGCTTTATCCACTACGCCACCTAGCTGCCCCTGAGCCAGTTTTTATAAAATGTTTTGCAAACTTTACAGCACTACATAAATACTACTTATTAACATTATCAACCTATTCAGATTGTCATTACTTCTTGTCTGGGCCATTATAATACCTCCAAAGTATTCTCCATACCTTAAATCTCTCCCTTTTCCAGTCCATCTTTTTCTTCCTGGAAGGATAAAATAAAAGCTTCTTCACCTGACATTTAAGACTCTAGTTTTCTTCCTTATTTCTACTTCACACCTCTTCGCCCTGCAAAATCTAATTCTAAGTTCAATGAGAAAACTAGCCTTTCTTGAGCCAAGGGGTATATATTAAAGAAGAGGGATATAAAACTGGAGAAGTAGGTTGAAATCTGATTTAGAGGGGCATTCAATGCCTTGCTGAAGAGTTTGCCCTTTCTCCAGGAAGCCACGTAGAACCACGGGAAGTGTATGAGTCTCTGAGCACCGGCAGCAAATATGAGCTGACCTCTATAGTCTGTATATAGTCTGTGGGTCATCCATCCTCTCTTCCTACTTATGCCTTTGGGAATCTATGAGTCATCTCTCTTTGGCTTCTCTTGAAATTTAAGATGAGCATGTTGAATTTTCAAACAGTCTTTGAGAGAATGGAAAAAGAAAAGTGAATAAAAACAATCATTCAATCCTTAACACAAATGCCAGAGAGAGGCCTGTGAGGCAAAGCGTAGAACCAGTTTCCTTCATCCTGCCCAAAACAGGAGGATCAGAACTTTGCCACAAAATAATCTGTCTTGTTGATGAGCTTGAATTAGGAGAGGAAAACCAGTTTCTGGGAGGATATTTTCAACACTTTGGTATCAGAATCAAGACCAGATCATGTTAGAACAATGTTCTGATCACAGTCTATCTGATGTAGTGTGGGGAAGACTGGCAAGTTGGAGAGGGACCATCATGGTGTAGGATCTAGAACCAAAGTCACAAAAGAGATATTGAAAGAGCCAGAAATACCTTGCTTTTGATGTTGTTGTTCAGTTGTTTTTCAGTAGTTTGTTTCTGACTCTTCATGACCCTATTTGGGGTTTTCCTTGGCAAAGATACTGGGGTCATTTACCATTTCCTTCTCCAGCTCAGTTAACAGATAAGGAAACTAAGATAAACAGGATTAAATGACTTGCCCAGGGTCAAACAGCTGGAATCTTCCTGAGTAGAAGCACCATATTCACCCAATTAACTGGCCCTGCCTCTCAACACCTCCTCTTTGCTCTTAGCTGAGTGTCCCAAGGCTGAAGTATTTACTTTGAAAAATTTAGTGTTCAAAGCAGGCCCTAGTTCCCTGGATACTCCGGCTAGAAGTAGTGGAATAGGACCCTGGTTCTATTTTGTTGGTTTTCAGAATGAAGGTCATGATTAAGCAGATGGTCAAGGGGTATTTGTATTATGCTGTTAGAAGTGAAATTCTTGAACCTATGGAAGACAGACTAGAGAAACATTTGCCAAAAATGTTTTAATTACTCAAGAATGAAAATCAGAGGTTCAAAGAAGAACAGATACCATCATATTCTGACCATAAATGATGCCAAATAGCAGTCTGATGGCATTTTCCCCAAGACCCACCCACCAGGTGGCTTCTAGGAAAACACGGTCTTTGGGTTCTGGGGGTGGTATAGTTACAGAACTGAGAAGTACAACCCAGTCACATTACTGACAATTAGACCAATTAGACAATAGACCACTGAGAAACAGAATAGCAATACTGTTTTCACCAATTTGTCACCAGAAAATCACATACTGGGAGGGAACCTTGTCCATAAGATCAAGAACTTCCACAGCATACAGACCTTCAGCAGAGGTCTTGTTTCCTATCAATGGGTCTCTAAAATGCAGTGAGAAGAATGCCTTTGCACCACATTCCCTCATTATAATAAACATAATGTGCAAGTTATGCCATAATTCTTTTAATGTCATGGTCCTCTTCCATTATGGAGGATGACAACAACCACCACCAATAGCTGCCCCTATACTTTGCATAGAAAAGAAAAAAAATTACTATCAATTACATGTCTTTAAATATTTGAAGTCTGTTTTGTGGAAGAGGGATTAGACTTTACAAAGGTAAAATAAATGGAAGAACTTTCTAACTCTTGGGACTATCTAGTAAAAAAAATGAGCTGCCTTGGAAGTTACTAGACGTATTCAAGTAGAAGGGATGTATTTAATGAGTGAAAGATTGGACTCTAGAATGAACATTGAAATCCTTAATAATCATGCCATTTTCTGATCCTATACTGAAGTAGGCTAGGATAAATTTGTAATGTCATCTGTATTTATTGCAACCTCAGCGCTTTGTGGAATTGCACCCTGAACCACCCTCCTGTATAGTATTTCCTAATCTTTGATCTCTTCCTTCCGAGTAGATTGACCCTGATCACCTGAAGTAACCTGATAAACTAAATAAAGCTAATGTTTTAATAGTTGACAATAGCTTAATATATTTTTTGGTTTTTTTGTAAGGCTGATGGAGTTAAGTGACTTGCCCATAGTCACACAGTCAGGAAATTATTAAGTGTCAGAGGCTGGATTTGAACTGATTCCAAGTCTGTTGCTCCATCTACTGCACCACTTAGCTGCCCCAGTAGCTTAATATTTTTAATAAAAATAATAGCCAAAATTTACATGAGGATTTTGGACTAAGTGATTGCTAAAGTCCTTTCTAAAGAATTGACTTCCTTTAAGCCCTAACTCAAATCCTACTTTCTTTCTTTTTTTTTTTTAGGTTTTTTTGCAAGGCAAATGGGGTTAAGTGGCTTGCCCAAGGCCACACAACTACCAATCCTACTTTCTTACAAGAAACATTCCTATCCATTGCTCTTTTAATTATTTTCTATTTATCTTCTATTATAGCTTGCTTTGTATATATGTATGTATATGTGTGTGTGTGTATACACACACACATATACATTAATAAAAACATATGTATGTATATAAATATACATGTGTACATAATTCGCTTGCATCTTGCCTTTCTTGTTAGAATGTAAAATATATGCTTCTTAAGGGCAGAGAGTGTTTTTGCCTCTTTTTGTATTCCTCCCCACCGACCCTTAGCACAGTATCCAACATAGTGTTGTTGCTTAATAAATGTTTATTGAATTGAGTAGAATCAAATTGAATCAAATCTCTTGAGTATTTATAGGGTTCTACTGCTGTGTAGAATCAGCCCAAGAATCTGGGGGGTGATGGCTTTAATGGACTTGGCAGATTTGAAGGGACAGGTCCCTGGTACTTACAGGCCACAACTAAAGCTTCTGAGTCTTCCTCTTATTTTTTTTTCTCCTCTTTCTCTCTAGCTTTACCCAGGCCATGTCAAGCCAACCAAAGATGGAAAGGCTGGATTGCCTAGAGGCCTACTATGTAGGCCTTGTCATCCTGGGAATCGGCATTGTCTTTGTGCTCTCCAGCTTCCATGCCCTTGGATTCATCGGAACATATCTAGGTAAGATCCTGAAGAGCTTAGAATGGCATACCTGACCCTGGGGCATAGATCTGGCAGTGGGGGAGGATGGGGAAACTGCCCATTCAGTGTCAGCTATATTCTTCACGTTCATTGCAAATGGCACCATATAGCTAGCTTTACCACCTTATCTTAGTAGGGGAAAGCTCCCTAAGATAAGGATCTTAAGAGAATAAGTCTAGGATTCAAGAATTCTAGATTCCAGATTTAATTCAACAAACAACTATGTAACCTTAAGAGGGAGTATTTCTCTTGAACCTCAGTTTGTAAAATAAGGCCCAAACATCTTCTGATGTTGTTTCCAGCCTGAGCATTCTGTGATTGTATGAACACCTTAAAGAAATATTTGTACACCCAGCATACTAAATAGAATATTGTTTGAGTAACAAGGGAAATGGAAAGCTGAATGAAACTCCCTGTCCTCTAGAAGTATACTCCCTAATAGAATCATAGAAATTCAGGGTAGGAAAGGACCTGCAGCCCAGCCCTTTTCTCACAGAAATCTCTACAAGTAACCTCATAACTGGTCATGTAGCCATTGACCTCCCTCCCTGAATCAGTCACCTTCCCTATCAACCTTTTCCCTTTAGAGAGCTCTCATTGATAGAAAGTTTTATTTTATGTCAAACTATAACTAACTAATCTCCTTTACAACTCAAACACATCATTCTTAGATCTCCACTTTGGGACCAAGGAGAACAAATCTAATCCTCTTCTCTATGTTAATTTTTGACTATAGTTATAATTTTTCCCTCTTCCTTTAAAACCAAATCTTCTTTCCATCACACTTTCCTTCAACCAGTCTTCCAGTGTTTCTATGTTTTCTAGTCCATGTGCCATGTGAATTCAAGATCTGTCTCTTTGGCCATCCTGTTTTTGTTTTGTTTTGTTTTAAAGTTTATTTAAGGCAAGGGGGTTAAGTGACTTGCCCAAGGTCACACAGCTAGGTAATTATTAAGTGACTGAGGCTGGCACCAGCCTTGGAGTCAGAAGTACCTGGGTTCAAATCCGGTCTCAGACACTTACTAATTACCTAGCTGTGTGGCCTTGGATAAGCCACTTAACCCCATTTGCCTTGAAAAAAAACCCCCAAAAAAAGAACAAAGCTTAAAATGTGAGTGGTGAGATCTAGGTACTGAAGGCCTAGACACTGTTTCTTTTACTGGAGTTCAAGATTGCATTAATTTTTTTGACTGCTTTTTCATGCTCTTGACTAATAGTCAGCTAGCATGTCATGAAAAACCTAGTCCTTTTTATATTCATCTTGTATTTTAAAATAAAGAGAGAGAGAGAAGACAGAATGATAACTGGAAGGATAAAACACTAAAGAGAAGTTATTCTTAAAGACATTAGGAATACTAGATCAGACATAGGAGAGATTACTGGAACCTGGGATGAAATGGGGAACCACAGTATCTTAGAACTTTAGTGTTTGAAGGGGCCTTTGAGGCCATCCCATGTAGCCATCTCCTCCCAAATCTAGCCTTTTGCTTGAACTTGAACATTTCAAGGCGAAGTATTCTACTCCATTTCAGAAACATTTTAATTGTTAGAAAAGTTCTTTATAAGGAAAGCTGAGAGTTACCCTCATAACGATCTATTGGTTTTACCCTCAGAGAAGGGCTCATGAAAGAAATGAGACTAGATCCCTGTAATGAAGGAATAACTAGTTCTAGTCATGACTTTGCAATTACTTGATATGTAACTTCGAACTCATCACTTTACTGACCTTGCTTCAGTTTTCTCACATGTTGCATAAGGGGTTTGCATCACTCTTCTTCCTCTGCTTCTACCTCCAAATGAAAAACAGAGCAATAAGTTTAGACTGGAATAATTTCTATTCAACCTGATTTATTGCTTTCCACAAAACTCCCAGAGGTTTGTTTTTACTGGAAAAGCAAAGCACATGAGTCAAATAGCCCAAAAAGTAGAGGTTTCCTCCAACCTAGTCAGTTCTGGGAAAGGTTCTTGACCTAGCAGGCTTCTTGAAGTTAGCCTGTGAATAGACTCTTGAGTCCAGTTCCCTTCAAAGTAGATGAGCCTGGACTTTGGATGAGGGCTTTTGTCTCTTGTTGGAGACTCCAGCACCAAAATAAGCCTGAAAAGGTCTGGCATAGGGCTTCCTAGCTGTAGTTTACTGTTAATATCCATCATTCATGGGTCCTGGTTTTCAAATCAGGCCAGAATGTCCAGAATCAACACAGACTTTGTAAGACTAGACAGGGCACCTGTACTAATGACGTCAATTTGTCTCTCTGTCTTGGAAAACTTTCAAGGGGACAAAAACATGGGAATTCTGTGAGTAAGGAAGGAGGGACCCTGTCAGAAAGAATAAGGATAAATCTCAGGAGCAGAGGCCCACATTAATTTTATTTTGTCTGTCTTTTAATAATATTAAACTTTGTACCTTGTATTTGATTTGAGCTTTGCTGCCTTCGGGGTTATTTTCATTTATACTGTTGTAGCCTATGACCTTTGTGTTTATTGTTCCTTTGGCTCTGCTTTATCAGGACATACAAATCTTCCATGTTTTTCTGAATTCTTCATATTTGCTATTTCATAATTAAATTTATGAACCATAATTTCTTCCACCATTCCCCAGTCATGAGATAAAAAATCTTTTCCTAGCTTTCTGTCATTACAACAGTGCTACTAAGAATATTTTGGTACATAGGAGTCTTTCTTTCTGTTGTTGACCTAATTGGAGATTTAAATGGCTCATAAATGGTTCATAGTTGGGGGCTCAAGGGATAAATAAATAATTTAGTATAAATAATTTAGCAATTTAAATAATACCAAATTGTTTACCAGGGTATTTGGACCCATCTATAGTTTCATTAGCATTGAATTAATATTTTTGTCTTCTAACAGCTTTTTCAACATTGACTCTTGCCATCTTTGTTAATTTGATTTGTGTGAAATGATACTTCAGGGTTATTCTAAATTATTTTGCATTGCTCTGATCATTCATGATTCAGATGCTTATTAATATTTTTTTACATTCCTTCTTCTGGAAAACTTTTTTCACATCTTCTCACCTCTTGTCTTCAGGGAAATAGAGCAGTTCATCCTATATAGGTGTGTGTGTGTGTGTGTGTGTGTGTGTGTGTGTGTGTGTGTGAGAGAGAGAGAGAGAGAGAGAGAGAGAGAGAGAGAGAGAGAGGCAGGCACTTGCCCTGTAGGAGCTTACAACCTAAGAAAGAGATCTGGAAAAATTAGATAAGCCTCCTGTACACTTCCATTCTTGGACCTCAGAAATGATTATAGATTGGAGAAGAAAAAGAGCTAGTCAGGAATTGGGGGAATGACATGATAACTGTCTGAAATGGGCTGTGAAGTTTGTGCTGGGTTTCTTGGGGTAGGGTATAGCAAATAAAACTTCCTGATGCCATTGCATAAAAACTTTTGAGAGGATCCAGTTCTCTTGGGATGATTTTTTGAGATGTAGAAGAATTCAGGGCCAGAATTCCATAAGCCTAGAGCAATGTTTGAGGTAAGAGAAAGAGGACAAAATGATGTTTTCTTGTGTCATATTTGGATAAAAAGAAAGTGGATTGGTTTAGCTATCTTAATAATTAAAGATAAAGAAGGTAGACTCTGTGTGTCTGTGTGAAATGAGCGCATCTCTCTTGATAGAATACAAACTCATTGAAGACTGAATGTATTTGTGGCTACAGTACCCAGCACACCCTTGATAAATGCTTATTGGTTGATTGATGCTTATTGGATTTCTTCATGCATATGAGTATGTCTTAATAAGGAATGTTTCTTTTCTTCCTGTCTTCTTTAAATATTCTGCTTCTACCATTCACTTCTAATTCTCATATGTTTCATCTCCAAATCAATCAGCTGCTCACATGGTCTCTGGATTTGGGGAATTCTGCATTGCCATTCCTTATAATTTTTTATTTAGCAGTAATAAGATTTATGAAAATCAAAAATAACTCCTCATTGACTAAATGATTAGGAACCCTAATCTTAGGATCATAGAATTGCGGGATCATTGATTTAGTGCTGGGAAGGTAACTTAGAAGCCATCTAATCCAACCCCCCCAAATTTTCAGTTGAAGAAACTAAAAGCCTACTCATGACCATGAAGGTAGGATAGGGACCCTGGTTCTTTGCTACCAAATCTGGCCCCTTTCCCAGTGACCACTCGGAGCAAACACAATCTCTTGGTTCTACTTTGCTATCCAATTAGTGTGGGACATGACCATGTTGGAAGTCCCTGTGTCCTCTGGGTGGAAGGAAGAAGCCCATTAAAACCCTTCTTGATACGGTCTTTAGGTTTGCCTATTCTGAGTAGAACTGGCCTAGAAATGCTGAAGGAACATTGTGTTTGGCATCAAATATAGGGTGAGGTGCTTACCAAGGGCTGTGAGTCACTCTTCTCAAACAAGGTTTCTGTGCCAGTCCTCTGCCCGCGCAGCAGTGCTGGCATTATCACTTCATCCCTACCCCCATCATTCCACTTCCTGCTTGGTTGGAAGAATGAGCTTTCTGGCAGGTCCCAGGGCTGGCACCTCAGGGTTTCCTCTGCCCTTTGTGCCTTGACAATCACCGTGATGCAGTTAAGGGAAGGGCCCTCAACTCGCTCCAACTGGATCCCAGAGCGATGCCCATTGTGCAGTCTCTTTGCCCTATTTTTCTACCTCTGATTAATCAAAATTGGTCTCTTAGAAGGGAGACAAATTTGGATTTTCTAGATGGGAACAGGATGCCTCTAGGTTCTGTTGCCAGGTGAACTCTTTAAAGTTTTTGAGGATCTCAGATTTTCCCAATATATCTATGTAAGGGGAAACAAAGAATCATAGAATTCAGCAGAACTAGTTCTTGGTGAAATAGCTAATGTGGGCATAGTTTGATCACTCTGACCGCTCTCCCATTTTGTTTACAGGCCTGAGCTTTCTATTAGAATGATTTTCCCAAGTCCTTAACTTGCCCTCTCTGCTTTATCCTCTCAAGGCTTCAATCTCTGCCTTATAAAAAAGACAGTTTTTCTAATCTGGGGCAGTTAAAGGCATTCTCTTGTCCTCTTTTCTCAAAGTATACATTTATTTTTTTGAAACTGGGTCTCCCCATCTCTCCTGGGCCAGAAAGGCAACAACCACTTATTGTTCATGGTGCTGATCATTCTAGAAGTTTAACCTGCTTCATTTTTCTGATCCAGGCTAGTTCTCTCATCCTCATACATCCTGGTAGGTTCCCAGGGCTCCATATTGGCTTTGTACTTTTCTCAGACATTCAGTCAACTTTAGCCCTACTATAGTTTGGACCTCAAAACTCAAGTTGTCCTCCACCTCACATTCTCCCACCATGAGTATCCATGGTAGAATTTAACAGGGGATTTTCTCCACAAAAATTCTACCCTGATATGTCCTCTTGATTGACAAGTGTCTTCATGTCTTTGAGAAGGCCAGGATAGCAGAGCCTAGTAAATTTGTCTATTAAGTAAAGAATTCTTTTTTCCCTGGCAGCCCATGAAACAGGACAATTTTTAAAAAATTGTCCTCATTCCTGTATGTCCTCCTCCAAGAAATCCTGCAACGATGAGGATAGAGTAGCATAAAAGAGAAGAGGATAATGAAGATTTGCACTCTTTTTAGACTGCTTCTCTAAACATTAATCATTTATAAGGTTAATGAACATTCATTTAATTATTGGTATTCTAAGTTCCTGGCACTGATTGAGTGAGGTGAGAGATCTTTGTGCGACAGCAGTGATTAAACTGGAGAAATTAAACCACGTCAATATTGATATCTTGTTATCAATGAAACCAGAAGACATAAAAAAGTTGACTCTTCAGTTGATTTGTAGCTAATGGGTTCTCCACAGAGAATCAGATAGATAAAGGAATTGATGTTTGTCATTTGCCCTCAAATCTCAAGAAATCTCATTTCTTGGAATACTTGATCTTCTCACCTTATGGTGAGTATAAAAAAGACAAATCAGCTTATATACAATCTATTAAAGAGTTGAAGGAGCATAGAAATTCTGTGAAGTCTATAATAGCTCTTCTAAACCACATTCATATCTAACCTCATAATCAATAAGAAAATATGGTTTGGGGAACAATAAAATGAAAGAGTCCAAAGTTAGTCAACATGTAATCATTTATTGCCTTTTACTGTTTTGTGCTAAAAGCTGGTGATATAAAGCAAAAAAAAAAAATCCCTACCTTCAAGGGGCTTATATTCTAATGGGAAAGGCATCATGTAGATATAAATAGGATTAAACAGAGTAGATGGAAGGAAACTTTTAGTAATAAGACAACATGTAAATAAGTAGACATAAACAATAGATGGAAGGAAACTTTTAGTGGGTTATGGGGGATCATGAAAGTTTTCCTGTAGAAGACATTTGAACTGAGTCTTTATGGAAGATGGGAATTCCTGGAAGTGGAGTTGAGGAAGGACATTTCAAATATGGGGGAACAGCCCATGGAAAGGCATGAAAACAAATTGGGAGATTCATGTAAGAGGAACAGCAAATAGGTCAGTAGATTGTAGAATGTATGGTGGGGGAGGGTAAAATATAAGAAAATTGAAAATGTAGGAAGGGTTTAGGTTGTAAAAGATATTAAATGTCAAACAAAGCAATTAATATATTATCTAGGAGGAAATAGAAAGGTGATGAAATTTATTTATTAATATCTCATGTCAAGCAAGCAAATATTTTTTAGGCATTTACTATGTGCCCCAGGCCCTTAAGAATATCGATAATTAAATTAACACTTATTTAACATTATAATTAGGAGGTCTGAAAATCACTTTGGGTAAGTAAATTGGAAGTGAGGGAGAGAGAAATGAGGCAAGGAGACTAGCAGTTTGAGAGATGTAGTAATAAGGCCCTGAGCCAGACTGGTGGTAGTGTGTATAGATAGAAGGGTACATTAAATGAGTGTATGTATGTATGTGTAAAGATATATGTATGTGCATATAAATGTATTATGTATATGGAAAAATAGACAGATGTTGTAAAGATAGAAAATGAAGACAAATGCTTATAGATTAATGAAAAACCATATATAGATTCAGAAGAGAAGCACAAGAACAACATCACAGTGATGAAATTGACCATATCCTAACAGATAAGAAACAATTGATTATTGAAGTAGGAATTCCTGTCTTAATTGGTTTTCTGTATGTGGGCAAATGAGAGAAAAAAATAAAAATCAATACCAAATTAAAAGTAAGGAGATGAAAAGACAATGTGCAACAGATACCAGCTCAATTTATTTTAACAAGCTATTGACTCTAAAAAATGAAAGTTAGAACTTTAATTTTTCCCATTTCTTAGTGTTTGTTGCAACAAGGCCAAGAGAGCATAGAAACTGTCTCAACCAGCAAACACTTGACTATTTTGCTAGTTGGCATGTTACTATCCCATGTGGCAGCCAAGAGGAGCATTGGTTTAGAATACAAGCTCACTTAAAGAACATTATAAAGAAGGAGCAAGACTATAAGCAGTAGCACCTTGCAAAACAATGAAAAGTAAACAATGGGAAAACAAACCTGATGAAAATTTGGTATGAGATGTAAACAAGTCACAATATTTCAAGAATATTTGTAGATTTGATTGGAAAGAAAAATATGCAAAAAAGAGTGATTCTGTAACACCTTATCTTCTTTACTGATATGCTACCTTCAGCTGCCACATTTGGATTCTCATATGTCAGTAGCTGATGAAATGGCCCAGAAGATAAGGTAGGGACAATCAGCAGACTTAGCCAAGTATGTGCCAAAAAAAAAAAAATCCATTCTGAAAATATCTCAGAGAGACTGGTACCAGAATAATGGAGAAATTGATGTACTGTATCATTGCCAAATAAAGCTAGTGACATCAGCAACTACAAACACGTAACCTGACTTTCTCAACACGATAAAATCTTCATGAGAATGTTCTGTAAGAACCTTCTGTGGAGTATAACTTTGATGAAAATATGACAGGGAAATAGGCAATCTTTCACAAAAAATTTTCTGCAGAGAATGTCTTTACAGTCATATAATGGTCAATGTGAAGTATAAGAAATGAAAGACCATTCTGTTTATTAGTTGTTGTTCAGTCATTTTTCAGCTGTATCTAACTCATTCTTGGCAAAGATTGGAATATTTCACCCATTCCCTTCTTCAATTCATTTTACAGATGAGAAAACCTCTGAGGCTAAAAAGGATTAAATGATTTGCCTAGGGTCACACAACTAGTTAGTGTCTGAGATCAGATTTGGACTTTGGAAGATGAGTCTTCCTGACTCCAGACCCAGTGCTCTATCCATTGTGACACCTGGCTGCATCTGTTTGTTGGTTATCTAAAAACATCTAAGTAGATTGGAATTTAGCTTCTCCAATAAATTGTTTTTCATGTTATGTTTTGATCCAAAGTAGTAGTAGATAGACTTTACCTTTTTAATTGTTTTTTGCTTTTCCCTTTCTTTTTGTTCTGTGTATGACCTGTATCAAATTACTTGCTCTCCTTGGGTGGGAGGAGGGAAGGGTAGGAGGAATATAATATAAATGGAAATATATATAATTGGAAAAATAAATTAATAACTTAATTTTAAAAATTAAAAGTAGTAGACAGAGAGCCCAACAGGTGTGTGCTGTATTCCAAATCTAGTTCAGCAATTGCAGAGCTCCAGAGCAGAAAAATTTATGAGCACTATAAGTCGGGGGTTCTCAGTCTGAATTATCCCAGAGATTTTGGAATAATACTGCAGTAGATAGTGAGCTAGTCTTAGAGTCAGATAAACCCTAGTTGCAAATTCCATCATGACACATACCAGATATGTGTCCTTGAGCAAATCACTTCAAATTCTCAGTTCTTTGAAAGTGCCAACTTCCATTGTTAGAGGAAATTCTTTAATGGTGATGCTCTGCAATGAAATCACAGATTTGGTTCCTTATTCTTCTCTCATTAAGCAGTAAACACTTAATCTATTTATACCCCCCTCCACTTGTTAAAATGTATTTTCCTTTTTATTTTTCTCTTGATATCTGTTTTTGCAGGTCAAAGTTGCTATTCAGTCTTCTCATTAGGAATAGTTGGGACTTTATTTAATTAAGGGTCTGTTTTTTTTTCCTCTTAGGCTTGCACTCAGTTTTGTTCTTAGTAGTAAGCTTTTCTCTTTAGAATGGTAGGTGCCAACTCTTTTTTTTTTTAGGGTTTTTTTTTTTTTTTTGCAAGGCAAACGGGGTTAAGTGGCTTGCCCAAGGCCACACAGCTAGGTAATTATTAAGTGTCTGAGACTGGATTTGAACCCAGGTACTCCTGACTCCAAGACCAGTGCTTTATCCACTACGCCACCTAGCCGCCCCAGGTGCCAAGTCTTTTATAATCTTTACTGTGGTTTCTCAATCCTTGAACTATTTCTGGCTGCTTGCAGTATTTTTTCTTTGACTAGAAAATTATGGATTATGATTATGTTATTCCTGGGAACTTTCATTTTAGGTTTTTTTCAGGAGATGACCTGGGGGGTTCTTTCTATTTTCACTTTACTTTCTGGTTCAAAGGGTCTGGAAAGTTTTTATATAGAATTTTTGAAATATGGTAAAGAAACTGATTTTTTAGTTGTGAATTTCTATGATTTTTAGATTTTTTTTTTTTTTTTTTTTTTTTTTTTTTTAGGTTTTTGCAAGTCAAACAGGGTTAAGTGGCTTGCCCAAGACCACACAGCTAGGTAATTATTGAGTGTCTGAGGCCTGATTTGAACTCAGCTACTCCTGACTCCAGGGCTGGTGCTCTATCCACTGCGCCACCTAGCCGCCCCTTAGATTGTTTTTTAATAAGAGATCTGATATCCTTTCTTCTCTTTTTTTCCCAATCTTTTGATTATTTTAATATTTTATGTTGTTTCATGAAGGTATTAACTTTTACTTGATCCATTCTGATTTTCAGAGAGTTTGTTACTTCAGTAAGATTTTATATCTCTAGTACCAAAACTGTTAATTCGCCTTCCAAGTCTGTCCTCTAGAGTTCTCAGTTTTACTAGTTCCTCACTTTAGAGCTCTACTTTCATTTATAGTACCATATGAAAACTCTTTATTTATTCCATGAATTTTAGTTATCTTTCTGACCAGGGTCTTTCTTTGAGATTTTGCTTGTAGATAATTAGAGTTATTATCTTCTTCTGGGTTTGTGTCTCAAGCAGTCTTGACTGCATAGTAATTCTTTATTATCAGAAAAGCAAGTGAGCCAGCAGATAGCAACCAGGAGCCCTGTAACTATTTTCCCCCTGGACTCTTAAGTGCACATGAGAGCAGCTTCTCACGAAGAGTCTGCATTTCAAGCAGAGTGCCTTTCTTTGAAGGGTAACACATTCCACAAAATGAGCTTTCCTTACCAGCATGTAGAGATGAATGTTAAAAACAACTTCATCTCATTTTCTTACATTTGCATAGCAGACCCCTTTTGAGCAGAGGGATAATCAATTTCTACAGTCTTAAAAAGTACAAATTCTTCTTGAAACTGAAAGTTCCCTTTTATTTCATTTGCATAACAATCAGCATAATTCACTTTTATTTGCATGAAAGGAATACCAGCAGGTCAAATTGGTCTATGATATAATTTTTCTAAATGCTTGAGTCAGAGAAAGTAAGGTACAGGATGAGATTTTACAAGATTGGGGGGCAGAGCCAAATTCACAATGGGCAGCATGGCAAGGGCAAGAAGATTTTTGTTCAGAAATGGGGAAAGGATCATACAGTTGAAAAAAGAGTCAAGTATAGGAGTGGATTTAATCTGAGTGGACTCTGGATGGAAGACTGTCATAGCTCCAGGATTCTTTTATCCAGATGCCAACAGAAACAAAAGCATCATCTGTAGAGAGGCTAGCTGCACTAATGGGATCCTTGGAAAACCCCAAGAAACATATCTCTGAAACACAAAATATGTCTGCTGGCATTTAATAAGAAAGGGAAAAAAGACTTGATAAGATAGCACAAAAAAAGCTAACAGTGAATAGTAATTATCTCCTGTCTTATTTATTCCAAAAAGATGTCTCTTGCAATGAGATTTTCTTTTATTTTTACATGCACTATAACTCTATCCTATTTAAATTGGTTTCATTAGCCAGAGAACTTGAATTACAAGTGGCTCTTCAAAAATTTTGTTCATGATGGTCTCAGAATAAGGACTGAAGTATATTTTTCATTTCTTCATATTCCTTGTCATTTTTCTTGGGGATGGGGTGGTGAACATGATTCAAGCAGGAATATTTTTACATAGTTTTATATGTATAATGGGTATCATATTTTTTTGCCTTCTCAATCAGTGGAAGAAGTAAAGAAAAAGAGAAAACTTTGAAATAAAAATAAAATTAATGCAGAAAGAAATTTGTTCAGCATTCCTAAAACAGGAATTATGTAGATAGGTAAGATTGTATTTAAGTAAATATGATTGTTTTCAGTCTTTTGTTCATAATGCTAGGCATAAGTTATCACACTTTTATTTTTCTATTGAAGGATTTCATTAAGCTTGGCATTTCAATGAGTTGATGAAGTTCAGTTTTTTTAAAGTAGTTTCTACTCAATATCTTGGAAGGATTTTTCTTTTTTATTATTTAATATTTATTTATTCTCATTTTGTACAAATGATGTTTTTTATACATTAATAAAATATTCTTGTTTAAGAGTAAACAAAATACCCCTCCCCCAAAAAATAAAGACTTCCTTGAGTGATAAAGTAAAGGCAAGAGAAAAAAATTAAAATAAAAAATAGTAATAATTGTAGGTATGGCTAGGTGGCGCAGTGGACAGAGGACCAGCCATGTATCCAGGAGCACCCAAGCCCATATCTGGCCCTGTACACCCAACAATCATCCAACTCTGTGACAATGCAAGCCACCCCAACCCCACTGCCCTGCAAAAACCAAAAAATTAAAAAAAAAGACCCAAAATAAAATAAAATAAAATAATAATAATAGTAGGGGCAGCTGGGTGGCGGACAGAGCACTGGCCCTTGAGCCAGGAGCACCCGGGTTCAAATCCGGCCTCAGACACCCAACGATCACACTGCTATGTGGCCCCAGGCAGGCCACCCAGCCCCATTTGCCCTGCACTGCCCCCCAAAATAATAATAATAATAATAATAATAATAATAATAATAAAAATGTGCTTCAGTCTGTGTCCAACACCACCAACTCTGTCATGGGTGGATCACATTCTTTATGATAAATCCATCACGAAAGTTACTTCCATATTTTTCTACCATTGCCATTGCTGATCACGACTCACTCCTTTGGTATTTCTCCACTACCATGTACTGTATTTTCTCTCTCCTTTCACTCTGTCTCTGCTGTAGGGTAGCTGAGTAGCATAGCAGAGGGATCCCTGGCCCCTATACCACCCCTTAAGCCCAGCATCCACCTGGCCCTATGGTCCTGGACAGGCCATCCAATCCCAGCCCCTTGCAAGAAGTAAAAAAGAAAATGTATTATATCTGACCACTCTCCCTGCATGGTCCATCCTCTCCTCCTTCATTCACATCTCCATCCCTTCCCCCTGTCCCCCCCCCCTTTTTTTAGGTTTTTTTTGCAAGGCAAATGGGGTTAAGTGACTTGCCCAAGGCCACACAGCTAGGTAATTATTAAGTGTCTGAGACCGGATTTGAACCCAGGTATTCCTGACTCCAAGGCCGGTGCTTTATACACTATCCATCCCCCCCTTTCTTACTCCAGATGTCTATACCCCATTGAGCATATATGCTGTTTCCTCTCCTAGCCTCCTGATGAGAGCAAAGGTTCCCTCATTCCCCTTGCCTTCCCCCCTTCCATATCATTGCAATAACTCATTGTAATAAAGAAAAATATTATATGAAATATCTTGACCTTTCCCCCCCTCCTTTTTCTTTCTCCCATTACATTTCACTTTTTTTCTATTGACTCCATTTTTGCATCATATTTTATCTTCAAATTCAGCTTTCTCCTGTGCTTCAACTATAAAATCTCCTTTTACCTGCTCTGTTAATTGAGAGGGTTCGTATGAGTATTATCGGTGTCATTTTCTATGCAGGAATACATGCAGTTCATCATCATTAAGTCCCTCATATTTTCCCCCTGTCCTCCAATCTCTATGTTTCACCTGAGTCCTGTATTTGAAGATCAAACCTTATGTTCAGTTCTGGCCATTCCAACAGGAACATTTGAAATTCTCCTGGTTCATTGAAAGTCCATCTTTTTTCCTGGACGAGGACATTCAGTTTTGCTGGGTAGTGGATTCTCAGTTGCATTCCAAGCTCTTTTGCCTTCTGGTATATTATATTCCAAGCCCTATGAGCTTTTTTTTTTGTTTGTTTGCTTGTTTGTTTGTTTTTTAGATTTTTGCAAGGCAAACAGGGTTAAGTTGGCTTGCCCAGGGCCACACAGCTAGGTAATTATTAAGTGTCTGATACCGGATTTGAATCCAGGTACTCCTGACTCCAAGGCCGGTGCTTTATCCAGTACGCCACCTAGCTGCCCCTTCCCTTTGAGCTTTTAATGTAGTTGCTGCTAAGTCCTGTGAGATCCTGACTGCAGCTCGGCGATATTTGAATTGTGTCCTTCTGGCTGCTTGTAATATTTTCTCTTTTACTTGGGAGTTCTGGAACTTGGCTATAATATTCCTAGGGGTTGGTTTTTTGGGATCTCTTGCTCAGGGCAGTCGGTGGATTCTCTCCATTTCTATGTTGCCCTCTGCTTCTAGGATATCAGGGCAATTTTCAATTATCTTTCCTAAATCTGTTTTCCATATCAGTTGTTTTTTCAATGAGATGTTTCACATTTTCTTCTAATTTTTCATTCGTTTGGTTTTGAAGTAATGAGTCCTGATTTCTCGTAAATTCATCAATCTCCCTGAGTTCTACTCTTTGTCTAAAGGATTTGTTTTCCTCAGAAAGCTTTCTTATCTCTTTTTCCATCTGGCCTATTTTGCTTTTTAAAGCATTCTTCTCCTCAATAACTTTTTGAACTGTTTTATCCATTTGACCTAAGCTGATTTTTAGCATGCTATTTTCTTCAGCATTTTTTTGGATTTCCTTGACTAAGCTGCAGACTTCATTTTCATGTTTTTCCTGCATCTCTCCTTTCTTTTCCCAGTTTTTTTTCCAACTCCCTCATTTGATTTTCAAAGTCTTTTTTGAGCTCTGTCATAGCCTGAGCCCAATTTCTGTTTTTCTTGGAGTCTTTAGATGTAGGAGCTTGTGCTTCCTCATTTTCAGACTGAGTGTTTTGATACTTCTTGGGATCACAGGCAAAATATTTCTCAATGGTGTTCCTCTTGTTTCTCTGCTTACTCATTTTCCCAGCCTGAGCCTGGTTTGGGGCTACTTCCTGAGCTTTTGGGACACTCCCACAAAGGTCTCAGTGTGTGAGGCTCTGTCCTCCCTCCTGGTCTGTGAATGACCGTAAGCGTCCCCCTCTGCCATGGGGCCGAGGTGGGGGGGGGCTGCTGTTCTATTGGGGGGCCTAGACTGCGATCAGGATCTGAATGTGGTCAGAGCCCCAGAGTCCTGTTCCAGGGGCAGAGGACAGAGCTCTGCAGTCTCTCTTCACTCCCCTCCCTCAGCTAAATGGGCTCATGCCCTGGGGGCTCCGCCTGCTTCTGTGTCCTGGTCTGCCTTGGCCACCCTGCTGCTCCTTGCTCTCTGTGTGTCCTGAGGGCTGGGCTTCATGTGCTTTCTCTGGCAGAGGTCCCCCCCCCCACCACTCTTCCCCCAATTTGTGCCCGGTGCTCCCCAGGGTGTAGCTCAGGAAACTCCCCAACTGCTGTGAGCCACAGCTCCCAGCGCCCTGGGGCTGCCTCTGGGAGACTGAAGTTCTTTTGCTCTGGCGGGCCGCCCCTCCAACCCCGGGGAGCAGAGCCTTTCTGCTCTTTTCCAGGTTACCTTGAGTAGGAGAACGGCCTCACTGGGTCCCTCTGTGGGTTCTGTCTCTCGAAAATTTAGTTAAAGTCCTTAGTTTCCAAGGTTTATGAGAGAGAGCGCCTAAGACAGAATCTCCTGTCGCCATCTTGGCTCCACCCCCGGAATCGAACATATTTAAAAATGAATGTTAAAGTATTTTTGCATGTAATTGGAAAATATAATATTGAAGAAATATTAAATTTAAAGGTTGCAGACATGCTATGTGTTCTCTCGTAACAAGATTATTATGGAAATGTTTTGCAGTACATTTATAACTTATATCAAATTGCTTTCTCAGTGGGGTTGGGAAGACGGAAGATAAAATACTTTGGAACCCAAGTAATAAAAGAAAATTTTAAACATTCATTTTTACATGTAACTGAAGAAACATAAAATAATAAATAAAATTTTAAAATAAAAACAGAATAAGAAAGGTTGCAGTCCTGTTACATAGTATGTGAATAGTAGGACTAGTGCTAACAAATATAGCTGAGGCAGCTAGGTGGTGCTGTAGATAGCTGCCTGTAAAGTTAGGAAGACCTGAGTTCAAATTTAACCTCAAATACTTTACTTATTGTGTGAGCCTGTGTAAATCAGTTAAGTTCTCTCTCCCTTGGTTTTCTCATCTGTTAAATGAGAATGCCAGTAGCTCCTACTTCCGAGATTTATTTTTTTTGTAATATTTTTCCCAGTGACATCCACATCCAAAGTATGGAGTCTACATGCAGACCAAATCATACTATTTTCACTTTTTAAAACTTGTTTTTTTTTTTCCTTTCTTATGGTTTTTTCCTCTTTACTTCTGATTCTTCTTTCACAACATGATGAATATGGAAATATGTTAAACATGATTGTACATGTATAACCTATATCAGATTACTACTCACTGTCATCGGGAGGGGGGAGGAAAGGAAGGAGGAAGAAAAATGTGGAACTCAGAAGCTTACCAAATGGTGAATATTGAAAACTATCTTTGCATGTAATTGGAAAAAATAAAGTAAAATAACTTTCAAAAATAATATTTTTCCCAGTTATATACGATCACTATTTTAGCATGTTTTTAAGAAATTTTTGAGTCCCTTCCTCCCTCCCCTCCCTCCTCCCCCCACTTCCTGAGACAGTAAGCACTTTCATTGCAGGTTATACATATGTAATCATGCAAAGCTTTTCCATATTCAGTATGTTCTGAAAAAAAACACAGACTATGAGCAAAAACAGGAAAATGAAAAATAAGTATACTTTTATCTTTAGATTCTATCTTGACTTTTTTTGGATGGTGTAGAATTTTTTTTTATCATGAATCTTTTGGAATTGTCTTGGTACATTGTATTGAAAATAGCTAAGTCATTCAGAGTTGATCATCATAATATTGCTTATTGTCCTCCTGCTTCTGGTTACTTTATTTTTTTCAGTCATTAAGTTTTTCCAGGTTTTCTGAAAGCATCTTGCATACAAAACTTATTAAGCAGATGATTCTTTTTTAATAAATTCATAATCCTAGAATAAATTTTAAGAAAAATCCTTCCAAGATATTAAGAAGTAGAAACAACTACCTTTCTTTATAAAAATTGAACTTCAACAACTCATTTTCTTACAGAACACTAGCATTCCATTACAATCATATACTACAACTCATTCAGCCATTCCCCAACTGATGGGCATCCTTCTCAAGGTTATTGTGAAGATCAAATGAGATAATATGTGTAAAGCTCTTAAATTTTAAAAGCTCTGTAAACCTTAAAGCATAGTAGATGCATCCTAGTTCAGACAAGTTTGACTGGATTGCAAAGAGTAGGAAGGATAGTAAAATGGAAAGGCAGTTTATAGGGCACTTAAAGCTAAACAGAGGTGTTTCTATGCTATTCCAAAGGTATTAGATGCCATTGAAGGTGATTGAATTGGGGAGTCACGTGATCAGATGAAGCTGTCCTAAAATGAAAGAAAGTTCATTATAAAACAAGTGTTTTAGATAGCCGAGTGGAAGGTACAGACAGTTCTGGAGTAGGAACAGGGCTCAGGGAATGAAGGAGGATACAGCTGGGACTGGAAATGGGTTTTTGTTCATTGGTAGTCAGGAGTTCAGTATCACTAGGATGTGGATGGAATGAGGAGGTAGACATAGGTTACCCATTGGGAAATAAGTCCAGGTGGCATATCAGAAGATGAGAGAAGATCTGCTGAGAAGACAGGTGATTTAAAAGTTTAAGGTCTCTCCTGGGTCCAGGCCCTCAAAGTCTTCCTCACTTGCTTGACCTCCTTGTAGGCATAAGTGTCTCATAGGTAAAAGAACATTTATAAATAGAAGCAGTTTTCATAATAGCAAAAAACTGAAAACAAAATAGATTGGATTGTCCTAAACAGATTATGGATGTTGAATATCAATTTGACCAAATTATTTCCAGAAAGACAGATCTCAATTTTGCAAATACAAATAAAACAGTACATCAATGGAATCTAATTCATTTTTTAAATAAATAAATTTAAATAAATTTATTGATGCCTTTTAATTATATATCACAGTTATTTCAGTAAATATCTAGATTGAACTCTCACAACAAAGCAATTAAGCAAAAGCATCAGATTTAATCTTCTTGACAGCCTTTCAGCAGGATATGACATTTTGCCAATAGACTCCTTTTTGACAAAGAAGTTCTGAGGTCTTCTTTGACATAAGAGGGGGCCGAACAGCTGAAGGCCAAGTACCTGGCCACAGATTTTGAACAGCAATATTTTAAATTTCATTGTTGACTAAAAAAAACTTTTTTCTTAAGCTGTTCAGTGGCAGGGTATACCTTTCACAAGTACAAATGGGGAAAAATTTTTAGCTAGACAAGGGGTAGTGGTGGACATAGGAGAAAAGCTGCATAAAATTGAAACACTTTTGCACAAATAAAATCTGCAGCTAGAATTAAAGAATTGGTAAAATGGGAAAAATAAATAGCTCTGTTAAAAGTCTATATACAAGATATATTGGGTATTGATACAAATCCATATGAATAAAAGCTATATTCCCCAGTACATAAGGGGATTAAAGCATATGAACAGGCAATTGATTCAAAAAATTAAAAGCTCTCTGTTAACCACATGAAAGAATGCCCTATAAGCATTAACAATAAGAGAAATTCAAATTAAAACTGAGACTTTACCTTACACCAAGGTAGTGGCACAGTGAGTGGAGAAAAAGGGACAGATGCAAGAGATAGGGTGGAGGTAGAATGTAACAAGGTAACAACTTGTTAATTGAAAAAATATCTAGGTCAAGGGAGAGTGAGAAGTAGAGGAACACAGTGAGATTTTCAACAGGTATGATCTCAGATACAGAAGTTTGAGGGGAGGGGTAGGTTTGCAAGAAAATGTAAGAATAAGGTCTGATTTGAATGTATTGGAGATGGCTCCAGAAGATCCGGTTTGAAATGGCCACTAGGCAGTTAATGGTGTGGGAGAGACTGGGGTTGGATCTATAAAATGTGTTTTCTATGTAGAGATAATAAATAAAACCTAGGAACAGATGAAGACCTCTAGAAAGAAAAAAGGAGAGAAGCCCAGGACAAAGTCTCACAGAACAGCTGCATTTAGGAGGTGTGATGCAGATGAGGAGTCAGTAAAAGAAATTAGGAGAAGTTATCAGACTGGTAGGAGGGGAACCAGGGAAGAGAAGTGTCTCCAAATCCCAGAGAGGAGAAAGGATACAGAAGGATACTGCCCAACAGCATCATCTGCTGCAGAAAGAACACACATACACTGAGGGTGACTGAGAAAATATCATCAGCAAAGTGAGAGATAAGGTGAAGAAGTGGGTCTAAGGTGATGTTTTCAGAATGTGACTAAAAAGGAGACAGGATTTTAAAGTTGGGAGACATTTGGATACATTTCAAATCTCTGTGGATTGGGTATGATATAAATCTATATGAATAAGAGCTTATATTCCCCAGTACATAAGGGATTAAAGGATATGAACAGGCAATTGATTCAAAAGAATAAAAACTCTCTTAACCATATGAAAGGATGCCCCTGTAGCACTAACAATAAGAGAAATTCAAATTAAAACTGAGACTTTACTTCACACTAAGGTGATGGCACAATGAATGGAGAAAAGGGGATAGATGCAAGAGAAATAAGAGAATAAAGATAAGAAGTAGGGAATGGAATCAAAATGATGAATGGAATAAATTCCTATAAGAGATGGGAAGGAGTATTGTGGGGACTATGTTAAAAAATCAGGAATTCCATGGAGCTGTGAAGCGCCAGTTGAGTTTAATTTAAGTGGATTTGCTTAGCTTGGTGGTCTGCTTCTTACATGCTTCAGAAGCATGTAAGAAGTAAATACAAGTCAGGGTGTGGGGGTCATCCAAGGGTGGGCTTATCAGTCACTACAAGGAAGCAATGGATCCAGCAAGTATTGTTGATTTGATCAACCATAGCATCCACAGAATTTGAAAGGGGTAGGGGCTGAGGTGAATATGAATAATAGGAAAGAAAAGTAGCAGGACAAAAGTTCCCACTTCAACAGATGGTCACTCTGAATTGCAGGAATTAATAAAAAAAACAAGCTCAAAATTTGCTTGCTATAGGACAATCAGGACCCCTGCTCTCCAAGGTCCTGTGGTGACTGAGTATGGAGTTGGTGGGAGTGATGGTTGCTCCAAATTCTGGAAAACTGGAGCAAAGGTGCAGCACAATGTGCTGTCCTGGGTCTGGGACAGTTAACAATGACATGTTCAGGGCCATCTCTGAAGCCTCATAGACAATGAGCCACACTCAGAAGACAACCTGCACTCAGGCCAAACACTGATTTCCCATTCTCTGAGTCATTGGAAGTACAGGCCTTGGCATGTTTTTGGCAACCCGCAGCTCGGGTTCTTTGATGAATGTGAGCCCCTTCTCTGAGGCTACCCAGTCAGAATTAGAACCCGAGTCTCCTGATTTATGGTCCTATCTTCTCATAGTGATGTCAGATTGTTTTGGAATTGTTTGTTTTTAATTCTGGAAAGAAAGGATCCACTGTGCGGTAAAGTCATCTTCCCCATCTCCAAATCCATGTCCCACTCCCTACTGCTCAGTGAGGACACATGTCGCTCTGTTATTGTTAAACTTGTACATATGTCCCTTAATGGTGTTGTAGACTCCTTCTGGGGGCAGATGTCTTATATATCTTGCTCTTTTCCAATTCTCCTTGTCCTCTATAGCTAGCAAGTTGTAGGCATGTCATAGACTGTAATAAATATTTGTTAAATGAATGAATAACCTCCCTGGTACTGTTTTTGGTCATAGGTGATTACTTTGGAATCTTGAAGGATGCAAGAGTGACGAAGTTTCCATTTAGTGTCTTGGACAATCCCATGTACTGGGGGAGCACAGCCAGCTATTTGGGGTGGTCAATCATGTAAGTATAAATCTATATTTAGTCTTTTCCCTATAATTATGAATCTATTTCATCTTATTGTAAAATACCAAACTGTTATAATCTCCATAATTAATAATAAATATCCTGTTAATTATTACTAATTATTGTGCCTAAAATAATTCATGGAACATAGAGGGTATTTAGCAAATGCTTGTCAATTGATTGACTAACTAATTGCCTTAAGGTAAAAAAACATGATTTATTCATAATTCAAAACCTAAAACAGACCTTAAAAAGCATATTCTAATCTGCTATTTTACAAATGAGAAACCTGAGATCCAAAGAAAGGAAATGACTTGTCTAAACTTATATGGTAATAATAGAGAAGGTACCAAACTCAGGTCTGTAATTCTCAGTCCATTGTTCTTTATCACGCTTCTTTTTTTCTCCTCCAGTACATAGCCAAATCCCTTCACAGGGAGATGCTCAATAAACATTTGTTGTTTGATTTCAGCTCCATGAAATCAGTCATGACTCTTTTGATCTTTTTTTTTGTTTGTTTGGTTTTTTTTTTTTTTGTTTTTAGTTTTTGCAAGACGATGGGGTTAAGTGGATTGCCCAAAGCCACACAGCCAGGTAATTATTAAGTGTCTGAGGACAGTTTTGAACTCAGGTACTCTTGACTCCAGGGCCAGTGCTCTATCCACTGCACCACCTAGCCGCCCCTTTTTGATCTTTTTAAGAGGGAATCCAGGGTGTCTAAGTGGAACAGTGGATAAAGCACCAGCCTTGGAATTAGAAGGACCTGCATTCAAATTCAGCCTCGGACACTTAGTACCTGCATGATCTTGAACAAGTCACCTAATTCTGATTGTCTCTAAAAAAACAAAATTTCAGATGGAATCCCTGAAAATGGTAGGCTAGTGATCACCCAATCAGATCTCATGCTAACTCACATGGGAAGCCCCTAGTGGGTTAATATTAAACAATTTTTGTAGAGAGGTGAGGAAAATGGTTTTTATAGGCAAATGTGTCAATTTTTTTTCTTATGGTGGGAAAAAAAATCAGCAACTGCTTAATCACTTTGAAAGTCAGAGTAGGCTAGAAGAAAGGACTGAGACTCAAGGGACTTGACTTTGAAGATAACTCAGTGACATCAGGAAAATCACTTCACATCTTTGGGATTCCCTTTCCTTCCCTATAAGATGAGGAACATGAACAAGCCAATCTCTTCTGGCCTCGTTCAGCCATAATACTTTATGACTTTCTTATTTTCTCTTGACCAAGGAGGCAGTATTATTCCTATTTTCCAGGTAAGGATACTGAGGCCCAAAGAGTTGATGTCACTTAGTAATTCAACCAGAAGAAGAGTCTTAACCCATGTTTTCCAGATTCTAGCACTCTTTATCTGTTATGCCAAATTGCTCCTGATGCTAGGTCATTTGCCTGACTGATAGTAGGTGCTTAATAATGCATGTTAATTGATTGATTCCTTTGTTTGAGACACTCTGCTCAGTTAGAAAAGGATTGGGTCCATTGGCACCCAGTGGCCTCCCATAGGCAGCCTTTGTCCGGTGGGGCTTTTGTACTGTCCTAGATCCTGGGTATATTTAGGAGATGGTTAATGACCCTTATAAAATCATTTCAACTACAACGTAGCAGCATAGTTTTTAGCAACTATTTCAGTCATCAAATTGAAGACACTGGGGGAGATTGGGAGGAAGGAGAAAGGAAACAGACTCTAGCCCAAGACATCTGGGATTCTGGCAGCCTCCAGGCAAAGAAAGTCAATAGCTTGTGTGAAAGAATATTTTCATGTATTGGAAGCTGAGTCTACATATCATTCGTGAAGAAGAAAAAAATTATGGCTATTAGGAGATATGTTATGAGCTACTCCTTGCTCAGTTGTTGTTGCAGAAACCGGAAAGATTTTTTTTCACTGTTAATAGGAAAAAATTCTCATGGGTCCCTTGGAGATTATAACTCTCTATCAGCCAGGGAGTGCTTATGGAACCCAGATCCCCAGGTGAGCTGCTAAGTAAGCCTTGGGGACTCTTTGGAGAATGACTACTATTTACTGTTCTGTGAGGGGGAACCCAGAGCTGCTACTGTCATGAAGCAGTAGTGGGAGTGGAAGTGGGAGGAAAAGGAGGATTGATTGTGGCCTGTCTGAGAGCCCATTAAAGATGGGCAATGTTTCATGCAGGCCCCACATTGCTGACCAAGCAGGACTACTCGTAAATCTTCATTGAAGGCCATCTGTCTCAGCCCCCAGTGTCCTTCCTCTGTGTGGCTTGAGAGAGAGAATGGGGGTGGGGAGAGAGATGGCATTATCATGGATTTTATTAAGACACAAAGAACATATACAAAGAATAACCTGTGTTGTATAAACTGAGGACCTTGGTTAAGAATCCCTATTGAAACTCTATTACTTACTTTCCTTAATGAGTAGAGGGAATTGGAGCAACCTAAGAATCCTGCTGCAGGAGTGGAGGCAGGGATGAGGAGGAGACAAGAACTTCGATAACTTTTATACAAGCTGTGAAATTGGGGAGGATGCAGAAGGCAGTGGAGGGAATCACTGAAAGGAAACTTGACTGACTTCACTATTTTTCCAGTCTTTGGTCCTAGATTTCCTATGGAAGCCACAAGAAAGCCAGGGTCCTCTCCTCAGTTACTTTCCCTCTAGTCCCAGGTTTTAGTTTCCTTATCTTATATAAAAGGAATAAAACGAGAGGGGCTGATACTCTCAAGGTCCCTAGAAAAGCCCATCTTCTCATCCTTCCAGTTGACATGCACAAGTTGGAGTGAGATGCTCTGTCAGAAAGGAATGTGGGAAATTAGACCATTTGGATAAATATCTTTATCTGTCAGGCATTGAACTAAACTGAAACAACCAGAAGCTTAAAGTGAAGTAAACTAATATGATCAACTCCAAAAATTGTTGCTGCTGATTTTTAACTAAACCCCAACCTGAACCAAAGTTTCTTTGTTGTTTTTTTTAATTTACTTCTCTCTAAATTCAGTGAATTAGTTAAGATTAAAATCAGAATCAGTGGATGAAAATAATGTAAAAATCTCAAGATTATCTCCCTTTTCCTCTAGTGAGAAGCAGCATGTGTAGTGGGTAAATGAACCAGCTTAGAAGCCAGGCAGTCCTGGGTTCAAGTCTTGCCTCTGACACATACATGCTGTGTGACCTGGAGCAAGTCACTTGACCTCTTAAGTGTTGTAGGGTGGTGTTGTCAAACCAAATAGAAGTGGATTCCTGTCATCCCAATCATATTTTAAAATTTTTTTTTAATTTAAGGAAATGGTTAAGTGACTTGCCCAAGATCACACAGCTAGGCAATCATCAAGCATCTGAGGTCAGACTTGAACTCAGGTCCTCCTGCCTCCAGGGCTGGTGCTCCATCCACTGTGCCACCTAGCTACCCTCTCAATCACATTCTAATCTGGTTCTGGTCACAGTGAGGAATTTTGCAGTCCCCCAATTTGATGCCATTGTTCCAGGCAGTTCTCTAGTACTATAATGTTATAGAGAAATTATTGACCTTTATTGGTAGAGAGAGTTCCCCATAGCAATAAAATCACAAATCTAATCCCAATCCCCATCCCCATCCCACTCCTCCAATCTCATTGCACTTATAACAGAAATAGATAATAAAATTAAAACACTAAGACTAGAAGTGGCTTCAGAAATCTCAGTCAACCAATCATTTTACAGATGAGAAAATGAAGACCTAAAATAATGAAATAACTTCCTAAGGTCATGTGGTTAGTTGGCAGTCAATCTGGGTTACGAATCCAGAAGTCCTGACTCCTAGTCCAGAGCTCTAGCCCTCTGCCACATGACCTGTTCCCCAGATTGGAATAGAACTAATCTTTGAATTGATTTGTGCATCTGATGTGTCACATTGGTTTTTAGGAACCTTTAAAAACAAAGAAAACTGATACCAGGATTTTTAGTTAAGAGATTGAAGTCCCTGTCACTAGTTCCCAAGGAACCTTCTAACTAAGATACTCCTCCTTATTTCAGCCTATTAGAATCCCTCTTTTCCTACAAGATAGCTCAATCATTATTTTCTATATGAAGCTTTTCCTGATTTCTCCCAACCACTATGTTTATGTATTATGTCACACACACACACACACACACACACACACACCCCCCTACCTATATACACACACACACACATATATAATATATATATATAACTATCTTATATTTATTTCTTCTATGTAGTAATTGTTTCATTCCTTATATTTTTATTCCCAGAGTCTAGTCCAGTACCTGACAGGTAATGGGCTTTTTAATAAATACATTAAAAAACAAAAAAGAAAAATCCTCCTACCAACCTAGAGCTGTTAGAAGAATCAAAGAGAGGCTGTCTTTCAATACTTTGAGCTTCTTGGAAGAAAGGTGAACCCAAGGTATTCATTATATGATTGTCTAGGATCAAGAGAAGGCTTGGGACCATTTTCTTGATTTTATAAACTGTTCTATTGAGACACAAAGTGCACAGTATAGTGCCATAAATCACAAAGCCAATGAATGTCATTAAAAACTCCTACCTACAAAATGGACTGGTTCTCATATTTAAAACAAAATAAGACAAAACCCACCACTTTGTACCCACATCCCTGGGAAAGGAGAGTGCCATTGAGTGGAATTCTCATCTGAACGGGATAATTCGACTAAGGTTGTTCAACCTTTTGAGTAGGTAAATAAACTTGTCAAAAGGGAAAACACAAGGATGTGATTTATTTATTTAGACTTTCAACAAGGGTGCTAACTTAAAGCTTTTTTTCTTTTTATTTGAATGTTTTGTTATTAAAAGGGAAGTAGCTTACTGACCAGGAATAGGGATCAATGAATGGATCCTTCTCTGGGCATTGAGGTATAAACAATAAAATCCCAATTGCTACCAAGGCTGTTTCTTATAAATGATCTAGGAGAGGGGGATTGTTAGGACACAGGAAAAGGATTTAGGAGTCACTGCTGGTCATTCCCTAAAGTATCAACCCCAAAGTTTTTATCAGTCAACACATATTTGTGAAGTTCTTATTTGACTGGAGATAGAAAAACAGTTCCTGGTATCAAAGAACTAGGGGGACAACTTGTTCACATATAAGGGACATAAAACATAGAAAATAAACACAAAGTCAGTTTGGTAGGATGATCTTAGAACCTGGGGTGGGATTGGGGGGGGTATAGAAGGGAAATCAGGAAAGGCCTCATATAGAGCTTTTGAACTACACTTGGAAAAATTAGGGGTTCTGTGAAGCACAGATAAGACAGAGATGCAACAATTTGTTCAAAGACATAAATTAAAAAATAAAAGTCCACCATGAAGGGTACCAAAGTATAAGACAGCTATCCGAGAAAATTTCATGTCTCAGAGGAGACAGAATGGGAAAGAAGGAATAGAAGTGATCAAAGGTCTGGCTGTTTCCATAGGAAGAAAAACAAAGAAAAAGGATATTCTGCTTAGAAATGTAAAGGATATAAGATTAAATCTTGTAATAGGGGTTTGATTAATGTCATTCTGGAATTTATGGTCAGAGAGACAGGTGGGGCAGCTAGGTGGTACAGTGGATAGAGCACTGGCCCTGAAGCCAGGAGGTCCTGAGTTCAAATTCGAGCTCAGACACTTAATAATTACCTAGCTATGTGACCTTGGGCAAATCACTTAACTCCACTGCCATGCAAAAAAAAAAAAAGTATTCCTTTTCAGCCCTAAAAAGAGATTTGGACTATCAGGGTCTTTGAACTCGGTGGACCCGAGTCATAGTGAGATTTTGAAAACTCCTATTTTCAAAAACAACAACATAGGGAGAGTCTGCAAGAGAGTGTATACCAGATTTGCTTACAAGGTATTTATCTCTTTGGATGAAAGGTTGAACCAGATGACCTGGAAAAACCCCTTCTAAGATTCTTTGATTGAATGAAAGAAAGAATGCATTATTGAGCAGTTGTAAGGGATTATTATTATTATTATTATTATTATTATTATTATTATTATTATTATTATTATTGAAAAGCATCATTTTTGAAAACAGCCCCCCCCGTTCTGAGACATGCCAGTGTAACAATATAGTGAGAGAAGAAAGTGAGAAGTAGAACAACACACAGCGTCAGTAAAGAGCCTGATGATGAGTATGATGATGATGATATTTGTCTTTCATTCTTGAAGAAGGCCATGACATCAGGGAGATGATACCATGACAAGCACAAGCCTCATTTTCTCCTCCAGAGCCATCTGGGTCCAGTGGTCAGATAGCATGACTGGAGATGGCCCTGTGGATGTGAGGTAATCAGGGTTAAGTGGCTTGCCCAAGGTCCCACAGCTAGTAAGAGTCAAGTGTCAGAGGCTGGATTCGAACTCCCATCCTCTTGATTCCAAAGCAAGTGCTCCGTCTAGCTGCCCCCAGTAATAAACCTTCCTTCTAGTAACATCAGAGCACCCATTATCTCAACTGTTCTGCCTACATCAACAGGGCCTCATCTTATGTTCTGCCTTACTGGCAATTAGAAGTTATGAATCCAGGGACAGTGTCTAATTTTCTTTGCAACCCTCTCTTATCTCTCAGGACCTAGTGCAGTAAATGTAATAAGGATTTAATAAATATTTGTTAAATGTAAAGACTGGCAAATTGCCTTCTGTGGGGGGTGGGGGGGGAGAAGTAAGATTAGGGGAAAAATTGTAAAACTCAAAATAAAGAAAATCTTAAAAAAATATATTTGTTAAACTGAATTGCCTGGTCAATAATCCCTCCCTGAATGACAGACATCCTTTTAGGACACCCCCCTCTCCTGACTGCTGCCACTATTAGCTCTAGAATTTGTTTTAATCAAAAAAAAAACCTGATATTCTCTTGGATCTTTCCTCATCATTGATCTAGAAGCTAGAAGGGAGTCCCTGGGAGATTTAAAAAAATTTGTGTACCAGCTCCAGGATAGAACTTGTGTTACAAGACTGTGGGACCCAGTGCCAAAACTAACATGCTGAGTGTCCACTGATTGCTCCCTGTTGACTTGGAAGCTGACAGTCTAGAGACTTCTCTTCCTCAAATCATCCAAAACCATTAGCCCGTTAACTGTTAACCTGTAAGAACTAGCTTATTCCAGCCTGTGAATCAGGAGGTAGCTATAGAAATAAATTGGAGAAACAGTGTGACAGCAGCTATTTTTAGAAGCAGGAAGCAGATGTGACTATATGACTCCTCAGCCTTTGTCACGAAGGAGCTGTTCTTTTTCATTAGCCTTAGAAGTCAAATGTAAGTCTCGTCCGTGAAAAATACTTAAATGAAGAGACAGTAGGATTCTTGTTTTGACTTGTACTCAGCCAAACATATGGGCCCTTCTGCTTAGACAGATGATGAAGAGATTCTCATTCCCCTCCCTCTCCTATAACAAAGGTAGAACCAAATGTGCAATGGCGATTTTAGACTGGGAGAGCAGGAATCATAAAGAGCTCCAGAGTTCCCAAACTCCACATTCTCATTTAGCCAAGAAATCAGACCTTGGAGCATAGTGCTCTGAGAGGACACAGGTGAGAAAAGAGTGCCACAATTCACTTGCCACCCAGAGGTTATTGAATATTCTAGGACCCAGATCCTCAGGCCTTTTGGAAAATTCAAGAATGGATAGCCTCTACTACTTTCAGTACCCCATAGTAACTAGGGAAGTCTCAAATGCATTCATGTCCCTGGTTTTCTTCTAAGGGGAAGCTTCCTAGATATAGGGATTAAGGAGACTTTGGAGTATGGAGCAGTATGGTTGAATGTCAAGAACATTGACTTTGGAGATCAAATCCTCCCTCTTTGTGACCTTGTTAAATCACTAAACCTCTATGAGTCTTGTTGTCCTCATCCGTGAAATGACAGGATTGGAATAGTTGGCCTTTAGATTCTGTGGTCCAATGATCAGTGAACAGTGAGGTTCATCTAATAATGGTATATTAGAACTTCCATATAATACCTGCATATGCTGAGTCAGAATTTGGCTTATAATGGGGCTAGCTCCTGTGCCCAGTGGCTCCATTCCAACAGTTTTGAGAGGGCCTTGTTAGAAGCCAGTTTTCCCTATAGAAAGTGGTCCCATAGTAAGAACGTTGAAGAAGAAAAAAAAGCATTATAGGAAAATTCATCAGAGGACTGAGTCACATGGAATGATTCTCTGAGCCAGGCCAGGAAGGCTCACTAGTATGTTCCAGATCTGAGCTAAGACCTTCCTTTTTAAGGGTTTCCTGAATGAACTTCATCCTTGAATAAGAACTATACAAGCACCTAGGTGGGGTGTAGCAGACCATTTGAGCAGGAATTGGATCATGATGCTCATGTGTAGAGTGGCATGTGATTGATTTAACTCTGCCCTCTATGAACTACCAAGATTTGGTCTAGATTAGATTGTAAGAGTCCCAGCTAAGGATGCATTGCTCTTCTCTTTTGTCTATGCTCCTTCAACAGTACTCATTACAGGGTTTACATGGTCTCTTCACATAGGGAGTATATGATATCAGGTAGTGAAAGGTTGGGGGATGGGAATTACCACAAACAACTTTGTCAAGAATCCCAACTCTCCCCACATATTTCTCTTCTGGCTCCAAGTACTCACAGCATCTTAAAATGTTAGCTTTGGAAAGCATTTCATCTATTTTTCTTATCTAACTTCCTAATTGTACAGAGGAAAAAACTGAGACATAGCAGGTTAATATCAGGGACAAATCTGAAAGACCCCAGGTCTCTCAACTTTCATTCCAATTCTCTATCCATTATACCATCTGAAGACCATGAAAATGGGAATTGGAAAATTTCATTACCTAGCCCCAATTATATCAACTAAATTACGGAAAAAATCCAGAAATTAGAGGGGAAGGTACAGTAGAGTATTGTTTTCTAAAAGAGCTGTTTTGATTGATACTGATTTGATGGACAGTGGCCTAGGGTTGACATCAGAAAGACCTGAATTTGTTTCTCCTCCCAGTCAGTGCTCAAGAGAACTCTTACAAGATTATAATCTATAGCAGTGCCGCTATTCCCCTTTGATAGAGGGAACTCCCTCTACCAATGAAAACTTACATTTGAACCACCCCCCCTCCCAAATTAGATGTCCCAGTCAGTGCTGGAATGGTAGCCAAATCAGAGTTGTAGAGCCACAGAATGCCAGAGCTAAAGATGAAATCATCAGTTTCAATCTTCTCCTTTCTTAGAGAAGAAAGAAAAAGGAGTCTTAGTGACTCCTAAATATTTGTTTTAATTAAAAAAGCTGATAATCTTTCCTTATCACTGACCTAGAAGGGAGTCCCTGGGAGATTAAAAAATTGTGTACCAGTTCCAGGTTAGAACTCGTGTTACAAGATTGTGGGACATGATTTACTTAAAGTCAAGTCAGCCTTCTTATCTGTAATAATCATGAGAATAATAACAATAGTCCCTACAATCAAATGACATTGTATGTATGTCAGTTTTTACTGTGATTATAGAAAAATGATCTTCTTTGATCAATGGATTCCAGGAAGAAATAGTCCTGGGAAAAGTCACTCCTTAATTCTTATATTAAATGTTCTATGGACAGTTGCATAAGTGGATTAAAAAGCTGCTCTTTTTTTATTTGAGTAAAAGTATTAATATGAAAGCTTATCTTAGGTGGGTTTGGTATAACTTAAGGAGCAAACCGGATGGAAGGGTTAGTGTGTCCTCATGAAGCTCCCACATTTATTTTGATTTCCTCTGCCAGTACTCAATAATGTGAGAATGTGTTTTTTCCTTTCTTTATATCCTTCATCCCCCATCCCCACACCCCCAAGTTTGCTCAGGAATTGAGTAGTCGGTAGCATGATGTCTTTCACTGTTGTGTCCAGGCAATGATGGTCAATACTTCAACCTATTATGGGGCATGTTTTCCCCATTGTTTGAATTCTCAAGATTTGGTTGATGAGGATCTGTCATTTGTCAGTCCCTGACAAATAATTTTATCCACTGAGTCATGGCTGGCTAGGATCAGTCAACAGGTGCTAAATTTGCATGAGTGGACATGAGTAAGTGGTCCTGTTTCCTTGCATAGTGCATGCTGTTTTTAATAATGATAGCATTCGGTGGCAGCTAGGTGGCGCAGTGGATAGAGCACCAACCCTGAGTCAGGAGGACCTGAGTTCAAATCCGGCCTCAGACCCTTAATTATTATTTAGCTGTGTGACCTTGGGCAAACTACTTAACTCCACTGCCTTGCCAAAAAAAATAATAATAATAATGATAGCATTCTCACCTTTCTAACAATTTAGCATATAAGTATGTATACTTTTGTGTGTTATGAAATAAAAATACCTGAACTAGACAGGGAATCAAGGCAGAAACCTATTAATGAGCAAGGACAGAACTCTGCCAGATAATAAAAGTAATCACCTCCTAGAGCTGTGAGGCTCAAATGAGTTCATTTGAACTCATTTTATTACTCATTATTATTGAATCCATCTTATCTTACAGATAAGAAGGCTGACTTGACTTTGCTGCTCTTAAAGTGCAATCTAAATACTAGCTAGTAAGAGTATATGTTTGTTTGATATGTCTTATCAAGAAATATTAGCTACTATGTTCACTAATAGGAGCCCTTTTCCTCCCTTATCTTCTCTTCCTTCTAGTTACTTATTATCATCTCCAGTTTTTCCTTTGAGCTCTTGCTTGATACTTTGGGAGCTAACAGGCTGTGGTAAAGATTAGATGTTTCTGGGGGTAGTGAGGAGGCTTAGAGATTATCCCCCACAGGCTATTAGGGCCACATTTTGTACTCAGGAGCCCTGGTCTGACTCCTACCTGAGGCAGCCTAGTGCCTCTGTTCTCAGGTATTTGCTAATCCCATTTTCTGTTGGATTGATTTAGACATAGGTGTCCTGGGGACAGGGCGGAAGGTGAGATGCAGGGGAAAGTCTCTTGGTGTTCCCTAGTTAGAGCCACTGAGAAATCAATGCATTCTCCCAGCCAGAGGAAAACATAGAGTTCTTAACCTTGAGTCTCTGGACATGTTTTGAAAATAACATTTTGATAACTTTATCTCAATATGAATAGTTTCCTTTCTAACAATCTTAGGGATTTTATTTTATACATTGTTGTGGGAAGGTATCCATATGCTAAAAGATCTATAACCCAGAAAAAGTTTAAGACCTCTGGAAATGGAGGATTCTTTGGCAACATATATTCTAGTTTCTGTGCTGCATGTGGTCCCCTCCAGGGCCTGTGGCTGCACTGAATAACTACCATGGGCCTAGTAGTGTAAGCAGACTCCGTATAAACTCTAGGAGTCCCTTATTCCAAGCTTCACATGCTCTGGCTGCACTGCTCAGATTCACTAAGCATCACACATACTCTTAGGTCTGGGCTTTTTTTTATGGGTCAGTCTCCTGACCCATTAAAGACCACTGGGAGTGAGAAGACCAGAATACTGTACTTACTAATGGTGCCTTTCTGAGCTTCTGGTTCCTCATAGTGAAAGTGTAGATTTGATTCTGGGAGTCAGTAAATTTTAGTTGTGCCCTATCATTCCTAGGACCAAATTCAGCCCTTCTGTGTGACATTTAAATCTGGTCCCTTTCCGACTTTCCAGTCTTCTTACTCATTGCTCCTATCTACTCACCACAGTATAGTCATATTGGCCTGGCTGCTGCTCCTCACCCCATTCCTCTATCTCTCTGGCTTGTTGTATTGATGATCTGCCGTGCTTACCTTGGAGCGCTTTCCATTCCTTTCTCTCTGCCTCTTGGAATCCCTTACTTCTTTCAAGTCTCAGCCCAAGAAACACCTTCTGCAAAAGGCCATTCTTTCCCACACCTCTTAGTTGCTAGGGCCTTCCCCCTTATATTATCTTGCACCAACTTTGTGTGTGTGTGTGTGTGTGTGTGTGTGTGTGTGTGTGCAAAATGCCAATCCTCAAACATAAAAAGGTATGTGTACATTCATACATAACATACATATGCTTGGATTTAGATTGTGGGTGTATATATTTATATATAAGCATATGTATATTATAAATATATATATATAAGTAGGTAAGTTAAGTGTGTATACATACACGTGTGTGGGTAGTTTACTTACCTTTTTATGTGTGATTTTTGTTTGTTTCCCTCTTAATTCCTAGCTGACACACACTAAGCACTTTTTTTTAAGGTTTTTGCAAGGCAATGGGGTTAAGTGGCTTGCCCAAGGCCACACAGCTAGGTAATTATTAAGTGTCTGAGACCAGATTTGAACCCAGGTACTCCTGACTCCAGGGCCGGTGCTTTATCCACTGCGCCACCTAGCCGCCCCTGCTAAGCACTTTTAATAAATGGTTATTGATTGGTTGATTATGGAGATAATACTCTCTTTCAGGGTTGTTGTGAGGATCAGATGAGATCATGAATGTGGAAGTGCTTTGAAAAGTTCAGAACTGCAGAAGAAAAGGAGATGGGTTTTGTCCTCAAGGAACTTTCCATCTAGACAGGAAGCAGTACAGACACAAGAAAGATTAATTAAATTACAAAACAATAATTTGAAAACTGCTACAAGGCAATTCATAAGAAACAAACCTTGTCTCTTCTCATTTAGAGGTACCTCCCACCAACTTTGTTACCAGCTCTTTCTCTCAGACATGATGATGCTCAGAAGATATGGACCAGTCTGTCTTCTCACTCTTTCCTTCCTAGAGGCAGCTAGGATAGCAATGGAGATGGCACTGGATTTGGAGTCAGGAAGACATGAAATCAAATGTGGCCTCAGAGACTAGCTGTATGACCTTGGGCAAGTCACTTAACCCCTATTTCCTTGCAAAAACTTTTTTTATAAAAGCTTACTAGACAATTCACTTGACTCAGCTTCCTCATCGGTAAAAATAAAGATAATAGCTCTTACAAGGTTGTTGTAATGAGATATTTGTAAAGCACTTTGCAATCCTTAAAAGCTCTCTGTATATGCTGGTTATTATTATTAGTAGTATCATCTGCGATGATTTATTACCAACATAAGGGATCATCTTTAGCCTAGAATTCTAGGGATCTGCCCTGTTCTGTTCTGAATTTTTATCAGTTATTTGTGAGAAGTTACAGATGGAACCTGTATCAGATTTATAGGTGACATGAAGGTGAGAAGAAGAGCTATCACAGTGGGCCATAGAAATAGGTTCCAAAACAGATTTTAATGGACTAGAATGCTGGTACTCAGTATATAATGTGACTAGTAAAAGCCAAGCCTTTGAAAGAAGGGATGAAGTTCACTTTAGGGGCTTCATTCAGTTATTCCACAACATAGAACATTCCATATAGATCTCTTCAATGTGTGTTAATTAGTTAAATCAACTGAATTGTCTTTCTTTTCTTTTTCTTTAAAAAATACCTTTAAAATAGTATAAGAGATAGTTTTCTGGGAGAAGTAGGGAGAGAGATACTGGAGGAAATCTCAGCAACATAAAAACAAACAAACAAAAAAACAGAACTGGAGTAAAATGATGTTTAACAAAAGATGGGGGCACAGCTAGGTTGTAGTGGATGGAGCACTGACTCTGGAGTCAGGAGGACTTGAGTTCAAATCCAGCATCAGACACTTAATTACCTGTGTGACCTTAGCAAGTCACTTAACCCCACTGCTTTAAATAAATAAAAATTTTTTAAAAGTGAGTTTATCGGGGTGGCTAGATGGTGCAGTGGATGGAGCACCAGCCCTGGAATCAGGAGGACCTGAGTTCAAATTTGGACTCAGACACTTAATAATGACCTAGCTGTGTGGCCTTGGGCAAGCCACTTAATCCCATTTGCCTTGCAAAAACCTAAAAAAAAAAAACCTAAAAAAAAAGTGGGTTTATCTGCCCCACATAAGGGAGATCTCCCTTAAGAGCATTTTCATGGGGGGGGGGGGGGGGGATGCTATATGCCTACAGTGGAAAGTAGATGTTTAGTAATGGATTTGGTCTGATGGAAATTAGTGCATTAAGGAGACAAGACCACCTTCCCTGAAAGAATGCTGCACCTCCATGAAGTATAAGCAGGGAAGCTGCTCCCCAGAATTAGGGGAGGGGGTAAGGGAAGGGACACATCTCCAGAGATGAAATACCATGACCTTTAGGAAGGAAATGGGTCATGGTGAGGGGATAAGGTTTGAGCCACACAACACAATTCAGGGCATAGAGTAATTTTTTTTTTTATTGAACAATAATTTCTTTCCAGCATTGCTTCCCCAATGAATTGATACTTCTCTAAGTGTAAAACAGCAGAAAGCCAACAAGTCACCAAGCATTAAGTGCCTGTTGTGTGCTACAAATTGTGCTGATCACTAGGGATACAAAAAGCCCCCCCCCCCCCCCAATTTTCTTCTTTCAAGAAATTTACAGTCTAATGGAGAAGGGTGGTGGTGGAACAGAATGGAAGGAGAGGCAAGATGTATAAAGGTGATAATATAGAAATTAGTCGACGAGGAAGCTCAAATCCAAAGATTTAGAATCTTTAACCCCATAAAGAGAATAAAGAACAAAAAAGAAACAAGAAAAGGTATAACATTTTAATCAAAGAGAAAACAGAAAAATTCAGAATATCTGAAAGGGTATAAAAATAGCAGAACATAATAAAGGAAACTTTCTTTTTTGGAAACAGTAAAAGAAAATTAAAACATACAGAAGAACATGATAAAAGATTTTTAAGTAAGCATTTAACTGAGAGGTAAAAGAAAAGGAACAGTGTAGGGAAAGATAAACAAATAAACAAAAGAAATCAGTAATAAGTCAAATACAAAGGAAAAGAGTAAGCAAATGGGGACAAAAGAGGAGAAAAGAACCTATGAGGAATAAATAGATAGTGAGACACAAAGAGTAAATAAATGTATAAAAGAAAAGGCATTAAATATATCCTTTACAGATCATAAGACAAAAAAAGTAATTAAAATAGAGAGCACAAAGAACAGTTAAATGAAGCCTTAATAACAACTTCAGCCCTTCCCCACCATGAATTAAAAATAAATGCTTTTATTATTCATTTCTCAATAACTTGTCAGTCTGTAAAGTATGAATCTTTATAGTAAGGGAATGCCTTAAAAGGACTTGTCTTACCTTGGAATAAAATAATAAAAGTAATAATCTGACATTTGTTGTTATTCCGGCATGTCCAACTTATGACCTTGTTTGAGGTTTTTTTGGCAGTAGTTTAACATTACCTTCTCCACCTCATTTTACAAATGAGATAAGCAGGATGAAGTGACTTGCCCAGGGTCACACAGGTAGTATCTGAGGTGGGACTTGACCTCAGGAAATCTTCCAGGTCCAGCAGTATCTGCTTCATCACCTAGCTGCCCATTAGTACCTTAAAGCTTATAAAGCACTTTTACCCTAGGAAGCTTAATAACATCTTAAATAATGAGTGGGGGAAAGAAAAATAAACATCTAAACAGTAACTTTATTAAAGATGATGAGGGCACCTAGGTGGCACAGTGGGTAGAGCACCAGCCCTGGAGTCAGGAGTACCTGAGTTCAAATCCAGTTTCAGGCACTTAATAATTACCTAGCTGTGTGGCCTTGGGCAAGCTACTAAATCCTATTGCCTTGCAAAAAAAACAAAAAAAAAGATGATGAGACAATGTATCAAAATTCCTGAGATGAAGCAAATGATACTCAGAAGAAAAACTATATCCCTGAGAATATTGGTTTTAAAATAGAGTAAGGAAGGTTTGTTGAACTGAATATGCAATTTAAAAATTTTAATTTAAATTTTAAAAAAATTCAAAAATTGCACCCCCTAAAAAATAAATCTTAAAAAATCAAAGCAAACTTTAAATTTGCTTTTTTTGGGGGGGTGATAAATCAGAAAACAAGACTGATTAAAAACTAAAAGTTGATTCTTTGAAAAAAATGAAACAGTAAAATATCAGTCACAACCTGACAGAGAGAGAGAGTGAGATGGGAGATCAAATTTGCAAAATAAAAAATTAAAGTGAAATCACAACAAACAAATAAAAATGAACATCACAAGATATGGGCTTTATCATCCAAACTTGAGCAGTCAGTTAACAATTAGCAAGCATTTATTAAGTATGGAATATGTACCAGACCCTATTTAAACACTGGGGAATAAAGAGAAAGCCAGAAGCAGCCCCTATCTTCAAGGAGCTCATAGTCTAATATAGGAGAGAAAATACGCAAACCAACTGTGGAAAAATAAGCTAGATGAAGGATAAATTGGAATTCATCTCGGCTTCTTACAGTAAATAAAGTTTTAGCTGCAACTTGAAGGAAGCCAGGGTATCTGGGAGGCAGAGGTAAGGTGGGAGAACATTCTTAGGCATTCCTGGAGCTGGGAGACAGCATCTTGTGTGAACTTCAGCAACGGGGCTGGTGTCACTGGATCAAAGAGTATATGGTTGGAGGAGGGGTGTAAGAAGACTAGAAAAGTACAAGGGGAGGCACTTTATGAAGAGCTTTGAACTCCAAACAGGATTTTCTGTTTGATCCCAGAGGTGCTAGAGAGCATCTGGAATGTGCTGTGTAGGGAGGGTGATGGAGCTAGTTGTATGCAGGGAACCTGACAAGCAGACTCCTACAATAATGGCAGAGTCTGTGCTAGGGTGTGGCAGTGCAAGAGGAGATGAGGGATCATTTATGAGAGATTCTGTGAAGATAAAAATGAGCTAGGTGAGGGCAAGTGAGTTGTCGGGGGGTACATCACCCAAGTTGCAAGCCTGGTTGAGTAAGGCTATCCTCGATGTTGCTTTCTACAGCAGTAGGGAGTTATCTACAAAAATAAAGAATATCTGAATTAATGCTAAGTAGATAGATCTTAAGATAATCCAATTTAAGAAAAATAAATTGAACTAGTTTTGTAATAGAATTAAAGGCAATGGGCAACACTGGTCCAGATGAATTTACAAGAAACTTTTATCAGCCTTTTAACAAACAGTGGATGCTTATCTGTGCAAATTATCCCCCCCCCCCAAAAAATGAGAAAGAAAATACTATCAAACTTTTTTTACAAAACAAATTAAGCTATCAGCAAAACAGTAGAAATAGAATGCTCTGAAATTACAGTAACCAAGCCTAGCCTTAAAATACAAAAAATCAGAAGCTACTTCTCCCCAATTTTCTTTTTACAGACTATGAGTTTGTGATACTGTATGTAATGTCAAAGGTTGTGTGTGTGTGTGTTGTTTTGTTTTTCTACAATAGAAAGTAAATTCCTTGAGAGCAAGAACTCTTCATTTTTACTTTGTATTCCACTTAATTAGCATAGTGTCTGACACTAATAAGATTACTAGAACTGATGGATGAATGAATCATAATTAAGTTTCCTGAGGTCACAGACTATGTCTTTTCCTTCTCTCTTCCTGTGATAGCACATGGTTGGACACAGAATGAGGTGCAATAAATAAATAAAAAAAAGATTTTTAACAAACAATGCAAGATATATAGTGGGAGATGAGAATTTTATTTTCTATTTGACTCACTCCTGTCATTCCTGGACTTTGGACATTGGGTACCAGAGAATTCTCAGGTACAGAGACTGAGGGGTAGACTGGAAATTAACCATATGCCATGAATATTCATCATCACCACCACCAACATTTATAAATCACCTACTGCATGCAAATCATGGTATTCACTCTTAAGAATATAAAAATAAGGGGCAGCTAGATGGCGTAGTGGATAAAGCACCGGCCCTGGAGTCAGGAGTACCTGGGTTCAAATCCGGTCTCAGACACTTAATAATTACTTAGTTGTGTGGCCTTGGCCAAGCCACTTAACCACATTTGCCTTGCAAAAACCTAAAAAAAGAAAAGAATATAAAAATAGGGGTCGGCTAGGTGGCGCAGTGAATAGAGCACCAGCTCTGGAGTCAGGAGTACTTGAGTTCAAATTCGGCCTCAGACACTTACTAATTACCTAGCTGTGTGGCCTTGGGCAAGCCACTTAACCCCCTTTACCTTGCAAAATCCTAAAAAAAAAAAAAAAAAAAAAGAATATAAAAATATCAAAGGCATAGTCCCTGCCTTCAAAGAAAAAAAACTACACAGCCACCATATTCAAAAAACCTTCTGGGTCTATGTACTAATCTGAACTAGACTTATTTAGTGTTTGAGACTGAGCAAGTTCAGGGTGCTCCAGTTATCTATAGAAAAAGATACAATCTGACAAGGGAAAATAATAATAATAATAGTACATCATATTTCTCTTGTATGTTAAGATCAGCCTGTAGTTTAATCTGCTTCTCAGTGGCCAAAAATTGTCTGTGATTCATTTAAATGGGGGGGGGGGGACTTCCCACCCCCTGAGCCTGAGACTCCCATCCTTGTCCTGGAAACCTTATAATTATTATGAATGTAAGGAAGCTACCTTACAGGCAAGCTTGATATAGTGGTGGGTCAGCTAGGTGGCGCAGTGGATAGAGCACCGGCCCTGGAGTTAGGAGTACCTGAGTTCAAATCCGGCCTCAGACACTTAATAATTACATAGCTGTGTGGCCTTGGGCAAGTCACTTGACCCCATTGCCTTGCAAAAAAACAAAACCTAAAAAGCTTGATATAGTCGAAATACTGGCAATACTGAGGACTTGGCATCCAACTCCTAATGTTTATTAGTGCATGACTTTGGAGAAATCACAATCTCTTTGTGCCTCAGTTTCCTTATGTGTGGACTTGGATGGGCTCCAAGATCTCTGACAGCACTAAAATTTACCATATGACCTACTGTCTCTCAAATCTTCAGTGTCACAGAGTACATACAAACCCTACAGATAGGAATAGAGTGTGAGGAGACAGCATAGGGAAGGAAGCATTGAATTTATTTACTGTGATTGAATTACTTCCTTTCTCTGGGACTGTTTCTTCACTTATAAAATGAAGAGGTTAAACTAAATAATCCTTGAGTTTTCTTCCATCTCTCAAATCCAATGATTTTGAAGGGCAATGAGAACTCCTCGAAGCGAAGAGCCACAAAAGCTTGTTTGTTTTCATTTTTAAGATGAATATATCTACTGTGAAATAAAAATAATGGAAATGGAATAGTTATTCACTTCTGTATCACAGCTTTCCCCATCCTGGTTTCATTATTTAAGAGAATTAGAAATAATAAGAAAAAATATAAATCAAATGGAAATTTGGGCAGGTTGTGGAAGTCTTAGATGACATACAAGGGTCAACAGATGACACAGAAAGTTTAGAAACTCAGAAATGCACAAACTATATGAATAGTATTATATATCAACATATTTTATCTGTTAATACTGTAGACCTTCCCAAATTTTACAATAAGGAAAAAGAAAAAAATTCAGACTTCTCTGGTAGAAAAGGAGGGCCAAAAAATTTATGTAGATTTTTCAAATCAAGGGCGCAAACCTAGGAATGTGAAGGAATTGCTATAGTTTGTTCTTAAAGGGCCCCACCCCATACCCTAAAACTCACATGCTTTAAAAATGACATAGAACTCATAGACCTTCAGAATTACAAGGAACCTTTGATAGGTTTAGAGACCTTCTGATCTAATTCCCTTATTTTATAAGTGAGAAAACAGAGACTCAGAGCAGTGTGATCCATTCAAAAATATATAACTACTTAGGGTTAGAGTCAGGACTAGGACTTTGTTCAAATACTTACTCAAGCATTCTTTCTTCTCCCTGTCTCTCTTCTTATCTCTCTTTTTCAGGAATGCCAGCCCTACAGGTCTCCTACTAACAGTCATTGTGGCTCTCACCTACACAGTTGCCATTGTGTACGAAGAGTAAGTAGCCTTGAAGTGTGGAATCTTTAGCCTGAAAAAACATCAATCACATGGTCTGGGATGATGGACTAAGGAAGAAGGGAGCAGGAATGAGACAAGGCAGAACAATGACCCACTTCTAGTTTCATGACTCAGAGAGGAATGATTGATTCTTCCTCTCAAGAGGATAGTTGGGGAATTTATTCATGGCCCAGGAAACTGGTCTGACCTTTTGGGTGCCGTCACTAGGTTCATTAACTGCTGTCTGTGTCACTGGTAACTGTATCTGTTACCAGTGAAGGGAAAGGTAGAAATGAGGTGGATTTAGGATTCACCTGGGGCTGGACACAGCTGGCTACAGGACTGGCTTGTCTCCAGCCTTTGGGTGAGGACTTGGTTAATTAGGTAGCATCTCAGGAGTGAAGCTCTCCTTGCCACCATCTCCGTGCTCTTCCCTACTCCCATAACCCACATTTCTTTCTCCTGTCATTATACCAACAAAACACTCAATCTAATCTTTCTATACAGAGAAACTGCTTTACTTCACTCAATAGGCTGTTTACAAGTCAATCACAGATACACAGAATAGACTAAATTCAATTTTGAAAGAAGTTCTTCCTAGTAGTTAGACTCTCCTCTGCTTTCCCTTAGTTCATGACCCTAACCCAGAAAAGAAGGAGACAAAGGGAAAGGAGCTATACTGACCTTACCCAATGACACCTTCAAAGCTCAGAATCTCGTGAAAGGAGGACCATTATCCCAAGGTCCAAATCAAAAGAGCTGATCTCTCTGCAAAAATTTTATTAGAAATTGGGACCTAAAATCAGTTACTCAGTCAAAAATGTTTATGGACAGAATTGTGGAAAAATGTTCCATCTCACCACACTAAATAGTATGAGACCCAAGATGCAATACACTAGAGGTCCCCATCCCCAGACTGGGTGGAGGTCCCTTTGTTCACTGGCTTCCCCTTATTCCCCTATTACTGTCAGTGTGCCAGGGCACCCTAAATGTGCCAGACAATTTTGACTACCAGACTTGGGGAGTTAACCTTTTGGTAGAAGTTTCCTTCTATCAGGATGAGTTAAAACCCACGAATTAGAACAGCTTCTTGGCTCAAAGAGAAGAAAATGGGGCATGACTGAAAAGGCTAGAGGACAACAAAGTGGAGGAAGGAAGACACCAGAAATGTGGCATTGATTAGAAAACAGGCAGCCAGATGAGGGAGGGAGGAAAAAGGGGAAGAAGAGTTCCAAGTTCAAGGTTTCTCAAAACACTTCTCTACATAGTATCCTTGTAGACCCTTCTATGATCCTTTTACAGTTAGCTCAGAAAGTCACCTGCAGAGAGAATCCTAGAATAGTAAAGGTTTAGAATAGGCCTCCCTATATTTTACAATTGGGGGTCTCCTATAGTAAAGTCCCAATTGGTCTCCCTCATTCAACTGTGTTAATCTAAGAGAAGTGAAAACAGGCAGCAAGGATCAGTGCCATACCTTTAGATGGAAAAGAACTTTCCACAAGCAACTTTTCAGCCAAGTTAAGGTAGCATGGTAGACAGTGATGAAGAATGACAAAAGCTAGCTGAGGAAGGGAGGAAAAGCTTCCAAGAGAAAAAGCCCAATCTACCAAAGAAGGTAATGATATCACCATAAAGTCCTCAAGGCCCCAATAATAGCAATGGCACAACTTTCAAGTAGGACTGGAAAGAGCAATCAGAATTAAGCAAGAGAAATAAGGAATTTGAGCCCTTAAGGAAAAAATTAGCAAGTCTAATCCAACATTAAATTATCTGTAGAGTGACTGGCAGAATTGGAATGCAAAAATGCAGAGGCAGAAGGAAAAATTGTGGAACAAATTTTTTTCTAAGAAGATTAGAAGAATGTATGAGAGCCTCTAGAAAATTAAGATAATACTAAACTGGAAAAATACAACATCCTTTCCCTGTTATTTGACTGATTAGAGAAATGTTACCTATAACAATAAGATAAGATGTTCAGTTAAAGGTATAAACAACTGTCAAAGGTAATACAAAACTATTTGTATTTTCAAAGGCATAATGGTATACCTTTAAAAAAAACTGAATCAATCAGTCCCCCAAATCTTCCAAAGTGGGATGATTAATAATTAATAGCAAGGTAACAAAGATAAAATAGATTTATAAAAAAAAAAAAGGCAGCATTTCTCTACAGGGTTAAAAAAAAGAAAGAAATGAGATTTAAAAGAGAATTCCATTCAAAATATATATAAAATATATGGAAGAATAGAATACAAAAACTGTATAACATTTTGTAAAAAATCTTCTGGATCCCAGCCACTGTCTTGAGCCTTGGGGATACAAAAAAAAAAAAAGACAAATGCTCTCAAGGAGCTTATAATCTAATGGGAGAGACAACATGCAACTCTGTGTTTATATCTGAGAGGGTGGAGGAAGGTGCTATGACAAGCATGAGGATGAATGACAGGTAAAATAATAGTTCGTTGAGAAGAGCAAAAGTTCTAAAATCTCAAGAAAGATAATTAGAAAAAAATGAATGGAAGGAGCATATTGAAAACAGTAATCAAAACTACTTGATGCTGATTAAAAAAATAAAAGATCAGTGAAGAAGATTAATTAAAAAAGAATCAAAGCAATAGGACAGAATAATCCAATGTTTGATAAACCCAAGAACATAAATTACTATGGGAAGGACACTTTGTTACAAGGACTGCTGAGAAAACTGGAAAGGAATTTTGCAGATTTTTAGATTTACATAGACACCTTACAGATTGGTGTTAAGCATACAGTCTACAGCCCCATCAAAACACACTCACAAGTGTACTATATCCCAAATTAAAATGTAATGGAAAATATTTAATAAAATAAATAAAATATATAATACATAGATATTATTAATATAGTTTTCTAACTCAATATGCCCTCCACAGGGATCTTTATATATGATTTAGTAGCCTCCAATTCTATTTGAGTTTGCCCTCACTGCTTTATATCACATAATACAATAAGCTCAAAATGGATATATTAGTTAAATGTGAAATAGAAAGGTCTCTGGCCATGCTATTCTGAATCCACCAGATCTTGGCTAATCGGAAACTAAAGCAGGATCAGACCTGGTTAGTACTTGATAGGGAGACCTCACCTGTATCAAATATCATAAAGTCTGATTTCAAAATATGTAGGGAAATCATTCCATGACAAGCTCCAGATCTATTTTAATAGCAGTAGAAATGCAGATTAAAACAACTCTGTAGTGGACAGGCAAATTGACAAAGATGACAGTGGTAAGTTGAAGAAACAAGAGGTTCCAAAGAAAGTCAAATTACTTTACTATAAGTGGAACTATGATATGGTCAAATAATTATTCTTGAATTTGGATTCTGCAAGAAAAATGGCAACATCCTTTGATCCAACTCGTCCTCCTTCTGGGTAGATATGCCAATAATATCCAAGATAGAAACAAAAAATAGACCACAATATTCATAGCAGCATTCTTTTTATGTGAAAAGACCTGAAATTAGAATTGGATCCTTAATAATTCCAGAATGGCTAAAAACCATGGTATATAAATGTAATTGAATTAACATTCCATCGTATAATAAGACATGACAAGTGAGGAACAAAGGGATGTATGAGAAGATTTATTTGAATTGAAATAAGTCCAACAAAAAGAACAATATATTAACAATGATTATACATTTTAAAAGACCACTAAAAGGAAGTCAAACTACTTAAAATTGAAAAATCAACAAAAATCTCAAGGAACAGACAATGAAATAGACTTTCTCCCTTCCTACAAAGAGATAGGGGTCTACTCGGACTGAATAATGTACCTTTCTCAACAGTTGTCACTCTATCAGTTATGTGACTCTAAGAAGCTGTAGCCTACACAATAGCCACAGTAACCCCAGGGAAACCACCTTGGCAGATGGGCTAAACCAGGATGAAAGTAACCCAGGACTCAAACCTGTGGGTAAGCTAGGGGGTCTCTATACAAACATGTAAAGCCTTCTCTTGCACAGTGGATGGATAAGAACAATTTGTTCCAATGGTTATGAAGGCAACTGAAGCAGGTTCAGTGGCATGCTTAGAGCTTCTTCAGACATCACAGACAATGAGATTATCCACTAGATCTAGGGTCATCTTTTGCCCTGCAAAAAATTTCAGTGACTCTGGAAGAGAGAGTGAGACTGACACCTTTCTATAACTTTGCCCCACTTAAATCCAGTTCATACACAAATCAAGACATCCCTCATGATTTCATAGGTCTTCAAAAATGAAAGATGAAAAACAATCAGATATTTTTACCTAATTTTTATTTTGTCACAAAAGGAGGGTTCAAAATGGAGACATAAAAGCAAATAGTAAGACATGTTAAAAATACCATTCATGCTTAAATAAAGACCCTGAGTCAGATCCAGAGATGTTTAAGAGACTCTCCCCATTCCTAAAGGACTTAGTTTTTTATAGGGGAAATAGGACATGGAAACAATTAACTCATATATTTACTAAACTGTGGTGAGAACCACATTAAGTAGCACATATACAGTAAGTATTTAAAGGACTGGGAAGAACTTGAGTTCTTAGTTCATCCCCTCCAGCTTCCTCATTTCACAGATGAGAAAACTGAGGAAGTGACTTTTCTAAGGCAGATAATGTAGCAGAGCCATCACTCCAAACCAGCTGATCCATTATTCTATAGTTCCTTTCTCAGTGGCTAGGGATATCTTCCCACAGAACATGGGATCTAAATTGGACCTTGAAAGGATGGATTGGATTTTAGTAAATGAGATGCAGGGTGAGGATACTCCAAGGAGAGGGAATAGCCTAAGCAAAGTCAAGATGCCTAGAGAATATCCAGGGAATGTGCCTCTACTGTCCACACTATAGGGAAATGATGTGGAATCTGGCTGGAAAGGGATGTTTGGGGGTCATAATGTAGGGTCAGTCTAAAGAATTTGGGCATAGTCCCTTAGGCTGTGGGAGATGGTTCAAAAAATGATTAGTCAGTATGGTCCTCCTTTACCACGCGCAATGTTTTGTATCTTATCCTCAAAATTGGGGGCAAAGAAAGGGACTGGAGAAGGCAAACAAGACTCCAAAGAAACTGGGAAATACATCAAATACTGGGAAATACATCAAACTCCTATCTTCCAAATAAGAGATAAGGAAGAATAAGTGGACAAATCCAAATTGGAGCTTTTGGATCCTAGGTCAAGCAAACCTTTGACTTATAAACCCATCCATTCTACGAGGAAGCTGAGTCTTACTATTCCTGGGGCCTGAGAAGGGTGCTCTTGAGCAGGGACTGGGGATAGAGAGATGTGAGAAAGGAGTACTTAGGAAAAAGTTGAGAATGGAAGAGTCTGAGAAGAGTGCTCTGGGAAAGGATTGGGGATGGAAAGATCTGCCTAAGGACCACTTGGGTAAGAAGACTTTCTTTGCCAACTATATACTAAGTATCTGATTTATCTGAGAGCAATTGCTCTCCAAACTTTGGTGCTAAGAGTGATACAGGAGAGAGGGACAGCTGTGGGTGAAGAAATCACCAATTCCCTGGCTCAGGCAGGTAAGAAAAACTGAAACTTGAATTCACAGGTTGCACAGATTGACAAGTTACTGCAAAAAGTTCACAAATAAGGTTCTTTGGATAAGTGGGTAGAGAGAATTTCAGGGTTGCTGTGAGCTGAAGAATGAGAGAGATAGACTAAGGAATAGTCTTAAGTGGAGGAAAAGGGAGGCAAGAAACCATCCCTGATGAGAGAGTCATCAAGAGAATGAAGTCTAGGTATTTTAACAAGATTGGGGGGGGGGTAGCATGGAGGATAGTCCAGTTAAGAAAGGGAAAAAGAGAAAGGAAAGAAAACATCCAGGAGACAGAGACTAAGCTTAGTGCCGCACAGATCCAGCCATAGGAAGCTGGGACTGCATTGACCCAGGAGCTTGGAGCTGGGATTACAAAGATCTAGTCTGGAGAACCAGAGCAGGAGTCTAGTAGGAAGAGAGATCTGTGAGGACGTTTTGACTCCTTGGGACCACTGCCTGGAGTTGCATGGCCTAAGGCTTGGGGTAGATTTAGCCTTCCACTGGAGAGCCACTGAGGTGTGGCTAACACCTGACTGTAGGGTATCATCCAGAACAGGATCCATGGGCTTGGCCTGGCCACAGTCTCTTGGTATTGCCAAGCCAATACAGAACAGTACAGTACTTGAAGATTTATTCCCAACACAAAAAGAGTACAATATTTCTCAGTCCCCAGAAATCCCCTGCTATAGGAAAGAGATCTTGCCTGAAAAACAATTAGCTACTGATTCTTTCTCACCTCTGTCCTCTCTTCCTCTTCCCTTCCTTTCCCTACTGTAATCCTCCCCTCCCCATACAGGCCTTTCACTGAGGAGATCTACCGGCAAAAAGCTCTGAAGTCGAAGAAGAATAAATAAATGCCTGCAGGATTTATGTTGGAGAATGGGCAGTTGGAGGAGGTGGGCTGACTGCATTGCTGGAAGTCAAGCTCCAATCCCTACTTCATGTGTTGGATAATTTCATGTGAAATGCTTGGGGACCCTCTGCATATTCAGCTCCAGCCTCTCCCCACCTCCCAGAGACTAGGGAGGGTAACCTAAAGTGCCTTTTGGAAACTACTGCCTGGGGGTGGGGGGAAGGAGGATGAGATGGGTCCATCACTGGGAACATGCCCTTACCCATCCCCAACTTCCCAATTCAATAATAAATAGCCTAATTCAAATTACCTCTTTTCATCTTTTGATACACTAATAAAATAATCAAAAGCAGGGATTCTTGAGATCTTGAATAACCAGCAGGCACAGGGTAAAACCTTGCAAAGTGCTACAGTTACCTCTTCCATATCTTGGGGTTGGCTTAGGGACATAGCATCCCTGGGATCTAGAAAATTTGCTAAAAAATAGTTTTGGTCTTCATACCAGAGAAGTTTGAATTTTTTTGTTTTTTCTTTTCTGGGACATTTATAGTATCTTATTGTAAAATTGGGTTAAATAATTGACCACAGATTGTGTGTCTGCTGACCTTTGTGTGTCAACTTTGGCTGCCATAAAATTCCCATTTAATTTCTTATGCCAACCCAAGATATATGGAAATCATGATGGGTAAACTCTTGATGTGAAAGTATAACTGTATTTGGTCTTAGGGAAAGATAGACCAAGGTCTTGCTAGGAAATCTCACAGATACAACACACACACACACACACACACACACACAGAGTCGGGTGTTTCTAGAACTATTAGTTCCATTTACCCAAGGTTCTCAAGTCATTGAAAGATTGGCTGCATTGTGGATAGAATAAATTTAGATATATCTCTTGCACTGCAGAAAAACCTGCATTATCTAGTCCAATGATGAAAACAGGTCTAGAATAAAGCATGGTTTGGATATCTGGGCAGGCCAGAAGATTGGAGAGGTGAGATGCCTCTGCTCCCAGGACTATGAGAGACAATGAAGAGCCATGGATCTATGTTGACATTATGCCCCAGGCACACTGAACTGAAATCTTTAGCAATTACATTCCAATGAAAAGAATTGGATTGGATTTTAAAGCCACATATGGCTTTATATTCGTATGTTACACCCCACCCCCCCTAACAGGTAGGTAGAACATTTGCTATTGCTTCAGTTTGATAACATTGACATGACAAACTGAAGTGTCTGAGGTCAGTATCCAAGCCCCAGATGAACCCCATGCTCTTCCCATGACATAGTGGGTTTAAAGTGTAGTATCCATGATTCACATTGGCTTCTCCAGGTCCCTCCAGTTTTAGGCCTTTGTCCATTCTACTCCAAACATGTATCAAACTTAGGAAAAGAGACTCATCTCAAATCAACCAACATATATTGAGCCTACAATGTATAACCCCGTGCTAAGTAGATTGATAGGGTGATAGGGAATAGTGTAGAAGCCACAAAAATGAAAAAGATTGAGCAAGGAGCCCTCAGAAAAAGTATGAAATATTTGTGAATGATGATTCTGTATACTTATATCATTCATATATATGATGATTCTGTATACTTATTCATATATTTGTAATATAACTTAATTTGATTCTAATGCATATAGTTATTATATTGCATAGCCTAAAGGATAAGTGCTATCAGACAGCTATCAGAGCTGTCCAAAATGCTCCCTCATTGAGATTCTATGTGGCCCCTTGTGGGTTTTTTACTAAATGCTTTAGTAAACAAAGCCGAGGCACCACTGAGCTCTCACTAAAATGGGAAATCAAAATATAGTGTCTATTGTTTCAATAAAAACTTCAAAAAGTATTGTTGGATGGCCTCGCTGTAGTTCAAGAGTGATAAATAGATCACTATTGATGGTGTAAATTCAGTAGGACATCATGAAAAAGGTGGGACTTGACTGGACGAACAGAATCGAATACTCACATGAGGGACAGGCTAGCTCTTGATTTCAGTAAGCCAAGGGAACACTAGGAGTATGGTGAGCTTCATAGATAATTCCCTTTGAAGGGGCAGGGGAAGGAAGCATTTAAAAGGAGCCCACTATGTGCTAAATGCCTTATAAATATCTCATTTGATCCTCACAACTCTGAGAAGTTAAGTTACTGTGACTATCCTCATATTTAGTTGAAGAAACTATAAACAGAGGGCAAGTGATTTACAGAGGGTTACAACCAGGAAATACAGGTTAGATTTGAACTCAAGTCTTCCTGGTTTCCTAGATCACTACTCTAACCACTGTACTATTAAGCTTCTTTAAGGGGTTTGCCCATTGTTTTGATGCTAATGAGAACAAGGTTGTGGGAATGCTTTCAAAGAGGAGGAGCCCAGCCACAAATTGTGCCTTACTGGTCTTTAATGATCTTCTGTACCTTCAAATAGGTCCTAATCTACTAGTTAGAAGTCCCTGCCAATATTGTAGAATTTTAGCTCTGGAAGGGGCTTCTGACATCATGTAATACAAACATGTTCCCTCTTCCTGTGGTGCTCCATTCCCTTCTGCAGCTTCTCCCTGATGCTGGCAAGTTCTCCATACCCTTTTCCAAACCCCCAAACCTGAGCAGAGCCCTGGAATTCCTACTGACAATTACAAAGGTTAAGGCTAATGTCTTCATTTCTTTTGGTTAAGTTAAAACCCAAAGACCCAACTCAGAACTTCCCAAAGACAGTGTTCGGAGGAAGTCACCTGAAAAAGACCAGAGGAACTGAGAAAGGGTTCCAAGGGCTGGGCAACTTATCGGTTCTCAAACCCGACCTGCAAACTACTTTGGTACTCTAATTTTCCCAACCCCTCAATGTTTGTCCTCTGACATTTGGCACCAAGTTGCATTGAGCCTTATCTTCACTGAACAAGGCTTCATGGATTTCCACCATTATTTTCCCCATCTTCCTACTTTCTGGTCATTATCAAACCTAGACCATGACCTAGAGCCTAATCATCAAACAAGCACTGTTAATCAGTGGATATTGATTAAATGCCTACTAAGTGCAAAAATAAAATCTTTTCCCTCAAGTTGCTTACAATTAATGGTGGCAGACAGAATACAAAAGGAAACAAAAAAAAAAAGCAATAGGGGATCCCCCATAGAGGAATTATCATGGAGAAGTCTGAGAAGAAATTCTTAGTTTGGGGATAAATAACATTCCACCTTTTGCCAAAGGTAAAAAGAATCTAACATTCCCTAGTCATTCATTATTTTCAGACCCTCAGAATGGTGATCCACCATGTAAATAACCCCCCCCCCCCATTTTTTACTGTCCAACAGTAGGAAAAGCAGTTTCTAGAGGGAGAGAGGACCCAGTCCACACTGAAATTATGACAGCAGAAGGTTGGTGACCATTTTCCAAGGATGCCATAAAGAGGGGCCCCAGCACCAGCAGAAAGACTGAATTAAGGACTGAATAATTCTTCTAAAACTGAGATTTTCATGGTCAGTCACAGCATAGAACAATGAAACATACAAGTTGAGCTCTCCTAGATTACCAAGGTGGCAGGGAGAGGGAAGACCCAATTTTTTTCTGAGGACAGTAGGAAAGTGATCATACACAAAGAGCATTCAGCTTTATACATGATTTTTTGGCTCATCCTCAGCCATTATTCTCCTTCCTCTTTCTATTCTCCCCAACACTACTTACATTTAATTGAGTCTTATGCCCTAGAAGATGAAAGAAATGATTACATTAATTTCAGGGAATGGGGCGGGGCTATCAGAGACCAGACCTATGACTTTGTTGGCATTGGGGATTCTAAGGGAGGGAATTCCCTCTACCAAAACAGATCAACACCTTCTCTGCAATTTATTTACAATTGTCTGGGGGCACTGAAAAGTTAAAAGATTTGGCCAACCTCAACCAACTTGTATCCAGGTCTTTTTTATAGTATGACCAGCAGCTTTCTTGAGAGGAATGAAGAGAAGAGAAATGTGGGAGTGAGTGAAATAGGATGATGTAGAGGCAATGTGGGAGTTATAAAGAACATCAAGCAAGGTTAGTCTCCAATAAGAAGACCTGAATTCTAGCCCAAGCTCTGCCTCTCAATAGAAATGGGACAATGGACAAGTCTCTCTCTTTTTTTTTAAGTTTTTTTCCAGGCAATGGGGTTAAGTGACTTGCCCAAGGTCACACAGCTAGATAATTATTAAGTGTCTGAGGCCCGATTTGAATTTGGGTCCTCCTGACTTCAGGGCTGGTGCTCTATCCACTTTGCCACCTAGCTACCCAGACACTGGATAAGTCTCTTAACCTTTCTGAATCTCAGTCTCCCCATCTGTAAAATGAACATAATGCCAACCCTGATTCCCTCCCAAGTTTATCATGAAGATTGAATAAGTAAATATATGGGAGAGAACTTTGAAAAAAGTACTCAATAAGAAGAAAGGTTATGATAATTTGTACTTCTAAATTTAATTTTTAATTTAAATAATATTTTATTTGCATATAATTTTAAAGATTCATTTTTTTTAAATTTTAGTTCCAAATTTTCTTTCTCCTTCCCTCACCTAAGATGGTAAGCAGTTTGATATAGATGATAATTATGTTCAATTATGAAACACATTACCATTTTAGTCATGTTGTGAAAGAAAGATAATAAAAGAAATAAAGTGGAAAATAGTGATGATAGTATTTTTCATCCTGAGTCCTTTGGAATTGTCTTGGATTATTGTATTGCTAAAAAGAGTAAAGTTATTCACAGTCAATCTTTGCATGATGTTACTTTTACTGGGTACAATGTTCTTGGGTTCTGCTCATTTCACTTTACATCAGTTCATATAAATCCTTTCAGGTTCTTCTGAAATCAGCCTGCTCTTCTTTTCTCACAGCACAATGATATTCCATCACAATCATACCACAACTTGCTTAGCCATTCCCAAATTGATAGGCATCCCCTCAATTTCTCATTTGGCCAAGAGAATGAAAGCTTGTTTTTAAAAATAGAAAATACTCATCTAACTTCCCTACTGACTCCCTGACAAGGCTGTTATTCTGGTAAAAATTCTTTCCTTCCTTTGCTGTTATCTCATTCTGGGGCATTGTTTATCATCATCATCATTTTTGTTAGGAAAAAAGAAATAAACCTTTATTAAACACTAGTAAATGTCTTGAGGTCAGATTTTTGACTTAGGGCAACCAGGTGGCCTGGAGATAAAAAGACCTGACCCTAAGCAAGTCATATGACTCAGTTTCCTAATTTGTAAGATGAGCTGAAGAAGGAAATGGCAAATCACTCCTTGTCCGCCCCCCCAAAAAAGACATGAGTTCATAAAGAGTTGGACATAAATAAGCAACAGCAACAACCCCCCCCCCAAAATACTTCTTGGCTCAAGGTCTGGTAAAGATCTGAGGGGATATTGGGTTAGATGAATTGAGCATGAAGGGGAAGAACTTGTTCTTTCCTCATATCATGACAAGAAGGAAGGAGCATAAAGCAAATTAAGAAGACTTTAGGGTGGAGATCTAGTATGAATTACTTTTTGTTTTTGAATCTGGAATTGCTGACCTTTATCCTGGTAGAGTAACCTTGGGGAACAGCTTCACCAGCAATGAGGAATAGATTCCACACTCCCTGGCCTAGGCCTCCTTAGAATTCTTAAAGACCAACATTTACAAGGGTGACTGGGGATGGTCTAGAGCCAGATTTAGGGGTTCAGCCTGTGGCACATAGTAGGCACCTAATAAATGATAGTTGAGTGATTGATAAAAATGGGGACTCCATCAACCCTTTAGGGTAAACAAGGTTACATGACTGATGGACACCAATAAAAAAATAGAATAATAATCTGCCTTAAAGTAGGGCTCTATCTGTAACTGGGATTTGGAGGAACAGTTTGTGGTCAGGGTTAGGGAAGAAGTCATAGACTCTTTTTTTTTTGCAAGGCAAACGGGGTTAAGTGGCTTGCCTGAGGATAATTATTAAGTGTCTGAGGTCACATTTGAACTCAGGTGCTCCTGACTCCAGGGCCAGTGTTCTATCCACTGCGCCACCTAGCCACCCCCAGAAGTCATAGACTCTTAATAGTGGTACAGTAGTTAAAACACTGAACTAGAGTCAGAAAGACTCATCTTCCTGATTTCAAATCTTGCCTCAGACATTAGCTGTGTGACCCAGGGCAAGTCACCCTATTTGCCTCAATTTCTTCATCTTTAAAATCAGCTGGAGAAGGAAATGGCAAATCTCTCCAGTATCTTTGCCAAGAAAATCCCAAAAAGGGTCACAGAGAGTTATACACAACTAAAAAATGACAATGACAACAGTGAGGTGATTGAGACTTTCCTGTGCAACACATATTACTGTAGAGAGGAACTTAGGACAAGTTCTTGTATTTAAAAAAAAAATTAATTCAATATTGAAGTCCTACCAGGACTTGATGGCCCAGGACTGAAATGTTCTCCCTATTCAGATCCTTCTTCCCCTTCAAGGTTCAGTTCACAACTCACCTTCTCCTGCCCAGCTCCCAAGACATTCGGTGGTTGAATTTTCCAGTTGGTAGACTCCCATGACATGGTACCCAGAGCCAACTGGGAATGCCAGGGTTATTATGAGGCTCAAATGAGAGAAAATATGTAAAGTGCTTTGCATGTTAATTTTAAAGAGCTGTATAAATGTCAAGTACTATTTATTACCAGCTGCTCTCTCTACCCCCATCCCCTCCTGCCTATCAAAATCTGCTCTCAGAAAGTCACCTACACTAAGGAATTAATCATTGTTTATAGTATGATGCCATGGGCATTGTTAAAAATCAAAGGACAAAGCCTTAAAGAGAAAAAAAGAAATGGCAGAATTTCAGGTATCAGTTCATAGATGAAGAAGTTACTTTAGGGGTGCTTTCTAAGTATTTTCAAGTCTGAGGGAACCATAACAGTCAGGTAGCTGCTTGAGCTATTATTTTTTTTGTTGTTGTTTATGGCAATGGGATTAAGTGACTTGCTCAAGGTCACACAGCTGGATGAGCTATTATTTCATGAGGTCATCCCTTTACCCTTTCCATAAAATAGAGAAAAATTTGGTCATAATATAGCAGAATTCCTTGTCAGTACAGTGCATGCTTAGGCAGAAAAGTCATTTGCACAGATAATGTAACCTGAGGAGCATGCCCCAGAACATCTCAACCCTCTGTATCCCTATCACCTTACCATTCTCTCCCTTGACAGAAAGGATCCAGGACCTTCCATCTCTAGGCCTGAAGAAAAAAAAGGTCAATAGGACCATGGAATCCAATCTTCTAAAGCTCTAAATTCTATTTTCACCTTATTCCTTCCAGGCAAGGATAAGATGCATGGAAGTAGGAAAATGGATGGGTTGACCTTTGGATGATGCTTCCAGGCTCAGGATTTTGTGATGTAAGGACTCCCTGGAGTCCTTTACCAATACAACTATGATTTATGTTTTCATTTGGTATGAGAATTCCTTCAATAATTCTAGGACTTAGTAGATAAGACTTGGAGGCTCAGAGAAATTAAATGACTTGCCCAGGGAAGATCACAAAGCTAAGGAATGTCAGAGACTATATTTGAACCCAAAACATCCTGACTTAGAAGATATAACTTGAGTCTATTATGCTGAATTGCCAGAATAACTCCAAGCATTTTCTAATTTCAGCTTCTTCCTCTTTTAAAAAATAAAGACAGTCAGAAAGGCTATGAGACCTTGAGTTAGAGTGAAGGCCAACAAAATACAGTTGGCTTGGTGTAGGAATCAAGAGCAGCACTTAGATTCTCTTATGAACATTGACTCCATCATGTGCTGCCACTTGTATTTCCTTCCATCTTGTTGTTTTTCTGCAAATCGTCCATGGAAAGCCACATGGTATAAGGCATCTATTGTTTCATAAATGTAGGTGGATGAAATTAATTAGCATCTCTCAATTCCAAAGAAGACCCCAAAATTTACTTGTCCCCATCCAACTAGACTGAAACTCACTTTTCCCCCTCCCAATTTGGAAAGTCCTTAATCTTTCCTCCAATTAAAAACCAGATTATCTAAAAAAGATTTTTATCCTGCTTTTTTTCCCAATAATTAGCTTTATTTGATTGTTTTTAATATATATAAAAGTCTGTCTGGATTGACTGAGGAGTCTTCTGAACTATTTATTATACCTGCCTTGCTAACAAATTGTATTGTTTTCTCTATTATTAACTGCCACAGTTTTTGGGCAAAGCAGCCAGGGACTTGACCAAGCTATAAGACCTTGGATAAGTCACTTCTCATTTCTGGGCTCTGGTTCCACCTTGTCAAATGAGGAGATTGGATAAGATGGTCTCTAAGGACCCTTCCAGTGCCAACATTGTAGGTTGTGTTAGGTTAATCCTTCTCTTACAAGCTAAATATTGTGAGATACGAAGTTCTGTGCCCTTAGAAAGAGGATTGTTGATAGGAAATAGTAACCTCAAATATACAATATACCTCAAGAGAACAATTTGAGGAAATATATAACCAAGCATCAAAGTGTGTTGGACCAATAATAAGTATAATAACTAGTCAGGGAAACAGTGAAAAAAAAAACTGAAACCAAAATAAGCCAGGGTTGTGGGTACCAGATGAAGCTTTACAATGAGAGTGGAATCTGAGCCAGGTTTAGCTGGGCAGAAGAGACAAGGGGGGCCCAGAGGTAGAGACCAGCCAGGCTCTCTTTGCTCAGTACTCTCTGTGCTCTGTATTTCAGCACAATCAACAGCAAGGCTGAGCCCATCTCTGGTTACCAGTGACATTTCCTTCCTAATCCCAAATAACCTACAGGCCTTTAAACTATATCAGAAAGTGTGACTGCTCAGGGCCTCCAAATGAACATAACAACCACTCCACTTGATAATACTAAAGTGTCCCCTTTTCCCTCCTTCACTGCGTTTCTCCCCAAAGCTAGCATCCATTAGCACAGGGAAAATAATTGCAAGAATAATACTGTTATATAATGATTTGATCTGGATTTCTCACCCAGTTGTATTCCCACTCCTATATCCCTTCTCCCTAGCTTCTTACCTTCATTTTATGTATTGTCTTTGACATTAAATATAAGCTCCTTGAGAACAGGAAATATTTTTCTTTTGGTTTGTATTTATAATACTTATCACAGAGTCTGGATCATGCTCTTATTGTTCAGTTTTTTTGTTTTCTTGGGTTTTTTTTTTTTAGGTTTTTGCAAGGCAATGGGGTTAAGTGGCTTGCCCAAGGCCACACAGCTAGGTAATCATTAAGTGTCTGAGGCCCCGATTTGAACTCAGGTACTCCTGACTCCGGGGTCAGTGTTCTATCTACTGGGCCACCTAGCCACCCCTGTTCAGTTGTTTTTCAATCATGTCTGAGTCTTTGTGACCCCATTTAATGTTTTCCTGGAAAAGATATGACAATGATTTGTCATTTTCTTCTTCAGCTCATCTTACAAATTAGGAAACTGAGGCAAACAGGTTTAAAAAAATGGACACAGAGTCAGGTCTTCTTGACTCCAGATTTGGTGCTCTATTCTACCACACTTTCTATCTTGTTCATTTTGTAATAAATGCTTGCTCTCTAATTATCTTGAAATTGGGGCCCAATCTTACCTCCAACACTCTGGTTTTGTGACATTGGACAATTCATTTATTGCTCTGGGCTATAGTATCTTGATCTGTAAAAAAAATAATAGCACCTGCAGTGTATACTCCCACAGATCTTTCAGAGAACTAAATGAGAAAATATATTTAAAGCACTTTGCAATCCTTAAAGTGAATTTTAATGATTATTACCCACATTATTAGTCTTACATTGTTGCTGTTGTTGTTTGTAGAAGAAGACCATGACACCAGTACTTTACACCAGCTGTCTCTGAGCTGGATAACTTGCATTCTTACCCCCAGGTTAGATATGAGGAAACAGAGTCAAGGCCTTGGAATCACTTGGTCTATGAGACCCTGTTTCCGCTGATGGTACATCATTTGTCATCTGGGGCCAGGAATAATAGGAGGCAGACCAAGTCAGGACCTGTCCACAAGGCCTAGGCCTACCCTAAAGGCATTGGAATCAGGTTTAATCAGCAGGAACTCATTGAGCCCTGGGCCTCACAGGACTTACATTCTATTGGGGAAACAGTAAGTACACCTAAGAGGTAAATACAAAACAGTTGGATTGTGGGGAGACCCTGTTCCTATGTGTCTCTGGGCAGGTCATTTGGCCTCCCCGGTCCTTCCTTTTCTCAAACCTTGGGCTCTTTGAGAGCAGGGATTTTTTTTAACTTTGGTTTTTCAGTCCCAGCACTTTAGCAAGGTGCCTGAGACAAGGTACTAACAAATACTTGGCATACAATCATCTTTTTTTATTGTATTATGTTTTGGAAATGCTTGTCTTATTCCAAAAATTAGAAATAATTTTTTAAAAAATAAATGTTTGACAATTTTATCTGATAAAAGCCTCATTTCTCCAACATATAGAGAACTAAGTCAAATTTATAAAAATTAGAACCATTCCCCAATTGATAAATGATCAAAGGATATGAACAGTTTTCAAATGAGATTATCAATACTATCTACAGCCATATAAAAATGTTCAAACTCACTGATTGGAGAAATTCAGATTTGAACAATTCTGAGGTGCTATCTTATACCTATTAGATTGGCTAATAGGACAGAAAAGGTAAATGTCAAATGTTCAAAGGGATGTGGGAAAATGAGAAATGAATGTACTGTTGAGTTGTGAACTGATTAAACCATTCTGTAGAGCAATTTGGAAATATGCCCAAAGGCTTCCAAAACAATGCCTGCCCTTTGATCTAACAATGGTACTACTAGGTCTTTATCCCAAAAATGATGAAAAATAAAAAGGAAAAGGACTTATATGTACATGGATATTTATGGGAGCTCAATTCTAGTATTAAGGACCTGGAAACTAAGGGGATATTCGTCAGTTGGGAAAGGCAGAACAAATTATGCTTTGTGATTATGATGGAATACCTATTATGCTCTAAGAAACAATGATTAGGACTCTCTTCAGACAAACCTGGAAAGACTTCATGAGCTGAGGCAAAGTGAAATATGCTGTGTACAAAGTAACAACAGCATTAGGAATGATCAGCTATGAATGAAATCTCTCCTCCACAATACAGTGACCTGAGACAACTCTGGAAGACTTATGAAGAATGCTATCCATTCCCAGAGAAAGAGCTGATGGTTTTGAGAATATAGATCAAAGAATACTTTTTGTTAACTTTATTCTTCTTGAGGTTTCTTTTTTTTGAGGGGGGGTCCATGTTTTCTTTCACAATTAGTCAAAGAGGACATTGACCTTTTAAAAAAACTCTTGTGGGGTAAATAAATGCTTCATGGGTTGAACTAGATATTTCCTACGGTCCTTTCCAACTTAAAATCCTATTAATTCTCAGATCTTATGACTTGCGTCATGTTATACAACTAATTGATTTCAAAGCCTGACTTCAAATCCAGGTCTTCTGAGCCCTGCCAGTCCCATATTCTTTAGTACCAGTCCTTCCAAAAACACCAGAGGTTCCAGATTTTCAATCCTGTTTCTTAGCCTCACCATTCTGACCTTTGACAGTGAAGGGTCAAGACCTCTGCTCTCTAGGCTTGAAGAACAGGGGTCCATTGGGGCAAGGAATTCAATCCCAGTCAATAGCACTGACTGACCATTTATCTGGGTATCCCCATTCTAGGCATTAAAGGAGGCTGGAGATTGTAAATGAAGCACGAGGGGTAGAAACTAGAAAAGTAGAACATTGTTCCCATCCTTGAGGAGACTACAGTAGAAAGAGGCAGGAGACAGTTAAAGAACAATTCACAATTAGGTCCATGCTTCTTCCAATCCCAGCAAGAAGCTTGGCATGGACATGCTGGTCCCTTGCCCAGGAAAGCAGAGAATAGCAGAAATAAGACCAGTAGTGGAAACAAGGTATTGGCCAGACCAGAAGAATTGAGCAGAGGCCAGTAGTTCTGGCAGTTGTTGAGAATGAAGCACAGCCCACAGTTCATTTCCTCCCCTCTCATCCCACACCCTTCCCTTGGCTGCCTGAGGAAGCTTCTCTCCAACTATTTTTCTTCCTGTTTTCCTCTGACTAGTGAGGAGAAGAAAACAAGCCTACCACCTCCCACCTCCTCCTGCAAACCCTATTTTGCAACCAACTATAACTTAATAACTATCTATTTGATAATGCTATTAGAGAACATGATCAATTAACTATAATTTGTGTCCAGACCTATAATTGCACAATTTGGGATTGTGAATTGGGAAGCTAACTCAAAAGAAAAACACATTTTCCTCACTTCCAAAAGGGAGTGGCAAAGATTAGGGCAAACAGAGAAAAAGCTTTCTACATTTGGGGTCAATTTGATCAAATTCATAACACCAGACTGCTCATGAACCTAGAGAGAAACTTAAAAAGAACCTGTCAGCAGAGATGATAGAGGAGGTGGTGAGGCTATATCCCCCTCCTTCCCCAACCCCACCACTTAGCGCAGTTTACTTTACACCTAGTCTTGTCTGGCATTAGATGACATCTTTCACACACCCACGATTCCTGAAACATACACTGCCCTCCCCATTATACAAACACTATCTCATAAAATCAACCAGGTGACCCAAATGTTATCATGTGTGGAAAGAAAGGAAAGATGCAAAGTTCAGTGGAGTAGAGACTAAATGGTCCTTGAATGTGATATTGTAAAGCACATTTATTTTGGTGACTGCATCCATTACAGTGAGAAGTCGTCCAGTGATTACCATTCTTACAATTGTTCCAAGGCTGAGTAACAGCAACCTTTTGGTATTGCTGTTTTCTGCTGGATCTTTCTAAATAAGTTTTTAATTGGTGACACAAATCTTGTATATCATTAAAATTTCTCCCAGCATCCTTTCATCCCACCCTCCCACCCCCCCAGCAAAAAAATCCAGCCCATATTAAAAAAAGATTTTTGGAATTAAAAAAGAGTTAAATAAAGCATAATTGATGAATACATCAAAAATATGGAAAAAATGAAGTGTACCACATTCATTGATCTCCCACTTCTGAAAAGTGATGGAGGTGGGGGTGCATCTTCTTATCTCTTTCAATCCATGCTTGTTCTTGGCATTTTCAGTGATCGTTTTAGAGTGAGTGTGTATGTGTGTCTGTGTGTGTGTGTGTGTGTGTGTGTGTGTGTTTATTCTTTCCATTTACATTGTTGTAGTCATTATGTATGCTGTTTTCTTGACTTTGTTCACTTTCCTCTGCATCAGTTTAGGTGGATTATTTCATACTTCTCTATATTAATTATATTCTCTATATTTCCTATAGCATAATAATGGGTAGTTAGATAACACAGTGAATAGTGTTGGGTTTGTAGTTAGGAAGATTCCTCTTTCTGAATTCAAGTCTTATTTTACCCTATTTGTCTCAGCTCCTCTAAAATGGACTGGAGAAGGAAATGATCAACCACTCCAGTATCTTTAACAAGAAAATCTCAAATGAGGTCAGGCAGAATTGGACTGACTTGACTGAGACAAATGAACAACAACAACATAGCACAGTAATAATAACACATTGATATTCCACAATTTGTTTAGCCATTTTTTTCCAATTGATGAACACCTACCTTGATTCCAATTCTTTGCCCTCACAAAAGAAGTCATGTTATTTTGGTGTATGTGAGGATTTTCTACTTACCATTGACCTTGGGATAAAAGTCCACTCCCAGATCCTGAAACAATTTCTTAAGATATAAGGTTGGATTCATATTTTCATGTGTAAGGAAAGAGAGTTAAGGGATTACACCTTGCTTGGGTTGCAGAAAGTTTTGCCCTGACTGCCTGGGTGCTGCTCTTGAGAGCCTGTTAGTATGAAGGGGGCATCTGCAGATAGAGAGAGAATGAATTCAATGTAAATTGAGGAGTGAGTATATTTCTGACATTGTAGACACTGAGCTGAGCGATAGCCTTTGAGGTGAGAAGTAGGCAGTGTGCTTGAGTACTACTATCTCAATTGTGACCCAAATTTCTACAATGTTTGCCACACAACTCTGCACGATGGATACACCCATTTTACAAATGAGGAAAACTGAGATTCAAAGTGTAGGTGGCTGGTCTAGGCTCACAAAGACTAGTAAGTGACAAAGCTAGGACTCAAGTCTAGCTTTTCTAATTCCCTATTCAGCATTCATTCTTTCTCCTAGACCATGTTGCCTTTCCAATCTGCACCTGTATTAGCATCTGTATCCTCCCAGGCTCTTTCCTTGAAAAGAATCTCTTACAAACTAGTGATGAGCCAATTAACCCAAATTGAGCAGCCCTGTGAGAAGCAATCTGCAAGAGAAGGAATAGTATTAGAGAATGGAATTTACTTCACAACTGAAATTGGAAGCTGGGGGAGGGGGGGAGGATGTTCTTGCTTTCTTGGGAGATAGGAAGCAAGGGAAGGAAAATTCCCCTTGAGAAGTGGCATGCCCAAGGGGGAAGAAAATAGGGAGCATAGGACCCAGAGAAGAGGTCACGAAGGATGATGCCAGATTTGGAACAACATTCCTCCAATCCTTAAGCCCTGCCCCAGAAGAGAGCTGTCCAGCCATCTATAGGCACCAAGGAACTGGGACCATTGTATTCTTTTTTTTTTAAGATTTTGAGTTTTGAGTTTTACAATTTTTCTCCCAATCTTACTTCCCTCCCCCCCCACAGAAAGTAATCTGTCAGTCTTTATTTTGTTTCCATGTTGTACATTGATCCAAATTGAGTGTGATGAGAGAGAAATCACATCCTTAAGGAAGAAACAAAAAATATAAGAGATAACAAGATCAGACAATAAAATATCTGGGTTTTTCCCCCTAAATTAAAGAGAATAGTCCTTGAAATTTGTTCAAACTCCATGGTTCTTCATCTGGATACAGATGGTATTCTCCATTGCAGACAGTCCCAAACTGTCCCTGGTTGTTGTGCTGATGGAATGAGCAAGTCCATCAAGGTTGATCATCACACCCATGTTGTTGTTGTTAAGGTGTACAATGTTTTTCTGGTTCTGCTCATTTCACTCAGCATCAGTTCATGCAAATGGGACCATTGTATTCTTGTCCCCAACTCTATCCCTTAATTGTCTATTTCAGGGGTAATCATGAAAATGATATGAGATAATGTTTGTACCAGTGCTTTGTAAATAAATGGCAAAAAAAATAATTGCTACCTACTCCATGGAAAACAGGCAGCTAGATGGCACAGGGACTGGAGTCAAGAAGATCTGAATTCAAGTCTAATCTCAGACACTATTTGTGTGTGAGCCTGGGCAAGTCATTTCACCATATTTGCCTCAATTTCTTCAGCTGTAAAATGAACTGGAGAAGGAAATGGCAAACCACTTCAGTATCATTGCCCCTCAACCCCCCCCCCCCAAAGGTCAAGAGCTGGACCCTACTGAAAATTATTAAACAACAAACACAACCACAAAATGTGAAAAGCAATGTTTAAAGTACAAGGGATAAAAGTGATGAAAATAGTCCCATTTGGAAGTATTTTGAAAAGTATGAAGTACTATGTAATATTAATGCATTTTTCTAAATTAAATGTTTTATTAAAAACAACACTATCAATATAACCAACTAAAGTTGCTTAGTAACTATTTACATTTAAATTAATTCATTTCAAGGGATAAAGTATCAGCAACTTTTTTCAATAAGGTAGTTTATTTTTATGTTTTTAAAACAAGCAATGTTCTTTAAACTTTTCCTTGAGATTTAAGTTAACCCTTGTATGTAGGTCTCTGTTAGAAAGCTCTTGAGCCCAATCCAGACAGACATGCTTTGCCAACTCAGCAGGTTGTCTCGATTCTTAGTCTTAGAAGCATCTGCTTCCTCTGTCACTGGAGAAAGCAAATGCATTTTCCATTATTCCAGGCAAGCTTGAGAGAACTGGTTTTGGCTAGACTATTTTTGCAGCCTTTTAAGTGCTATTCATATACTCCCAGTGACAGATCAACTGCTGGGACAATTTGGACGTAAAGTCTGGAGACCAGACGATCATCTATTAGTTCCATTAGCTGCTAAGGCCAGATGCTCTCAGAAGCCGAAGTGCTCCTTCTTGGTCATTGATCCAGGACCCCTTCCTGCTGAAGGAGCCCACCTCCCAATTTATCACCTAATGGGGCCACTCTTTAAAGCAGCTCTTTTAGGGGGCTATTGGGACATTTTCCACGCCTTGGGGGCTGCTGTACTCCCATAATGGGGAAGTCTCCTACATAGAATATTTCTTACTCCCCCCCCCCCTGGTGGGTGTGGAGGAGGCTAGAAACTAGAGCCCCATTTTTTAAAATTAATTTTTTTGATTAAACAAAAATCAGTGTTATCTCCATTCTACTACCCACTGCTTTCAGTGGAAAAAAATAGAATACTTGTAACCAATATGCATAGAGAAACAAAATAAATTCTCACATTTACCACATGTGAAAAAGAGATCTATTTCATTCTTCACCCTGAGTCCATTATTTCTCTGTCAGGAGTTGAGTGCGTGCTTTATCATCTCATCAGTCCTCTGGAATCATGGTTGGTCACTGGAGGTCCATTATAAACTGGAACCCCATTTGTATTACCTACCTCCATCAGAGTTTTGTGGTACACACTGTTTCTTTTGGGCGCTATTCTGTTCATTTCAATTCAGTATTGATTGTTCAAGCCTGTTCTGCATATTACCTACTTTTAAAAAGTATGGAAAGGACAAAAAGCAATTATTGTTGTTCGTTGTATCCAACTATATATGACCCCCATAGACCATGGAATTTTCTTGGCAAAAATAGTGACGTGACATTTCCTTTTCTAGTTCATTTTCAAGATGAGGAAACTAAGGCAAACAAGGTTAAAGTGACTTGCTCAAGATCATTAACTGGTGTCAGAACAGATTTGAACGCAGGTCCTCCTGACTTCAGGGTTGACAGTCTACCCACTGTGCCACCTAGCTACCCTAATTCATATAATTTACTCCAAATACCAATAGTCCTCTTGGGAATTAATGTCCAATAAGCAACATTTTCAAAAGATTGATCCATAATAATAAGTGACTGACTACAGTGTGAAAACGGATTAGCTTGACAATCATATCACAATGGTAACAAAATGATGCTCTTTGATACATAGTAAATAATAGTAAAGCAAATATGCAAATGAGTAGTAATGATAGTAACAACATTCCATTCCCAGTCTGACTGGCAACTAAATAACACTTTAATGCAACATCAGTGTTGCAGTTAGCATTATTAAATAACAGGTTTTCATATGCAAATGAAACACAGACAAAGCACAGCTGTTGCAATGGAAGCAATTACTCATGGGAAACTAAAAACCAAATACAACAGGAATAAAATCAAACAAAAAAGAAATAGAAACAGGAAAAAAAAATCAACCAGAAAATTCCATTGAGAAGGGAAATAAAGTAACACAAAAAGGAATCAAAAGTATAGTTTTAAAGGAAACAAAATCATACATCAAAAATTTAAAAATTCATCAGTAAGTCTTCCTGAGGACAACAAAACCAGTTGAATTTAATTATAAATTCAAAATATCAAAGGAAGTTAGCAAGAAGGAAGGAATGTGTCTTCAACTCTACTGTAGTTCAGGTAAGAACGAGGTTCATGAGATGCCTACACCCTCAAACCCTTTTCCATGTTTGCATAGTCTTTTCTGGCTCAGGCCAGTTATGAGAAATCGTTTCTCCCTCTTCATTCCCCCCACCTCCCTCCAGTGTATTCTTTTCCTCCACCCTTTCCTTTCCTTTCTTAAAACCAGTAAAATCATCCTCAAGATCTGTGTTTATCTTTTTTTTTTTTAATCCTCTTTGTGGCTCTGGAGACAGTGGGATTCTGAAGGAAGATGATTCTTCTATTCCTTTTACAATGTGAACACTATAATTTTGTATGTTTCACTTCCAAATGCCTACAGTTCCTTTCTAGGTTTCTCTATCTCCTATATTTGCATTTCAAAGATTCCACCCTTCTCTAACCATTTCATTGGATATGCTCATAAGAGTCTTTTATTTTGCTAAAGGGACTTTTTCCCTTTATAGGATTCTATTCAGTTTTGCAAGGTAAATGATGATTTTACACCATTTTTCTTTTGCCTCTTGAAATATATTCCAAGATTTCCTCTCCTTTGTAATAATTGCAGCATAGTCTTATGGAATACTGTGATTCCTTGATACTCAGTTTATCTAATTATAGTATTTCTTCTTTGACCTGGAAACTGAATTTAATGACATTCCTAGTGGCTTCCAATTTGTAATTTCTTTCAGGAGGTAACTGATTCATTCTTTTTAGTTTCACTTTACCTTTTGTTCTAATAGATCAAAACAGTTTTATAATATCTTACATAGTATTCATATTTTTTGTTTGGTCATGCTTTATGGGCAATCTAATTTTGTTAAATGATTTCTTCTAAATCAATTCCTCATATTTTTTGATGACAAATAACTCACACGGTACTCTAATTTTTCAGTCTTTTGACTTTGTTCTATTTATTATCTCAATGATCACTGAGTTTTTTGCTCCATTTTGTTTTTCAAGGAGTTCACCACTTCAAAACTGGTGATTTCCACCTTCTATTCCTTTTATTCTATTTTTTTTGTTACTTGAGAGCTCTAACTTAATTTTTATCACTATCTTCAGTTCTTTCATATACTCTTGTACTCTTTATGGCTATGTCACAATTTTTTTCAATGTTTTGATTATATTTATTGTGTACTCTCTTTTTAAATTTATATTTATTTTATTTTTGTACAAATGGTGTTTTTTATACATTATTAAAATATTCTTATTTAAGAGTAAACATAATACCCCCCTCCCCCCAAAATATAGAACCTCATGAGCAATAAAGGGGAAAAATTAAAATTAAGATAAAAAAATAATAATAGGGACAGCTAAGTGGCACATTGGACGGAGCACTGGCCCTGGAGTCAGGAGCACCTGAGCCCAAATCTGGCCCCAGACACCCAACAATCACCAGCTGTGTGACCCTGGGCAAGCCACCCCAACCCCACTGCCCTGCAAAAACCACAAAAAAATAAAATAAAATGAAATGGTGATAATAATAATAATAATAATAATAGTAGGGGCAGCCAGGAGTAGGAGGCCAGTGGACAGAGCACCAGCCCCAGAGTCAGGAGTACCCAGGTCCAAATCTGACTTCAGACACCCAACAATCACCCAGCTGTGTGACCCTGAGCAAGTCACCCAACCCCATCCACCCTGCAACCCCACCCCAAAACAATAATAATAATAATAATAATAATAATAATAATAATAATAATAATAAATGTGCTTCATGTGCTTCAGTCTATATTCCAACCAGCTCTGTCTGCTTCAGATGTATTTCTTAAAAAGAACATATTGTAGGATTATGGTTTTTAATTCATTCTGCTATCCACTTCCATTTTATGGGAGAGTTCGTCCCATTCACATTTACAGTTATGATTACAAAATCTTTCCTTCCCTCCATGTTATCTTTCCCCATTTGTACTTTCCTCTTTCCTTTCCTCTTATTTTTACCAATGTTTGGCTCCCCTTTAATTTTTCTTTTAAATTAATTTCAACTTTTCTTTTAAATTTTAACTTTATTTTCCCTTTATCAATTCCTTCCCTTTCCCTCCCACCTACTTCCCTATATGGTTGGATTTTTAAACACAATTGGGAATGTATATTATTCCCTCTCTGAGCCAAATCTATTGAGAATTTTCTCAGTGTTCACACCCTCCCTTCTTTCCCTCTATAATAGTTCTTTATGCCTCTTTATCTAGTGTTATCTACTAATGCCTAACCTTTTCCTAGTATCATCCTTTTTCTATTATTGTTTTAACTTTGTCTTGTACTTACATCCCCTTTGTCAAAATATATTCCTTTTATCTGACCTGATAAAAGTACAATCAAAGATTGCTTGATTGCTTGCTTGAAAAGCTTGAAGTAATATCAAAGTACAAAGTTTGATTGCTTTATTGATAAGCAGCATTGCCTTATAGTCACTGTTCCTTCCCCTCTTTTTTCTCATTAGAAATACACTTCTCGGGGTGGTTAGGTGGCATAGTGGATAAAGCACCAGCCCTGGAATCAGGAGTACTTGGGTTCAAATCCAGTCTCAGACACTTAATAATTACCTAGCTGTGTGGCCTTGGACAAGCCACTTAACCCCACTGCCTTACAAAAACCTAAAAAAAAAAATACACTTCTCAAGAGTCATGCATCACATCAAATTATAATCACTTTACAACTTACCCCCTTTCCAAGTACCCTCCAATGACAACTAATCCTGAGTCATAAAACCATGCAAAGCCAAATCATTTCATGAACCATTTGTAGATCCCCTCCCCCAAAGCATACTTCCTCCAGTTATAGCCAAAGCTTTGGAGCAAAGCATATTTCTTCATGATGTTTTCATGTCCAGTCCCTCTAAGCATACTCTGTCTCTATAGTACTCCAACTATTACCCTATAACCCTTCCCAAAGTAGTAAACATTCTCCCACTGTCTCTTTAGCACCCTAACCATGGTACTAAAACCCTCATTAATCGAAGTATAGATTAAGATAAAATCACTTCCTAATCTCTACATCCGACCCTTCTAAGTATGCTCCCATGCTCTGTTCCCTACTGTACTAGATACTCTAAGTAGCTAGGAAAGTCACTTCTGATTTAATTATGTAAAGAGCCTTTAAGTACTCTAAGTATGGGTACCCCAATAGTCCTTGAAGTGGATGGTCAGTCTGATCCTGCCCCTCCTTCAGTTTGGCTACTGCTGCTATCTTGCTAATTCTCCACCCTTTTCTGTAGTCCTGGCCTAAAATAAGGAACTCAGTACCAGAGCTGGGACCATGCTCCACTCTGTTGTAACTGCTGGCCTCTGCCTTGGTCTCCTGGTGCCCCATTAGAAGTGCTGGCCTCATCTCTCATTTTGTCTCCTTTTCTTTGTATAATCACCAAATGGAAGTTAGCTTTGTACCCTACTGGAATCTTGTCAGGCCACAACATGATACTAGAAACCACTGATGAGTTCATGCCTTCTGGAAGGCCCCAAGGCACCTCTTACTCTGGTTCATGATCCTTGGCTCTGTCTCTTCAGTCCACTGGGAAAGCTACCAATTATTAGCGATCACACTAATTTCAGGTCTCCTGGAAGGCACTGTTGCCCCTCTTTCCTGAGGTCAGCCTCTATTGGCAGCCATGTCCCCTGCTATGGGCATAGCATTGACTTCAGGTCTCCTGGAGGACCCATGGACTCACTGCAGGTGTCCTTGCACAATGATCTACCTTCAGTCCTTGCTTACCAGATATCATACTAGTTTCATGTTCCCCTAGTGCATGCTTCTGTCTTCTTGTGAAGGCCTAGACTGTATCCATTGTTTTCTTTTGAGTTTTATTGAACCTTGATATTAATATTGATACCCTTTTTCAGTCTTAGCTGATAAATTTCTTAGGGGAGCTGGGCTCAGCATTTACCTTTCCCCTTGCCCACTTTATAGGAATTATGAGCTGAGCTTTGTTGAAGATAAAGAATCTGAAAAGCTATGATAAGGATTGAGTATATTCCTGGCTGGCAAAGGCATCAGCTTGTTATAAATCAGAATTAATGCAGAGAGCCAAGAAAGGATTTTTGAGTCCAGTTTGGCTGAAAAATGAAATTCATGAAGAATAATGTGAAATTAGGCTGGAAAGGTTGGTTAGGGCTATATTGTAAAGTTGTAAATATCAGGGCAAGAATTTGTATTCTAAAAATTCCTTAAGGTCTTAAAGAGGAGGAATCTTGTTTCAGCAACTATATGAAGGATGGATTGGCTGAAACTAACTGGTATGAAGTCAGATAGGAGACAAGGAGGGAAATGATGAGCACCTGTACTATGATAATGGCAATGTAAGTGAAAAGAAAGGATCAGGTGGAAGAGCTCTTGTGGATGTAGAATTGATAAGAGTTGACCAATGACTGTGTGTAGGTGGTTAGGGAGAGGAAGGGCAGCTAGGTGGCAGAGTGAATAGAACACTGGGCCTGGAGTCAGGAAGAACTGAGTTCAAATCTGATCTCAGACACTAACTAGTTATGGGCAAGTCACTTAAACTGTTTGCTTAACAGTTTCCTTAACTGTGAAATGGGGGTGATAAGAGCTCTTATTTCACAATTGTTATAAATATTAAATGTTATGATATCTGTAAAATGTTTGGAACACCTAAGCACTGGGGAGACACAAGATTTGAATAGTTGACATCTCTCTTTAAAGTTTGCAACGTACTTTACGAACATCTATTTTAAATTTCACAACCACATTATGAGGCAGATCCTTGTTTTTTTTATGCCTATTTTATAGATGAGAGTAGTTAAATCCCAAAGCTATTAAGTATTTGGGTTGGAATCTTGTCCTTGCAGAGCTCACTGCCTAGCAGTGTAAGATGTCTCATAACAAAAGAATACATGAGAAGTGCATTCAAGACATGGAAAAACAACTATATATGGGAGGGGCAGGGGAAAGTCATAATGATGAATTGAGACCTCCATGTACAGATTTTTATCATATTACAAACTCCAAGAGAGCAGCTGGCAGAATCACAGGAGTAATCTCAAGCAGTCCTAGGCTCTAGAATTATAATCTGATGGAAATTTAATTAGAAAAGGATATAGGGAACTGACTTGTGGATAACATTCTTTCTTGTCATTTTTCAGTTGTGTTTAACTCTTCAGGACTTCATTTGGGATTTTTCTTGGTAAAGATACTGGAATGGTTTGCCATTTCTTGCCCCAGATCATTTGACATGTGTGGAAACTGAGATTTATAGGATTAAGTGATATGTTCAGGGTCACATGTCTAGTAAGTGTCTGAGGCAAGATTTGCACTCAAAAAGAAGTCTTCTTGACTCCAGATCTGGCCTTCTACCCACTGGGCTACCTAGCTACCTAATACCCTTTCATTTCAATTTAATTTTTAAAAGCCACATGTTTTTCATGCTGGACACTGTGAAGACAACAGAAGTAGAAGACAGGATTTTCTGCTCTTGTGAGTTTACTATGTAGCTGGAAAGAGAAGACACCCAGTGAAACAGAACATCCTGGAGTTACACTGCTGAACTTGGATTCAGGAAGACTTGAGTTCAAATCCTGACTGTAATACTAGTATTAGTAAGTGGACTATGACAATTAACCTGTCTGCCTCAATTTCCTCAACTGCAAAGTGAGAATAATTACAAAACCATAGAACATGAAAATTGGAAGTGACCTGGAGGTCACATTGTGCAACTCAAATACCAAAGGAATCTTCTCTACAACTTGTGAGGGTCAAATGAGATAACTTAGATGAAATGAGGTTGAATGGAACTGCAAGGGCCATCCCATGTAGCATGCTCAGAGTTGCTGATCCTAGCTCTGGGCAACTTCCCGGGAGCTCAGGGAGTGTGTGACTCATTGACTTTGAGATGATGACGATAACCAGTTAACATTTATATAGTGCTTACTAATGGGCCTGGCAATATGGTAAGCACTCTAACAAATACTGAACAAGAGACCCCTTGTTGATTTTGGAAGCAGAAGTGATTATCTAAAAGGAAGCAATTTCTCCCTCATATCTTTTCCTTTCTAGTAGTCCACTGTGAGGTCTCTTGAACTGCTTCCCAAGAGACTGAGGAAGGAATAGGCTACCATGACCCTGACCTCTGACTCCATGTAGCTATAGGGACATGGCATTTAAAATGCACGTTATTATATACTCTATATAAGATTACTTGATGTCAAGGGGAGGGAGAAAAAAGTGAAACTCAAAATCTTAACAAAAAATCAATGTTGAAAACTATGTTTACATGTAGTTGGGAAAAAAGGAAAATCTTAGGGGGATAGAGGGAAGCTAAAATATATATATATATTCTGCCTAGGCAAGGCTGAAGCTGTTTGAGCTGCCTCTTTTGTCTCTGTCTCTTCCTGATCTTGATTGAAATATCTCCAGGTAGATGAGTCCAGTCTTTGAGGCAACTTTATGAGTTGTGAAGATTTGGAGATCATAGGTCTCCTGGGTTTGGAGCTAAATGTTGTCAAGGGAGGATTCTCCAGTAACTATTCAGTTCACTTGAAGACAATGGTCACAGAGAAGAATACAGCCATTTTACCAGCAGGATTTGTTTGGATAGGGCAGAGCTGAGATGAAATTTAATGTGCCTAATTAGCAGTCCTGCAAATTGCTTTATGTTCTGATGAGGTTTGACTGTCAGCATCCCAAGAGAGAATAACAGAAGTTATAAATCACTAAATCTTGTTTTAAGTTGATCTATTAAGGCTGTTCTGTGAGTCTAGTATGCTTAACATTTCTTTAGTATCTTAGAATAAATTACTGTCCCATGTCTGATTCTTATAGTGCAGTTATTGTTACCCTTTGAGAAACTCTGGATAAGAGCCATAATCTGAGCCATAAGTAAATTCTCCCCCCCTCACCCCTTTTATGCTGGAACTGGAATTTAAGCAGCTAAAGAATCTAAGAATAATTTATCCAAGCTTTGTCATTGTGGTGTCTCTTAGTCCTCTTATTTTAGAGGCTAGTTGCCCCAGACCTCCAGACTACATATTGGATTCAGAACAGGGAGGATGTGAAGTAAATTAGCCCCTATGGTGTCCAACAATGGTTCCTTATTGTTAAATGTTATGCAGTGTAGACAGGTAAAACAAAGGGATGCTCAAGTAGAAAAGCAAAGAAATATGGAGGATGACAGTGAATAATAAGCTAAATGGTGAGTTGGGAAGGAGACAGTCAAAAGGCTTTCCAGTAGGTAAGGTGGGGCATTGCAGCTGTCCTGGCTGGAAGTTCCTTAGCATCACTGTCTAAATTTTCAATAGGGCAGCTCCGTGGTGTAGTGGATGGGGTACTGGCCTTGGATTCAGGAAGACCAGAGTTTGAGTCAGGCCTTAGACACTTACTAGCTGTGTGACCTTGGGCAAGTCTGGCATCCAGGGGCATCTCCAGTCATTGTGATTCCTATCTAGCCACTGGACTCAGAAGACTCTGGAGGAGAAAGTGAGGCTGGTATCCCCTCACTCAAATCCAATTTATATGTTTGTCATGGCATCACCTCCCTGATGTCATGATCTTCTTTGAAAATAAAGAACATTGTTTATATTATTATTATTATTATTATTATTATTATTACTATTACTATAACTATCATCATCATCATTATTGCCAGTAGTCTTGGGATGCTTCACTCTGAGCCACTATTCTCCCCTCTATTTTTAGTTTTTGTTTTTTGTTCTGTGTCTTCTGGGATCAAGGAACCTCTTCTGCTTGAAGAGGAGAGCAAAGAACGCAAAGGGGGCTTAGTCCCAGGTTCCAGCCTAAATTCTCTCGCTCTGGGAAGCCCCCAAACCGCTAACAAGTGGCACTGCCGAAGAAGGCTCAGTAGCGACTAACTCAGATTAGATGGGACAACTGAGTTGCTTGTAGGGTCTGCGGCCTTCTGGCGCCTCCTAGCGGACCTCGTCCACACAGCCACCCCACCGAGCCTCAGTCTCTTGCCCACAGGCTGGCCCTGCGTCTTAGCTCCCTGCTCACATTCCAGACCGACTGATGATGCAGAACAAAAACAAGGGAAAAAAAGAAAAGGAAAGAAAAAGAAAAAGGGGGGGAAATCCAAAGCTACTGGCCAAGGCTGGACGGGGGCGGGAGAAAGGAGGTTGGACTTCTACGGTAGATCAAAGTTGAACTTTCCGGGAACTTTGGTCTCCCACCCACCCACTCACCCACCCACCATCAGCCCTTGGGAAAGAGGAAAGAAAGAGAAAAAAAGCAAAGAAAAGAATCTTCCCTTAGTTGAGTTCGCTTCTTAGAAGCAAAGAGAAGTCGAAATTCTATCTGGCCAACTATCCTAAGGGATGCGGAAAGACCCCACATCCGAGTTCCCACGGAATTCCATCCCCTCCTTCTAGAACCTGCCTCTGCGCCCCTCGGCACATCCCCGCCCCCCACTCACCCTAGCACCGTTGCCCTCTGCGCCCCTCGGCACATCCCCGCCCCCCACTCACCCTAGCACCGTTGCCCTCTGCGCCCCTCGGCACATCCCCGCCCCCCACTCACCCTAGCACCGTTGCCCTCCGCGCCCCTCGCGCACATCCCCGCCCCCCACTCACCCTAGCACCGTTGCCCTCTGCGCCCCTCGGCACATCCCCGCCCCCCACTCACCCTAGCACCGTTGCCCTCTGCGCCCCTCGGCACATCCCCGCCCCCCACTCACCCTAGCACCGTTGCCCTCCGCGCCCCTCGCGCACATCCCTGCCCCCTCCGCGCCCTAGGACCGTTGCCCTCTGCGCCCATCTGAGCATACCCTTCCCTCAGGACCCTGTGGCCTCTGGCGCAGCGTCCCTTCCCCTTAGCCCAGAACCCACTTTCTTTGGTTCCCCTCGACCCCGCACTCCCGCCACCCCGCAGAGCAAGGACGCGGAGCCTGGGGCTGGCCCCCCGGGGCCCCGCAGGCGGGCGGCAGCGGCCAGGTCCCGGCAGCCCGGGCCGGCCCGGCCCCCGCCCGCGCTCCGCAGCCCGGGCCGGCCCAGTCCTGACGCAGGGCCGCGGGGGGCGTGGCGGCCGCCCCGGCCACCTCTATAAAAGCTGCGGGGCTGGCGGAGGGAAGCCGAGTGGAGCCCAGTGAGCCCCGGAGGCCGCGCCCGCCCGCCTGCCCGCCCAGCGCTCACCTGCGACCCCGGCCGCCCCTGAGCCCCCCTGGCCGCGGCTCCGGCCCCCTGCCGCCCTTGCCCTTCCAGTCTGCTCCTCCTCCTCCTCCCGTTAGGAAGGACAAACCACCAGAGCCACAAATGAAACTGGCGGCGATGATCAAGAAGATGTGCCCCAGCGACTCGGAGCTGAACATCCCGGCCAAGAACTGCTACCGCATGGTCATCCTGGGCTCTTCCAAGGTGGGCAAGACGGCCATCGTGTCGCGCTTCCTCACGGGCCGCTTCGAGGACGCTTACACGCCCACGATCGAGGACTTCCACCGAAAGTTTTACTCCATCCGAGGGGAGGTCTATCAGCTGGATATTCTGGACACGTCGGGCAACCACCCCTTTCCAGCTATTCGGCGCCTCTCCATCCTCACAGGTACCCTCCTCTCCTCCACCTTAACCGGCCCTCTTAGCACAGCCAACACGCCCCCTCCCCAAACGCTGCCCTCTTCTGCCCTTTCCACAAGGAATAGTTGGCAAATCTCTCGAGTCTACACTCAGTTCACTTTTCCCCGAAGACAAGGATTCTCCAAAATTTGCTTCTGATGCTCGGTAATCTTGGAGGTTAGGCTTCTGTTCACCCGGTCCTTCCCTCTTCCCCGTAAGGGCTGGGACCCTCTGTTGCAGTAACCCTAGAAATAGTACTGAGTACCCCTACCCCCCAGCTCAGTTAAAGTTGTTACTGGATTTCTGGGTTGACTAACCATTTCTGTGCTTTTCTTCCCTCCCTCCTGCAGGAGATGTCTTTATTCTGGTCTTCAGCCTGGATAACCGAGACTCCTTCGAAGAGGTCCAGCGCCTTAAGCAGCAGATTCTAGACACTAAGTCTTGCCTGAAGAACAAGACCAAGCAGAACATTGACGTGCCCCTGGTCATCTGTGGCAACAAGGGGGACAGAGAATTTTATCGAGAAGTGGAGCCCAGGGAGATAGAACAGCTGGTTGGAGATGACCCTCAGCGCTGTGCCTACTTTGAAATCTCTGCAAAAAAGAACAGCAACCTAGACCAGATGTTCCAGGGCCTCTTCACCATGGCCAAACTGCCCAGTGAAATGAGCCCAGACCTTCATCGGAAGGTGTCAATCCAGTACTGTGACATATTGCACAAGAAGGCCCTGAAGAACAAGAAACTCTTGAAAGAAGGTAGTGGAGGCGGGTCAGGAGAGGCCTATGGTATTGTGGCTCCCTTTGCCCGAAGACCCAGTGTCCACAGCGACCTCATGTATATCCGAGAGAAAGCCATTGGGGGTAGACAGGCTAAAAACAAAGAGCGCTGTGTCATCAGCTAGGAGTCACCCTCTCCTCCTCCAATTAAGCTAATAAATTAAAGGTTTTTTTTTGTTTAAGGAAAAAAATGTTCTGGCTGGCCCTTCCCCGGTGACATGGGCTCCAGACTGGCATCTGACCTCCAAGTTACCTTCCCTGGGGGTACTTAACCATCTGACCTTCCCCACCCTGTATGATGGGGTCATGTTGGACTAAGGGTGCTCTTCCTTTGGAACACTTTAAAACTTGAGAGAAGGAAAGAAATGACTTAAACCCATCCGGGGAAATGTCCAGCATGAATAGGGGTAGTGGTCTGGAAATGTGTAACTTGTCAAATATTTTGCCAGAATGCCCAAAAAGAGGGAGGTGTTTTCGAATATGACTCCTGAACTTTTACAATCATCTGGCAAGATCCTCTTCCCTCCAGTATCAAACCTGGGACGTGGTTGAGAGACAAAATACCCAGGCAACCCAACAAAAGCTGTGTTTACATGTGTTTTCAGTGGGAAAAAGGAAAAAAACAACTTGCACTTTATAGTAGATAATGTTGTTATGGACATGAACAAAATCTTTTTTTTAAGTGTTTATATTGTGTGTTTGAAAATGTTAGTTATTATGGTTATTTTTTTTAGCAAAATAAAGTAAATATTAAAAATGGAAAACTTCGTCTTATTTTTAATGATGAGATAGGGGAGTAGAGGAAACTTGTTTTCCATTGCTGTGGAATTTAAATCTTGATCCAGTGTTACGCCTTTTGCCAGAACTCTGCTATAAAGTTTTGGCATTCAGAAAAGAACATCAGCATTTTTAACAAAAACTGCCCTCAAAAAAGTTGCAGATATTTCAAAGGCAAAAACTACTTCAAGAAATCAAGTGTGGCACAAGGCCTTTACATCTGTGATTATACTTCCATATGAAGAATCTTTAGAACCAAACTATTATTGCCTTTCCCTTCACATTTAATTTCTACCTTCTATTAAATTGTCTTCTGGGGGGGGGGGGAGAGGTTAAGCAGTGTCTGGATATGCTGTGTATGTAATTCTCAGGGTCATTTACTAATTGTTTGAAATTCGACAATGTACTTGGCCTCCCTGAGCCTCAATGAAATGAAGGGGGCTAGATTAAATAGCCTCTCTAAAATTGCTTCCAGCTTTAAATCCTATGATCTTAATATTTTCCCAATATCACAGACTTTTTATGGTTTCAACACTCTAGGAGTTGGGCCAAGTTCATTTCTTTGGTTCTTGTGACAGGATAATAAAAACAATTTGACTAAAGCAGAAATGGACAGATGTTCACAAAGGCACAGGAGTCTTAGACGGTTCAACAAGTATTTAATGAGCCTGAGGTTTTCAAGCATATGAGAAGCAGCAAAAGTTAAGATAGGACCTTTATTTTCTATCTAGGCAAAAACCATACAGTTATGATGGAATAGAGGAACAATAGGAAGTAGTAGAGGTTTCAGGTCATAAGCTGCCACTATGTGACAAATATTAACTATCCTATAAACAGGAATGGGTTAGTAAATGTTTAATAACTAGCTCTCAAGAAACGTGCACGACACTTTTCAGTTTAATCTACATTACTGACATTTTCTCCAACACTTTAGATAATCAACAAAGTGATAAGTCAAACCCCAATGTTTTACATTTACCAATTTCTGAGGTGAAAATGCTCAAGTTTAATAATATCACTGTCTGTTTCCAAGTGAGGTTTCTATAGGAACATTTAAAGGAGACACTATTAAGACCTCTGAACCTACCAAGAGGTGGAGAGGGAGACAGACAGACAATAGCAAAAGACATGGGTTTTTGATACTTTTAGTTACATGCTTAAAAAGGTCACCAACACCAGTTATTTTTAATTAACCCCAGAAATGGGAATTCACAGATAATAGATGATAAAACTGGGTATATTTTGATATAACCGGCTCAAACAAACCCATATTTGAACCTGACATAAGAGTTTGATTTGGGGGTATTCCGTTAGAACATTCGAATACATCTACATACTAATTACTATAAAATTTAAATCATGAATTTGGTTGAGAGGTAATATGTGACATAGGGGATAAAGCCAGAAAAGGCTGGTTCAGGTTCCCCCTCTGACATCCTCTGTGTGTGGTCCTGGGCAAGTCATTCAGCCTCCTGTTGCTCCAGTCCAGGCAGACTGGCACTTCGTCAGCCAAGTATCTCCTATACCAATGAATCATAGGTTTGTTCCTCTACCCATCCCTAAAAGATTAGGTCAGTGATAGGTCATAAGGTAGAACTAGTCTAAGTAATCTTTGCTTCTCCTCCTCCTAGAATCCCCCACAACCCTGTCTGGTAGAAGGCATCCAACAACTGCCATGCTCCTCCACTGCACTCTTCCCTGCTGCCTTACTGTACATTCCAGACACATTCTAGCTACTGTGGCTGAGCTCTTGGTTCCCAGCAATGCAAACACACGAATGAAGTTCAACACACTGAAGACAGGAACTTCTCAGACTTAACCCCTACCAAAAAGATCTCAAAGCACACTCTCCAGCAAGCAATAGGTGCATAGTATCTCTTGACTGGATCAGCAGAAGTTAGAATCCCAAACTTGCCCTAAATTATGTTAACCTGCTTCTCTCTAAGAGACAGGGAAGTAACTTCAATACCACCTTCACAGCCACAAACACTGGTACAAAGCTGAAATGGTCACCCTGACAGAGATGGGAACTGGGAAAACATGAAGGCACTTGACAAATATTTGAAAAACAGACCCCAGATGTACAACTAGAGTGCCTGACCATATTCATAGGATCGTCCTACACCCAAAGATGGCAGTAATCAGAATTGCCACTTAAATGAACCTTTCAATTAAATGGGTTGGTTTAATAGTCGGTCACAGGAAACCAGCAAAAAAAAAAAATTATTGATTTTCCCCCAAGTATAACAGTTTGAATCTGAACATCAACAAAGGGGGCAGGGAGCAGGAAGAGGACTTGTGCTCACCCAAAAAATCATTTTGCTTATGCAATATTAGAAACCACCTGCTCTCTCCATCCCAAAGGATAATTAGAGCTGATTTGGCCATCCTGGCATAATTGTTTACTCTGGCACTAAAAGTGTGGCCAAATGTGCTAATTGAAGACAGCAGGGGACAATATGAGTAGCAAGAATTTGTAGGCATAGCAAGACCTGGACGGCATGAGGGCTTCATGAGCTGCCTCACAGGTTCAACGACTGACACCCCCACTGTTGCTGCTATCTTTACTGGCTCAAACATAAAGAAAACAAGCTGTTTAGGGTCCTGACACTGCCATGAACAAAAAAAATAAACCTTCCCTGTGGTTCCTCCATGCATTCAAAAATTATATTCATTCTCAAAGAACCACCCATTAATCACATTAAATCCAAGCAGCATGAAGAGTAATTTGGCTAATTAATTCTATTTGGAAGTTTCATGAAACTTCCATAAATTGGAACAGTATGTACCACGTACACACTGAACACAACCAAGGGGAAGGGAGTGTGGGATGGGAGGAGAAAGTAAAGAATACTCTCTTTTCCATTGTGTCCTCCAGTACTGCTGTCAGAACCAGAAAATGTGACAGATGGTTACTTCCCAGGAAGTAGCGATATAGGCTCAGCCCCCATGAAAGTATACTACTCACTTCCATTAATAGGCCTTTAATTCATACCAGAAAATGCTTGTATGTATGCCTCCAACCAGCCACAGTGACCTAACCACTGGGCACAGCCAACAAAGAAGTATGAAAAGAGCTGCTCTAAAGAACGAGTAGCTGGGGTCCTTAGAGAACCACACCACAGGGGCAGGGGAGGAAAGAAAAAAATGTAATCTTGGCTTTTCTGGTTCAGTTTTGCTACTTTTGTCATGGTAATACACCTGCTTTATTCTTTGGGGATTTCAAACATACAGAGACTCTTATATTTTTGCAAAAGTTCATTTTTGGTTCTGACTTGTTCCCGCAGACTCTGCAGCTGCTGCTGTTGCTGTTCTGGACTGGAATTGATACCGGGCATAGTGCTAATCACTTTTCGCATCTCCTGGAACTTGGACTTGAGAGCAGTCAACTCCTGGTGCATGTCAACACTGTCTTTGTCCATACTGCAGAAGGCAAAAACCAAAGGTTAGCATTGATGGCTGGGAACAAGGATATATTATATCTACAGCACCAGATGGGGTTAGATTAAATACACTCAGCAACTGATAAATGGTAAAGCTAGCTAAAACATGGAATCTGCTTCAATTTAGTACATTCCTCATAAATACCAATATTCCCCCTCTCCAACTATGAGATTTTAAGACATTAGTAATGGCTAAAGCCTAAAGGACTGGGGCTTTAACTTGTTGGCGCAAAGGCTTATTGCACTAAGAATGATTATCTGGATTAAAAAAAATCAATTCTATTATTTGGATATTTTCAATAAGAATAATTTATTCTGATGGAATGAGCGGATCCATCAAGGTTGATCGTCACCCCCCCATGTTGCTATTAGGGTATACAGTGTTTTTCTGGTTCTGTTCATCTCACTCAGCATCAACTCATGAAAATCCCCCCAGGCTTCCCTGAATTCCCATCCCTCCTGGTTTCTAATAGAACAATAGTATTCCATGACATACATATACCATAGTTTGCTATCTTATCACTGAATAAACTCACCCAATAAAATCAGCTAAACCCTCCTTCCTAGCTTCAAACTATATTCCTTTTTAAATACTTTATTTACTTAAGCTAGCAATCAATCAAACAACAAGTATTTCAGTGCCTACCAATGTGATAGGCATTATTGGAGGCTAAAATTTAAATTTAAAAAAAAATTTAGAAAATAATCCCTACTTTCAAAAAGGCTATCTTCTGTCAGGAAGAACAGTATGTACACATATAAAGACATACAGAATAAATCCAAGGTAATGAGGGAGTGTACTAGCAACTGGGAAGATCAGGAAAGGCTTCATGTCAAAGATGGTGAAGGAAGAGAGGAGGTCTATGAAGTTGATGTGAATAAGGGGTTCATTACAGGCAGGGGTGGGGGAGAGGGTAGTTAGTGGAAAGACAGATGAGAGTTGCAGTGTGAGAAATAAAGAAAAGCTCAGTTTAGCTGAACTATAGAGTAAGGGAGAGGAGTAATGCATAATGAGGTTAGAAGGACAGGATGAAGAAGAAAAATAATATATTTTTTATTGAGGAGTGACACTGACAATAAAGAAAAATCCTATAAATGGCTATGTAAAGGATGGATTGGAGTGGGGAGAGACTTGAGGCAGGGAAACTAAGGCAGCCATTGAAGTGGTTATTCTTAATTGAAAATCTTTTTTTTTTAGCTTTTTGCTTTCGCTTTAGCTTTTGCTAAAACCACTGTAACAAGATCAAAAGAAATGTAGTAAACTGGGAAACAATCTTTACAACTAATGTTTCTGACAAAGGACTCATTTCTAAAAATATACAGATAACTGAGTCATATTTTTTTAAAAATAAGCCATTCCCCAATTGACAAATGGTCAAAGGATATGCAAAGGCAATTTACAAATGAGGAGATCAAAGCAATCCATAGTCATATGAAAAATTGCTCTAAAGCATTACTTATTAGATAAATGCAAATTAAAACTTCTCTGAGGTACTACCTCACACCTCTTAGACTGGCCTATGTGACCAGAAAGGATAAAGATCATTGTTGGAAGGGTTGTAGGAAATCTGGGACACTATTACATTGTTGGTGGAGCTGTGAACTCATTCAACCTTTCTGGAGAGAAATTTGGAACTATGCCCATAGGGCAACAAAAACTGTTCATACCCTTTGACCCAGCAATACCACTACTAGGTCTATACCCTGAAGAGATGATGAAAAAGGGTAAAAACATCACTTGTACAAAAATATTCATAGCAGCCCTGTTTGTGGTGGCAAAGAATTGGAAATCAAGTAAATGCCCTTCAATTGGGGAATGGCTTAGCAAACTGTGGTATATGTATGTCATAGAACACTACTGTTCTATTAGAAACCAGGAGGGATGGGAATTCAGGGAAGCCTGGAGGGATCTGAATGAACGGATGCTGAGTGAGATGAGCAGAACCAGAAAAACATTGTACATCCTAACAGCAACATAGGGGTGATGATCAACCTTGATGGACTCACTCATTCCATCAGTGCAACAATCAGGGACAATTTTGGGCTATCTGCAATGGAGAATACCATCTGTATCCTGATAAAGAGCTGTGGAGTTTGAACAAAGTCTAAGGACTATTTCCTTTAATTTAGAAAAAAAAAACCCTGATATCTTATTGTCTGATCTTGTTATCTCTTGTACTTTATGTTTCTTCCTTAAGGATATTTCTCTCTCATCACACTCGATTTGGATCAATGTACAACATGGAAACCATGTAAAGACTGGCTAATTGCTTTCTGTAGGGGGTAGGGGGAGGGAAGTAAGATTAGGGGAAAAATTGTAAGACTGAAAATAAAATCTTTAATTAAAAAATAGATTCAGACAATATAAAATACTTGGGATTCTACTTTCCAAGTCTATGTGAACATAATTACAAAATACTTTTCCCAGAAGTAAAGACAAATCTAAATAATTATAGAAATATTAATTGCTCATTGGAGCAACATTGACCTAATGTAATAGAATCATCAATATAATAAAAATGACAATTCTAAAAAAACTAAAATAAAATCCTTTTAAGCTTTTGCTAGGCAATGGGGTTAAGTGACTTGCCCAAGGCCACACAGCTAGGTAATTATTAAGTGTCTGAGACCGGATTTGAACCCAGGTACTCCTGACTCTAGGGAGGGTGCTTGATCCACTGTGCCACCTAGCCACCCCTTAATTGAAAATCTTAACTTAAAAAGTTAAGATGTGACTGGATAAGGTGAAAAGGAAGAGTAAAGAGGGAGGAGTCAGGAATAACTAACAAACATGGAAGAGTCAAAAAATGGCAGTGCCTTCCACAGAAATAGGACACCGTCCTCACCAAGCACTTCACCAGCAGGACCAGTCCATGCAGGGGAAAACTTGACCATTTCATCTCCAAAGTTCCCTACCCAGACACCCTTTGTCTAAAATGGTGAGCACCTCCTGTGACCTGCTCTACCAGGATAGTTCTTACTCCTTGGCCATCTCTTGGCAGCTACCTTGCCAAGGAACACATAACCTGTACTATCCTCTCCCCCTACACTAACTTGTAGACTCAATCAAATTTGTACTGCCATTGCTTCTGCTTGATGGCTCTAATCGGTTCACCTTCAATTTTACAAACTACAACACCCCTCTAGAACGACCCTTTGTCTCTAAGTATGGTCTCTCCCTTCCAGCCCACATGAGGGGTGGGGAGAAGTCATGATTTCTGCATGTATGCCTCAGTGTTGAAGGTCAAGCTTGGCACAGAGTAGTACTTACTAAATGACTTGTCAATTATTTATTTAAGTTTGGTAGAGGAAAATGTTTCAAGGAAAATCTGAGTTCCATGTTGGACAAGCTGAATTTGAGCATTCAATGTGAAATGCTCACTGGACAGTTAACAACATACTACTGAAATTGGATATATAAATAATAACAGATCTTTTTTAATCCTTACAACAAAGTAGGCACTATTATTATCTCTAGTTTACAGATGAAGAAACTAGGGCAGAGTGATTTACCCAGAGCCATACAGCTGATGTTTAAGGCTGGATTTGAGCTCAGGTCTTCCTAACTCCAGGTCAGTATTCGATTGTTCCTCTAAACTGCCTTGAGATGATCATTCAAGTTATAGGAGTTGATGAAGTCACCAAGTAAGGAAGAATAGAGAAAAGATAAAGGACAGATAGAAGGTGCTGTGACGAAACACCAGTCCTGAAATCAGAAGAACCCGAGTTCAAATCAGACTTCTGATACTGATACCGACTAGCTGAGTGTCCCTGGGCAATCCTGACTGCCCCCCCCCAAAAAAAGAGAAGTCCACTTAAAAGTTCAGGGGGATAGTCAGAGTTGAGGAGGCTGTGATTTGAGTGATGCTCTATCTAGTAGATCAGAGCTAACATTATATAGCACTTTCAGCTTTGTAAAGTACTTTACATGTTATCTTATAATGTCAATTGACACTGAGAAAAATTAAGAGATTATTATCACATAAACCTAGAGAGAAGAAAATATTCAGAAAGAAAGCATGGTCCGCAATGTAGAATGAAGAACTGAGGCTAAAAGATCATATTAGGCAATAAGAGAAATCACTGACTTTCTTGTAGCCTACTCTATACCATCTTTATTACAATTCACCTAGATCAATGAGGCTGCCTAATAAGGTGCTCACATGCATTTAAAAAAAAAAAGGAATGTGTGAATAAGCTTTTGAAAACAAGCAGCTGATTCAATGAAAACTAACAGTTAATTCAATAAACTGTTCTAAAATTAGACCACTGAGGCAGAAAAGGGGAAAATTTGTCAATTATCATTTTTTAAAATAAATTTTCTTTCCTACTAGGGACATTTCAGACCAGATGGTGCTAATTCATTTTATTATTCATTTATCCTGAGCTTACGCAGGCAGGGTGAGCTTTTCTTCCCCCAAAGGTAACATATTACTCCCTTCTAAGTCAAAGAACTGCCACTGATTATTAACTATTAATTGATTATCTATAGCAGTACAAAAATAGAGCTTTTATTTTAGGAAACAAGAGTGGTCTAATCATTTAATTACTACCTTCAATCAGCTGTAATCAATTTAAAGAACCAACAAATGAGACATCTGATGCTAAATTCCAAGAAAAGGGCAACTAATGTTCTTGAAAATTACAAATAATTTTGAAGATTAATTAAATAAGGAAATTTTTTAACAATTTTTTAAAAAAAGAAATAATCTCAATTCAGATCCACAAGCAAATTCAAATTATCTCTGCTGATTGGGTCATATTATTTGTTTGGTATTGTTCAGTCATTTAGTCATGTCTGATTCTTCATGCCCCTATGTGGGGTTTTCATGGCAAAGATAGCATAGTGGTTGCCATTTCCTTAATCAATAGATTAAGGCAAACAGAGGTTAAGTGACTTGCCCAGAGTCATATAACTAGTAAGTGTCTGGGGCCAAATTTGAACTCTAGTCTTCCTGACTCCAAGTCCAGCACTCTAAGCCATATGGGCATGTAGTTAAGGCTAAAAAATAATTAAAGGAAAGTTGTCTAGTGTGATATAACCAAAAAAAGATTTAACTAAAATTAATCTTGGAGACAAATTATGCTCCTTCTTAGTCCAAAGAACAAGATGGTTTAATTAGATTTGAAAATATAAATAACCTGCTAAATTATTACTATTTTTATTACTAATTTAATTACTTATTAAAGATACTCAAATGATGCTGAACTCCCAAATCTCCAAGGTCACTCCATTTCTTAGGCCACTGAAATGCTTCAAGTAAAGTAAAATAGGACTAAAGATAATAGCAATCGATATGAAACTGTCTTTCTTTTGGAGCTGAACTGAAAGGAGGTCAAGCAGTATATAGAGAGAAGTGCTCCCCTCCACTGAAATCAGCCCCGATTGGCAGAGTATTTCTTTAGAGTCAAAACAGTACAGAGCTCTTAGGGTGAGGAAAACACTATATTCAGGAAATGCCTCACACTCAGTGGGGTCCCTTCTAAGCTGGGACTACTTTGAAACATTCAAACAGAGGGGGGAAAAAAGCCTTTCAGACAGCTCCCAATCTTCAAAAATGAACAAAAGAAGCAGCCTTTAAATAAATGGACCTGGGCTTTTGTGTTCAAGGTTAGTCATAATCCTACCTTCAGAAAAAAAAGATTAGTAGAACATATGAGGGTCAAGAAGAATAGGAATAAAATAAGGCCAAAGTCAAGAGCACCTTAGCATCATCCCAATATGCTCCAAAAGATGATAGAAAACAGAGCTAGTCATTTGACAATTAGAACTATGTTTGTTATATTAGTTCACTTATGAGATACTTTTTCATCCTCAAAAGTCAATCGGGTAAAAATAAACTTAAAGGCATAAAGATAGAGAATTTGCTGAGGATAATTGTATACTTGGAAAATCTTAGGGAATGAGTAAAGATATTGATTGAGATAATAGCTTCAACAAAGTTGAAAGCTACAAAACAAATCCTGCCTTTCTATAAAATAACAACCAAGTCCAAAAGACAGTAACAGAAAGGGAAATTTCATCCCAAAGAGCCATAAAATTCATAAAGAATCTGGGGATCAATCTATTAAAGCAAACAAAAGACTTGTAAAGATTCAGTTACAAAGTGATTCTTTTCTTTTTTTTTTTTTAGGTTTTTGCAAGGCAATGGGGTTAAGTGACTCGCCCAAGGTCACACAGCTTGGTAATTATTACGTATCTGAGGTCATATTTTAACTCAGGTGCTCCTGACTCCAGGGCCGGTGCTCTAATCTCTGTGCCACCTACCTGTCCCCCAAAGTAATTCTTAAAAAAATAAAAAACTTAAAAAAACTAGAGGAATATTCACTGCTCATGGTTGAGTGAGCCAGGCCAGAGTGATAAAATTGATAATACAGGGCAGCTAGGTGGCGCAGTGGATAGAGCACCGGCCCTGGAGTCAGGAGCACCTGAGTTAAAATATGACCTCAGACACTTACTGATGACCTAGCTGTGTGGCCTTGGGCGAGCCACTTAACCCCATTTGCCTTGCAAAAAAAAAAAAAAAAAAAAAAAACCTAAAAAAAATTGATAATACAACCAAAGTTAACTTGGACTTTTAATGCTATGTTTATCAAAGGAAAATATATACATACACATATATATATAACCTGAAAAATAATAACAAAACTTATTTAAAAAAAGAATTATCAAAGGAAATTATGAAAAGAGGTAGGGACAAAAAGGGACTTTCAGACCTCAACTATATTTATAAAGCAGCATTTTTCAAAACCATTGTTAAAAAAAAAAGATAGAGGGCAATCAATGTAAATGGATGAGGGGGAATCAGAAACAATGGAACTCAATAATCCAGCATTCAATAAAGCATAAAACTTAAAGGAAAGAACACCCTACTTGATAAAAACCTCTGGGAAAAGTGAAAATCACTTTGGCAGAAATTAGACTTAGATCAACACCTTATACTATATTCCACAATACATTTCAAATAATATATGATCTTAGTATCAAAGCTCAGATTTTATTTATTTATTTATTTATTTATTTATTTATTTATTTATTTATTTATTTATTTATTTCTGTGAGGCAAGCGAGGTTAAAGTGGCTTACCCAAGGCCACACAGCTAGGTAATTATTAAGTGTCTGAGACCGGATTTGAACCCAGGTACTCCTGACTCTAGGGCTGGTGCTCTATCCACTATGCCACCTAGCCGCCCCCTCAGATTATATTTACAAGAGAAACAGATCACAAATCTCAGAGTCATGGGTACAAGATGAATTCTTAACCAAACAGTGGAAAGAGGCAATTACATAAGATAAAAGAGATAACATATTAGATGTAACTGAAAAGCCTCTGCACAAATAAATTTATTCACAGGATAAAAAAGGGAAGTAACTGAAATAGAAAAAAAAATCTTTGTAATACATTGCTCTAATATGGGTTTGCTATCCAAGAAATAAGGAATATGTCTATATAAACCAAAAGTAATTCCCTAAAAGGCAATAAATTGATAAGTAATCAAAGAATTCTCAAAAGAACTGAAAACTATTAATAACTACAAGAAAGATAAATAATAACAACAACAACAACAACAATAAAAGAAAATGGAAATCAAAACACCTCATATCCTGGAAATTGACAAAGATGATAAAATATGACAATAATCAGTGCTGGAGAAGTTATAGGAAGAAAGGCAAACTGATGCATTGTTGGTAAAGTTAAAAATTGGTACAATCATTTAAAATTTTTCAAATAAAATGACTAAAATGCCCATACCCTTTGACCCAGAAATTCCATTACTGGGCTTATAGCCCAAAGAGCTATTGATAAAAAAAAAAGCCTCCAATATATCAACATATTTTTATAACAACCTTTTTTTTGTGATAGAGAATTGAAAATAATTGAATAATGGCTAAATAGTGGTACATTAATGTAATGGAATATATTACTATGAAAAAAAGAATGTGATGAAGACAGAGAAGCATGGAAAGATCTACCTGAACTGATGCAGAAAGGAAAAAAAACAATTACAACAATGAAAATAGAAATAACCACAAATACAGACATACTAACCAAAACTGAATGCTGCAAAATTATAAAAAAACCCACCAAGCATGGCTTAAAAGACACCTTTCTAATCCTCCCCGTGCAGGCACATATTTCCAAACCTTTTCAAAGGACTGGTTGGTTATGCTAATTTTTCCTTCTTTCTTTCGTTCTAAAAATACTATTTGTTATGTAGAATGGCAATATAGAAGGGAAAAAAGCAGGGACACTAAGGGTAAACATGGTTATATAAAAAAAAGATATCAAGAAACATTTATAAGAAAAAGAAAATAGCATTTAATAAGAAACTGGACCAATTATTTATGTATATGATACAAACATGCACTCATTACTAAAATCCAGAATAATGATATGGTTCAGACAATGACATTTGAGAATTGTCAAAATTACTAAAATATGACTACTTTGGAACAAAAATTTGTAATTCTGGCAAGACGACGATTTTAACCAAAGTTAAAGGATGATAAAGTCTTCTTTATAAAAGGCTCTACAACTTGATAGTTCTCTAAAATGACATACACAAATATAGACTTTCTGGTCATTCCCATTCTTTAGTGGAAATTGGCTGAGAAGGCAACAATAACCATAAACATGGGGTGTTTCTGGAAGACTAACAAACCCCTAATAGGCAAAATGCTCTTCAACTATCCTGGGTTGACCTGATGAAGCCATACTTCCCAATAGGTCCAGCACAAATCCTAGCTGGCTTGAAAGACCTGCTACCAGTGTGTGCAGCAATAGATCGGCCATATAATATTCTAGAAAATCAAATCTTGCTGAGATCTCAAAGATCTTGCTGACCCACCCCCAAAAACCTTAGATTAATTTTAAGTCATTTGGCTCAAGATAACATTAGAATCCTGCTAAAATCATGTAGTGGACAAGGTTAAGCATTCTCTTCTGGCATTCTCAAAACCAGATCAAATCACCTCTAAGTGGCCCCTACCTTTATAGATATTTTCATTAGTCACTGTAAATGGGCTTATTTTCATAACTGAGAGAAGTTAATTCACTCCAAACAACAAGGCAGGGAAAAGAACAATATAGAATTCCAAAATCAGAATTTTTAAAACTGGGGTCTGATGAAAACTTGGAACACTATCAAAGGTTTTGAAAAACCAATTTAAATAACTTTAAAATGTACTTCCAAATGGGCAAAGATAAGAAAAAGGCAAGAATAGTTATTGCTGGAATGGTTGTGGAATGATAAGAATATTAATGTATTACTGGTGGAGTTATTAATTGGTATAACCCTTCTGGAAAGCAATTTGGAATTAAGCAAAAAAATAACTAAAATGTCCAAACCCATAGAAATTCCACTCCTGGACATATATTTGTCACTGACAAAAAGAAAGGCTTTTTTATATACACCAATTATTTATAGCAGCATTTTTCCAGGTAGCAAGAAACTAGAAACAAAGTAGCTGTCCACTGATTGGGGAATGGTGAGCCAAATTATAGCACACAAATATAAAGGATTCTTATTGTGCTATATAGGAAATGACAAAGATGATGAATACTAACTAGACTTAGAAGAACTGATGCAAAGTGAGGCAAGCAAAGCCAGGAAAATAATATACACAATAACAACAAAGAATAACCACAAAACAATGTAAGCAAAAGATAGAAAAATTACAAAGAATAAATTTGATTTGAAAAAAAGGAGGAAGATACTTCAACCTGTTCTATGCCAAGGGAGAGCAAAATATGAAATAGTACATTATAAACATTAGATTTTTTTTAATGTGTTGATTGGTTTAAATGATTTTTTTTCTTCTTTCAATTTTTAGATTTGAGGTTGTTTTTGTTCTTAAAGAGCCTGGAAGTGCAACAGTGGCACAGAAGCTTTGACCTGTCCCATTTCAAACCTGGGATGCTTGATCAAAATCCATAACTGTAGAAGATATGAGCTTTTAAAGGTCATTCCTCTATTTTTTTTTTTAATGATGTGACTTTTAATATGTAGGTCCAACTGAAATTGATAAGAGATGGAATCCAGGATGCTAATCAAAACCTATTACTCATGCACATGCTTTTAGGTTTTCATAGTAATTTCTGTTAAATTAATAAGTGCCTTCCCAAAGCAGTCTGTATTTTGGATTTTATGAAATGCTGTGCAGTTTTGTTTGTAAGTCTGCTTAATCTAGTCCATAAATTTAGTGCTGTATTTTTAAAAAAATCTATTTTTGTTCACTTTACAATGAGTCACAAAAAAGCTAAATAATTTGTCCAAGGCTACATAGTAATTTCCAGGTCATCAGAGTTGGGGGTCACATAACAAAAGAACAAAGAATCACTGAAGTTTTGGCATGTATATTTGGCATTCTACTGCCTCATTTTGGCATGTATATATATGGATCCTGGTTTCCCAAAGGAAATGAGAGGTTAAATATAGGCATAAGCAGGTTTTCTATTCTGGAAAAGCTTTAGCTATAGTCCCAACAACAGGTTAAGGCTTCTTTCCAAGAATCAGCTACTTGGTGATAAATTTTTTAGCAATGGAAAATCATAACACAAAGAAAAATACAAAAAGGCTCTTTGTCCTATGTGGCTTTCTAGTGTGTCAGAAAAAAGAGACAAAGGGAACACAGTTTTTAAGATGGTCTATAAATTTTAACTTGGCTGTTAGTACTCTAAAAGTGAGATCCTTGTCCAGTGACCAGTGAACAGATGAACATTTAAATTTTTAAAAGTGCACTTTAAAAGTAACAATTATCACAACATACTCCTAGAACAACTAAACTCTATCATTCTTAAACCTCCCATTATAAATGACACTGGGAAAAATGAGAAAGAAATTACAATTAAGTAAAAGGATGCTTCTTCCAAGTATTCCTGAAGATGGACTAGAAGGTCTTGATTTTACTGTGAGCTCAAATGGCAAGAAGATATTATTTCTTGATACATTTGGCCATTTTGTACTGCAGCATTCATGATACTATTTGTAAAAAGGCCCCTGTTGAAATAACTGCAACTTAAGCACCAACATCTGCTGAAGAAAATGATGAAGTAGAGAAATTCTACAAGAACTTGATAAAATTCTCCAGGTTAAAATTAACATCTTCAGATGACACTCAATGACTTCAATGCAAAGGAAGGAAAAAAATGGGTAGGATGGCAAGAAATTTACTGGAAAAAAATATAACAAGAAAAAGATGTGAGAAGGGACAATGACTTGAAAGCCATACAGAAGTCTAGGAGTAGGTATCTTGAATCTTTGGATGAAACAACCAAATTTATTGACTCAAAGATTTATAGGAATAGCATGTAAACTAGACCTAAAGGGATGAACGCAATTTTGACAGACTAAAATGGGATGGGGGGGATAAAATATAGGCAGCAGTAACAGTGAGAAATCTGACTGCTTACTTGCAGCAAAGGACTTCAAAGCTCTGATTGACTGTAGTTTAAGGCTGATATTGGGGAGAAATAGGATATGGGATGTAAAGAATGGGGAAAATCAAAGAATTTTAGAACTGAAAGAAACCTTAGAAATTTTTTAGTTCAACCCTTTCATTTTGGAGAAAATGGAGGTAGAGTGAAGTTAAATCATTGTACTAGTTAATCACAGACCTGATGTTACAACATTCTGTGCTTGCCACCCTATGCTATGTAGCCAGATGAGGAAAGGTCTTAAATTCTTGGAAAAATAATTATAATGATAGGTATGAAAGTCTAGGCAAATGTGCTACATTCTTATGTGATCCTTCCAATACTGGAGAAGAAAATAAGAAAAGAGAGGTTGAATGATTTGTCCATTGAGAGAGTACTGAGTCTGGAATTCATGTCTGGGAATTGGGTGATGGGGAGATGGGAAGCTGGCCAAAGAAATAAAAAAAAGAATGGAACAAGAATAGCTAGGGGGAAGTTAGAACTCCAGAATGTTAGAGCTGAAAAGGATTTAATGTCTTCACTGTGCAAAGAAGGAAACTTATCCCCAGAATGGAGAAGTTATTTAATCATATTAAGGGATTATTCTTAGGTCTTCTAATTTCTTGTATATACTCTTTCCAGTACTCTAAACTGTCAGGGATTTGACAATTGATCGGCAAGTGGTACCAACTTGTGTGTATAGGTCAGATATTGTGGAGAGATTAGAAAAAAGGTATTCATGCTCAGGTATAGGCTGGATGGATAATATGGCTTCATGTTATGTGATGGCAGAACATCCGGCTCCTCTCCTCATTAATTTAATTAACAGCTCAAAGGAAACATGACATTTGTAAGTAAAGAATACCCACCCCAGGTGTTCACATGGGCACATATTTGTGCCCAACCTAGGTAGAATGTTTTTAGCTCCTAATGGTCTGATCAGCCAGTCAGACAGGCTGTAATTTGTCTCAAACATAGTGATGTCATTTTGGTCTTCTTTGATAAAGAAGGTCAAGAACCAACCAACCAAATTTAATTAATATAAAGTATAAAAAAACATGAATTATCTCACTGGGTCAATTTCAATGCCTAGATTAAGTTTCTTTTTTTTTTTTAAGGATTTGGCAAGGCAAATGGGATTAAGTGACTTGCCCAAGGCCACACAGCCAGGTAATTATTAAGTGTCTGAGGCTGAATTTGAACTCAGGGATTCCTGACTCCAGGGCCGGTGCTCTATCCACTGTGCCACCTAGCTGCCCCCTAGATTAAGTTTTCAAAGGTGCAAACTTAGTAGCTGGTTTGGTTGTCCTGTAGGACATCAACTTCAAAGTCTGGGAATTCTTGTCCCCAGAATATCATCCTAAATCACACCATGGCCAGTGTCTTCCCTCTGAAATTATCCAGGAGGAGTCTGAGTCACACAGCTAGGAAGGGTCTGATTTGAATCCAGGTCTCCTGGCCTCTAGGCCCACTGCCCCATCCCCTGAGCCACTAGCTATCTCTAGTAAGTAGTAGCTGTACCGAAGTGTGGGGACCCTACATACTCTGAGGTCTGGGGGCACTGGCATCGGTAGGGGCCGCGCTTGTTTGACTTTCTGGCATCTCCAGCTCCAGCACCCGGTGCCCTGGCTGACACAGCAAGCGCTTAACAAACGTTTAAATAAACATTTGTTTCACAATAAACCCTTAATACACGGTCTCAGCTCGGTGCCCGGTCTCTATAATAAATACCCACGGTGTGGTGATTGACTGTCAAAAGAAGGGGGCCCCTGGGTGGCAGGTGGCACAGAGGATGGAGCACCGGCCCTGGAGTCAGGAGTCCCTGGGTTCAAATCCGGCTAATAATGACTTAGCAGTGGCCTTGGGAAAGCCACTTTTGCCTTGCAAAAACCTAAAAAAAAAAAAAAAAGAGGGGTCACTGATAACGAGCCGCAAGGGCCCCTCAAAGCCCGGGGGAGAGATGTGGGGCTTGGGGGCCCCTAACCCAAGCCGCCCTTTGCAGAGCCCCTCGGGCCGCTTCCTCTCGGCCCTTCACCATGGCAACAGGCGGCTGCGGGACGCCGTGTCCCCGGGAACGGAGGTGCTTGCCCCCCCCCCCCCCCGCCCGCTTTTCCCGCCGATGGGGGAGGGGAGGGTGGGGGCGGGGCGGGGGAGGAGCGCGCGCCAAGACCACGTTACCACTTGATGACGTCATGCACCAGCGGCAGGAACGAGTAGGTCTCCTCCTCCTTGAGGCCCGGGGGCGGAGGGGGCTGCAGAACCGACGCCGAGGGCTGCGGCTGCGGCGGCGGCTGCTGCGGCGGCGGCGGGGGCTGGGGGGCCGGCAGAGGCTTCTGCTCCTGCATCGGCGGCTCCTGCGGCTGCGGCAGCGTCTCCTCCGCCGGCCTCCCGGAGACCACCCCGACGGAGGCCATGGCCGTCGGCCCGGTGGACCCGGCGCTCCGTCGAGTCTCGCCGGGGCCTGGGCTGGAGTCGCTCCTCTTACACGTCACTGGGCGCGTCGCACCGGGGCGAGCTGGGTACGGGAGAGGCCGCGAGCTACCGAGCAGTCCGCCGCCCCGCCCCCTCCTGCGCTTCTTAGTGCGCATGTCAGGAGAGTGCGGCGGGGCTATGAAGGGACGAAGTAAAACTAAGGAGGAGAGGGATGGGGCGGGGCCGGGCCAGGGCCGGAATTGGCTGTTGCTAGGCAGCGGGGCATGCCTGTCAGCCGGAGCCCTTCCACTTGCAGCCGTCCATCCGGCGCCCGCCGCCCCCGGGGTTCGGACGCGGTACCTCCCGCCTGACTCAGCGAGAGGCTGAGCTCTGCCCGCCGGCACCTTAGAGTCCAAGAAGCGGGAGCCGGGAGGCGGCCCGCGGGGGACGGCCTGCCCCACCCACAGCGCTGTGCGGGCGGGATGCTGCGGTGGAAGGCACCAGAAGGAAGGCGGGTCAGCGGAGGACGGCGTGGCGGGGAATTAGGCCAAGATGGGGAGATGACGCGTGGGGACGGGGACGGGACCCCCACACCTCCCCCCCGACGCTTACATGCAAGCACTAGTTACTAGAGACACCCGGGGACAGCGGGGAGACCTGAATCCAGACCTGACCTCAGACTCTAATGTGACTCAGGCCAGCTTGCCCAGTCTTGCCTCAGTTTCCTCATCCGTATGAGCTGGATGAGGAAATGGCAATGCCAAGAAAACCTCAAGACTAGGGTTGGTCACTAAGAGTGTGACACGAATAAACCACAAAATCTACTTCCTATGTGTGAGGAACTATGTGAGACATGGGGATACAAAGCTGAGTAAGACCAAGTCCTTGCCCTGAGGGAACATACGGACATATGATCCAGCTGCCTCATTTTGCAGATGAGCAAATTTAAGACCCGGACCACACAAGTAGTAAACAGAAGACTCAAGATTTGAACCCCAGTGCTCTGACAGTAGATGGAGGACTCATTCTCCTACACTCCTTGCCTTAATCTGACTTGTAAAAACCTCCACACTCAGCCTGACTCCTGCCTATCTTGTCATTCCACATGACTCCCCAGCAGTCTCCATTTCAGTCAAAAGGGGGCTACTATTTTGGCAATGATATTACAGCTCTATGGCCTTACTCTATTCAACATAATAACTAACATTTACATGGCATTTTTTAAGATTAAGCACTGTACAGATACCTCATTTTATCCTTACAACAACCCTGGAGGTAACTATTACTATCCTAGTTTTATTTTAATTTTTATTCTGAATTTAAGAAATAAAACATATTTCCATAACAAAGTACTATTGCACATCAAATCACAAGTCCATTATATACAATTTTATTTTCCTTTTAAATCTATAATGAAGTTATATAACTTTGTTTTCCCTTTCTACTATTAGACACAAACATGTATATATTTGTAAATGAATACTAAACATCTATTTCTTAGTTCTCTCTATGCACATAGTCTTTTGTATAGATCTCCATTCTGTAGATGAGAATATTGTGGCAGATATCCTTGTGACTTGACCAGGATGAAGACAGGATTCTAACTTAGATCTTCCTGGCTCCAAATCCAATAACTCATGCCCTAGCTTGGAGCCAGGATCTAAGTATTACCACTAGCCCCCTCTACTATTCCCCTATGGTGGGGGCCTGATTCAAGCCCCACTATATCATGAAGATATCGATCACCTCCAAAACGCTTGCTTATGGACTTGTCCTGGCATTGTCAATGCAGGAATTTAACTCTGAACCCCTATGCCAGGCTGTTTCCTCTGCACCCAGACCTCTCATGCCTTAGATAGATGTCCATGCTTTTTAAAGCAGTTTTAGGAGAACTTTAACACTTCATTTGCACTCTTTTTTACACCTTGTAGGGTTGTACCAAATTAACACCTTTACAAATAATAAGTGCTTAATAAACAATGAATGAATGAACTAATCTGAGATTCCTAGCAACTCTCAAATGCTCTAGGATTCTAAATAGTATAATTACCTTTCATTTGACTCAGAATACAATGTGAGTCATACTGATTCGATGATACAAGCCCATCTCTTCTAAATATACCTTATAACTTACAAGCTAACATGGGTTTCAGAAAATACTCTTCAGCCAGATTTTAGAAAAGCCTGAAAAGATTTGCATGAATTGATGCAGAGTGAAATGAGCTGAACCAGCAGAACATTGTACACAGCCACATTGTGAACTGGATCAACTGTGATGGACACAGCTCCTCCCAACAATTCAATGATCAAAGACAACCCTAAGGGATCTGTTATGGAATAACATCCACATCCAGGAAAAAAACAAACTTTCGGAGTGTGAATGCAGAGCAAAATATACTTTGTTCACTTATTGAAATTTCTTTTATAGTTTTTCTTTCTTTTTTCATGGTTTTTTTTCCCTTAGTTCTAATTCTTCTTTTACAACATAACTAATATGGAAACATGTTAAACACAGTTGTATATGTGCAACCATTACCTGCCATGGGGAGGAGGTAGGAAAAAAGAGGGTAATAGAAAAATCTGTAACTCATAAACTTGCTAATGGATGATTGTTGAAGACTACCTTTGTAAGTAATTAGAAAAAAAATAAAAGAAAAATTAAAAGAAAATATTCTAAATCACTATTTTTCAGATAAATGCAAGTTAAAACAACTCAGAGGTACCACCTCATACCTATCAAAGTCACTAATGTGACCAAAATAAAGGGAAATATTGGATGTTGGAGGGGTACATGGGAAAACTGGGATACTAATACATAGCTGGTGGAATTTTGAACTGATTCAACCATTCTGGAGAGCAATTTGGAACTAGGCTCAAAAGGCTATAAAACTGGGCATCCTTTTTCATCCAGCAATACCAATGCTAGGTCTAAATCCCCCCAAAATCCAAAAAAGGGTAAAAGACCTATTTGTTCAAAAATATAACTCTTCTTGTAGTGTCTAAGAACTGGAAATCAAAGGAATGTCCATCAATTGAGGAATGGTTAAACAAGCAGTGGCATATGATTATAACGGAATTTTATTGTGCTATAAGAAATGACAAGTAAGATTTCAGAAAAACCTGGAAAGGGTTACATGAACTGATTCATGATGGAGTGAACAAAACAGAAGAACATTGTACACAGTAACAGCAATATTGTTGGATGAAGAACTGTGACTGGCTTGTAATACAACTTATCAAAAGCAATTCCAAAGGACTAATGGAGAAGTGTGCTATCTACCTTCAGAGAAAGAAGTGATATTGATTGAATATAGATTGAAGCAGGCTATTTTCACTTTCCCTTATTTTTTTTTCTTTTATTTGAGTCTTGTACAAAATGACTGATATGGAAATGTTTTACATAAATTGTACACGTATAACTTATATATCTGCTTACTGTCTCAGAGAGAAAAAGAGAGAGGAAGGATGGATAGAATTTGGAACTCAAAACTCTAAATAAAAACGTTAAAGAAAAAATAGTAGATTTTTAAAAATGGATTTCAGAAATAAAATACAAAAATTATCTTTTTACAATAATTCACATAGTTCTAAGACAGCTCTGAAGGACTTATGATAAAACAATGCTATCCATCTCCAGAGAAAGAGTGAGTGGTGTCAGAATATAGATTGACTGGTCATGCTCAATACTTCCTTATGGTCAATAATATTCCATTGAATTCATATACCACAGTTTATTCATCTGTGCTCCAGTTGATGAGCCTGCCAAAAGGTATTGTTAGGTAAAAAAATACACACAGTTTAATGATTCTTTTGATTATTGTAATACCCTCTCCCATCCAAGCCTAACGCACCTTTCTAGATATTTCTAGATCCTAAAGGATAACCCTTTGGCACTTTGCTGAGGGGTAGTGATGGGGGGAACTTACATTGTTTTTAATCAGCTGAAATATCTTGAGAAATAACAAAAGCAGTTTTATCCTGAACCACAAAAGCATTATTTCTCTAGTCTACCAATATTTGATTAGTATTACACAGAATTCTAGCCTAATATCCCTCTGAGAGTTGAATGAAGGAGTGAGTGTTCACCTGGCCTTCCTTTTATTCCCCATAAAGGCAGAAATTGAAATCTCCTTTGGAAACAAGGTGAGATAGATCCCAGGAGATATTTATCTACACTTGCCACAGGAAGGCTAGCCATTTTATTTTAGACAGAAGGAACTACATTTATTTGTATATGAATTGGAAGAGTGAGTGCAAAATGTGACTATTAATATGGTTTCTTAATGCTTTCTGGAGTGTTTGGGATAATTCCCAGCAACTGCGGCAGTGCTTGTCCTCTTATAGCCTCGCTAAAAATTTCCATTTCCCTTTTGTAGTGGGGTTAAATTGACATGTAGGGACTATCCCATGGTGTGTGCTCAGAATTGCCACTTTTGGTTCCAGTTAACCAGATGGGAGCTTGGGCCCTGTTTCAGGCCCTGCATGAGTACTGGCTAAGGAGCAAGAATAGCTAATAACTCAATGGATGAATAGAAGGGAGCAACTACCCGTATAGCCTTTCCATTCCTTTCTGGTGGCAAATCATCTCAGGGATATTTTAAGTTGTTCACAGATGAAGGGTAGGGAAGGGTTGAATTGCCCTAACACTTATTATGTCTACCATGTGGTTGTGAGAATATCTAAAGCACAGGTCTTGCCTAGGCAAGTCTAAGCCTGGGTTAGAGTTGCCACTTTTACATTTGTTTTTTCCTGATCTTAAGTGAAAAAAAAATACTTGTTCCTAGATGGACAAATTCAATATGGAGCCAATGTTATGAATGTGAGAAATCCAGAGGTTCTGGGCCTCATAGGGTTGGAGTGGAATAGCATCCTACACCAATGCTTTGAAAAGAAGGTCACAAACAAGAAGACTGACCTAAGCCTGGCCATTTTGTTAACAGACAAAGCAAAACTGAGGTGAAATGAAAAATGCATAATTAGCAATCCTGCAAATTACCTGATGTTTTTATAAGTTTAACTATCAGCCTCCCAACAGACTATAACAGTAGTTTTAAGTTGGTACTGAATTGTTTTTAAATTGTTCTAATATGTCCATCTAGGTATCTTACAGTTAATTATCTCTTTTGTATGGGAATAAACTACTATCCCATAACTGATTAACATTATATGTTGAATGTATCATCCCTTTTTGAAGAAATTCTAAATATGAGTCATAATTTAAATTTTATGTATATATGATATATATACATATATATATATATACATATATATATATATATAAATATGGAGATTTAATAAAACAATGGGTGAAGAGATAGCTTAACTTCTCCCATTAGAGGTAGATTCCCCTTTTCCTCCCACTCCCTCCATCCCCAACTAAAAATATACCTGCTGGATTCACAGCAGGGGGTGAGCACAAAACAGACCACTATGTTCCAAATGGTTGTTTAATGTTGGGCTTTCTTTGCCACCTCTGCCAAAGGTGTCCTTGAAACAGAGCCTCAGTGTTATTCTCATTATTATTAGTGGTTCAAATAATCTTTTCATACGGTTTTTGAGAACTGATTTTTCTTTTAAAGATGTCCATTCGTGGAATTATAGACAAAGCAAACATAGAGACCATATGGTCATATCCCTCTGGATTTTACAGATGAGGTGATAACATGATTTGTTCAAGGTTACATCAGTAACAAGTATCAAGGCAAGATTTTTTCTCAGATCTTCTGTTTACCCAGAACAACAGTTCTCTCAACTATTCCACATTGTTACGGGGTTGGAATGATTACAAAGACTGCTGACTCCATTGGGTGAAGAATGATCATGCAGAAAAACACATGTATACAATCCCTGATATCCAATAGCATGAAGGAGAGAAACCCTGAAATCCTGTGCTGTAAATAGAGGGACAGGCTGCTCCAGATTCTAGTTGTCAAGGAGTGGAGGGAACTTGGTCAGATTTTTACAAGGGGGCAATGAGTCACTTGTAGAGGAACAAAATGTTCTTTTAATCATTTACCTATTGAGAAATGACTCATTTGTATATAATTGTATCTATTCCCTAAATATCTTAGATATAAGACTACTATCAGAGAAATTTTCCTCAAATAATTTTTCTAGTTAATTGCTTTACTTTTGCTTTAATATTATTTGTACAAAAGCTTTTTCACTTTATGTAATAGAAATAGTCCATTTTGTATATTATGACCATCTCTATTCCTTATTTAGTTGAGAATTCTACCCCTGGCTATATGTGGTAAGCACCATGCTAGTTATATGTGAGTGATAAGTAGGGTGATAAATATTGTTGGGAAGGAGTATATCTTAAACTAAGCATATTCAAAACAGAATCCATCATCTTCTCCCTAAACTCATCCTTTCCCTTATTTTCTCTATTGCTGCAGACACCTTCTTTCTAGTCACTATGATTCAAAACCTAGGAGTCAGTCTTAATTTCACTCTCCCATATCCAGTTTCCAATTGCTTGCCAGCCCTTGTCAATCCCATCTCCTCAACTTCTTTCTACTTACCCCCTAGTTCGAGTTTTCTTCACCTGTATTATTTCAAATACCTCCCAATTTGTCTCCCTGAATGCAATTTCTCCCCCATCTAATCCAGTGGCCATGTTGCCCTTCTGCTCAAGAAGTTTCTAAAGCTCCCCATTGCCTTTAGGATAAAGTATAAAATCCCTGTTTGGTATTTAAGACCCCTCACAATTTAGGTCTAAACTAGCTTTCTAGATAATATACGTTGCTTACCTTCATATACTTTTCACTCCAGTTGACATGCCCTCCCTGCTTGCTATTCCCAGGACATCCCATCCCATCAAGCATGTCCTTTTGCCCAGGCTATGTTATATACATGGGATGCCTCCCTCTCACTTTTACCTCTTAGAATTCAAGATTTAGCTTATTAGACTCTCCTAGTTTGCTCACTTGTTAGTGTCATCACCTACCCATGCACCCCAATCTCTGTGTATTTACTTTGTTCATGACTATATTTACTGCCCTGCCTTAAAGGTTAGCTAAAGACCCAAGACAGTCTCTCCTCCATATTTTTGTTTCCTACATCATATAGTGAATGTATTCAAAGTTCAGTTATCAGATGGAGGAAACCTGGCAATCACCTGATTTTTTCCTACCATGACTTATAATAACAATAACATATCTCTATCTGTTCTGTACCCCAAATTTCTAAGATATGGTCTACTTATTACATATTGCCCTAGTTTTTCTTCTGAGATCTACTGTCACACAAGCATCTCAAATTCATAATGTTCAATTATATATAATTAGTATCTTTTCTCCAAAATTCATTCCTTTTTTGAGCATCTATTTATAGCACATATACCAGCATCCTTCCAGTTACTAGGTTTACAATTTTATTTTCATTGTCTACTCTCTTTCATACCATAAAACCAATCATTTCCCTTCACCTACTCTGAGGGCAAATGGTTTTACCTCCAAAATACTTCTCAAGTCTCACTTTTTAATCCATTTACACAACTGTGACTGAATTTAGACCCTCATCACCTCACACTTGGATCATTGAAATATTCTAATTGCCCTCCCTCCCTCAAGTCTCTTTTTACTCCAGCCCAATTTTTTTTCTCCAATTACTTAGATATTAAAAAAAATTATTGTGGATTTAACAAACACCAAATAAAATGAATGTTTTGACAAATGAAGTAGAACAGAAAAAGGATTGTGTATGAAACTACAAATTTCTAATATGTAAATTTCTATTATATAAAACTTGTTTTACTTTTTCAATATATAATAAAATATATTACATATGTGTGTATAAAAGAGAAAAAAAAAAGAAAGAAAAAGGAAGGAAGGATGGAAGGAAGGGAAGAAGGAAAGAAGGATAATCTCTTATAATAAATATGCATGACCAAGCTAAAAAAAATCTCCAAACCTTACTTATGTCTAAAAATGTGTCTTGTTCTATATCTGGAGTTCATCACTTCTCTATCATGAGTGTGGTTCCCTGGAATTGTGGTTGATCATTTCATTAACCTGCATTCTTAAAAATTTGAAAGTGTTTTTTTAATAATGTTATTATTTACATTTTTCAACTGATTTGTACTCTTATTCAATTCCTTCATATAAATTCTCTCAGAGTTTTCTGAAGCAGTCCCTTATACCTTACAGACTACTCTCTTCATTTACTATTACAGGGGGTATTGCATGGATCTTTCTCAAGCAGCCTCCATATTAGCTTAGGCTGAATATTGGAATGAAATGTGGCACTTATAGGTAATTCAATGAGTGACAAAAAGAAGTGGACTCAGCTCTAATATATATAAAAAATAAATAGGACACTGTGGCATTTAAGTTAGCTAAATGAGACCTCCTTTACCTCCATGTAGAAATTCAATTATTTAGTCAGTAAGGAAGGGTATGATGACTTGCATGGCCTGGGACCTAGAATTCAACTATGAAGGGCTCCAATTCCAAATTCCATTTGGATAGATGTTTATTTTTTCCCATAGAGGACCAGGAAGACAGCTAATTAGACACCACTAGGAAACTGCTTCAAGACTTTAGATCCCTGGAAGAAAAAAGTCCCCACTATAGATTGGTCACCTTTAAGAAGAAATAAAGAGGGGCAGCTAGGTGGCACAGCAGATAGAGTACTGGCCTTGGAGTCAAAAGGATCTAAGTTCAAACTTGGACTCAGACACTTAATAATAAGTGCCTGTGTGACCATTTCCTTAAATAAAATTTCAAAAGAAGAAGAAATAAATAGCTTAATAGAGCAATGAGAATTTCTTGTGGATAGTCATATTAGCACATAAAGCAACAATATTCCATTGCTTTAATATATTCAGTCATTCCTCAATTGATGGACACTCCATGCCTTAGTTTATAATTCTTTGCTATAACAAAAAAGAGTTGCCATCAATATTCTTTTATATATATGGGTCCCTTTACTCTTTTTTGATTTCTTTGGAATATAGGCCTAGTAGTGATATCACTGGATCAAAGGACCAAAGCAATATTTTCTATAACATAGATATGATCACATTATTCCCCTTCTCAAAAAATTCCAAGACTTCCCTATTGTCTCTAAGACCAAATATAAACTCTTCTGTTTTATTCTTTACATTTGTAACCCCCATGCCTATCACAAGGTACATAATAAATGACTGAAAATTGATTGAATGCTTGACTTTTAAAAATATTCACAACCTGATCCCAGTATTTTTTCCAGGATTATTACTAGTTGGCATAGTGGATAGAGTACTAGACTTATAATCAGGAAGATTCCTCCTCCAAAATTCAAATTTACCTCAGACACAAGTAGAGTCACCCTGGGCAAGTCATTTAACACTATTTGTTCAATTTCCTTACCTTTAAAGTGAACTAGAAAAAGAAATGGCAAATAAACCCAATATCTTTGCCAAGAAAACACCAAAAAGGAGTTATGAAGGGTCAGTTAACAGTTGAAATGCTGCACTTTATAGTTCAAGCAAATTGCTATTACTATTCTATGTACAGTGTATTACATTTTGTGCTCTGGGTTTTTGCATTAATGGTTCCCTATCCTTGGACTCTATCTATGTATGCCCTCCCACCTTTGTATCTTAGAATCCCTAATTTATTTCAAGACTGGGCTCAAATAAAATCTTCTTTAAGAGGTCTTTCCTCACTCTTCTATATGCTAGTGCATATTCAACCAAAGTGGCAGCCCCAAGGCAAAATGAATACTAGCAGAATTAGTCAAGAGATTAGTGTCTCTCTGAGCAGGAATAGTTTGTTGCTAACTTGGAGGGAAAACTGAGCCATATTGAGGAAAAACAGTTGGCCACAGTGGAGTGGAAAAGGAGTGGGGAGCTTTCAGAGATCTGGTGTACAGCAGTACATTTCTTCAACGGGACCAGAACACTTGCAAACACCAAGACTGGTTTGATGAAAATGATGGGGAAATACAGAAGCTGCCAAATGAAAAAACAAGAACTCCACAGGGTGTACCAGCAGGATAATTCAAACATCTCTAAGAAGGCAACATTTAATTCCATTAAAAATTCCATTAAAATTCCATTAAAAACTTCCAAGAGAAGCTTAGAGAGATGCAGGATTCTTGATTCAGTAAAAAGGCAGATGAAATTCAATTTTATGCAGACAGTAACAAACTAAAATGCTTTTATGATGCCCTAAAAGCTATTTATGGACCATAGACATCTCAGCTACTCAGTGCTGATGGATCCACATTGATTAATGATAGGGACTTATCCTAGAGAGATGAGCTGAACACTTCTTTAGTGTTCTTAACAGACCATCATCAATCAATGCAAAAGCTATTGGTCGCTTACCTCAAGTTGAAGTCAATCAGTCTCTAACTGAAGTTCCAACTGAAGAAGAGGTTTTGAATGCCATTAGACTCTTTTCAAGTGGCAAAGTCCCTTATACTGATTCTATTTCAGCTGAGATCTACAAGGTGGGGGAGGCATTGCTCATCCAAAAACTACCTGAAATTTTCCAGATTATATGTCACGAAGAGATTATCCCCCAAAAATTCAAGGATGCCTCCATTGTCCATCTCTATAAAGGTAAAAGGAATAGATTGTTCCGTGACAATAATAGGGGTATTTTAATCATTGCTGGTAGGATTCTTGCCCAGAGTCCTCAATAGGGTGATCCTTCACCTGGAAGTTGGTTACCTTCCTGAGAGCCAGTGTGACTTCAGAAAGGGTAGAGGAACAGTCGATATGGTGTTTGATGCCCGATAAATCCAGGAAAAATGGCAGGAACAGAACAGAGGTCTGTATACAACATTTGTAGATTTGAGCAAGGTCTTTGATACTGTCAGTTGTGAGGATTTATGGAAAATTATGTCAAATATTGGTTGCCTGGAAAAGTTCATCAGTATTGTACATCAGTCTCATGACAACATACGTGCCCAGGTCCTGGATAGTGGATGATACTCTCGAGATTTTCCAGTCAGTAATGGAGTAAAACCAGGATATGTCATTGTTCCTATACTTTTTAACATGATATTTTCAGCCATGTTATCAAATGCCTGAGGATGAACATGGCATCAAGGTCAGTTACCACACTGATGGCAAATTCTTTAACTTGAAAAGGCTTCAAGTCAAGACCAGAGTGGAGTTGGTGTTGGGGCATTATCTACTGTTTGTAGATGATTGTGCACTCAATGCAGCCTCTGAAGCTGAGATGCAACAAAGTATGGATCGATTCTCTGCTGCTTGTGTTAGTTCTGATCTAACAACACCAAGAAAACACAGGAGCTCATCAGTCAGCACCACACCATCCACCCATGTGTGGAACCATTGATTACAGCAAATGGAGAAATTTTGAGTACTGTGGACAAGTTCACGTTCCTTGGCAGTGTCCTTCCCAAAGAGGTATATACATTGACCATGAGGTTGACACTCACATTGCTAGAGCTAGCTCAGTATTTGGGAGGCTATGAAAAAAAGTGTGGAAGAGAAAAGGTATTAGATTGACTACCAAACTGAAGATCTACAGAACTATTGTATTGACCTCATGGCTATATGCCTGTGAAACCTGGACAGTCTACCAGCGTCATGTCAGGAAACTGAATCACTTTCATTTAAATTGTCTTAGGAAGATTCTGAAAATCACCTGGCATGAGAAGATACCAGACACTGAGGTCCTCTCTTCAGCAAAACTGTCTAATATTCCAACATTACTACAGAGTGCAACTACAACGGGCTAGACACATTGTTAGAATGCCAGATGTATACTTGCCAAAAAAACTATTTTATGGAGAACTCACACAGGACAAGCACTCACAAGGGGTCAGGAAGAAGTGAGTGATATCGAGACACCCTGAAGGTCTCATTGAAGAACTTTAGAACTGATGAGTAGTTTGGGAGACACTGGCACAGGACCACCCAGCATAGCATGCCCTCATCAGTGAGGGTGTTATACTCTATGAGGAAGGCAGGATTGAAGCAGTTCAAAGGAAATGTGACATACATAAGTTTAGAGTACCCACCCCAGGTGTTCACATGGACTATTTGTGCCCAACTTGTGGTAGAGCATTCTGAATTTCTATTGGTCTAATCAGCCACGGTCTGTAATTTTTCTCAAATAAAGTGATGTCATTTTGCTCTTCCATAATGAAGGGCAAGAATCAACCTTTGCTAGTGTCCAACCTACCCAATCACCTTGCATTTATTTGTATATATCTACTGTATACATGTCATCTCCCATGATAGTTCCTTCAGCAACTAAACTATTTCATTTTTGTTTCTGTATCCTTAGAACTCAGTCCAATGCTTGACAAATAGTGAGTATTTTATAAGTTCTTGTTAACTAATTGATTGTCAGAGTCCCTCTGGAAATTTGTCACCCAGATTTTTACTGTTAAATGGTATCAATAAATTCCATGAATTCGCTTCTTTTTTTTTGGTGTAAACCACTAAGAGTTAAATATTATAGTAGCACTTTGAAATTCAGTTGTCAAGGTTATAGTGAACAGGCTCTGGCTGTCTTGCTATCACAGACCTTGGACAGTGAGCAAGAGGGTGGCAATACTGTTAATAGGTTTTTTAGTAATCTCATTCAATGACTTTTATGGAGGGTAGATCATAACAAAGGAGACTTGCTGATAACCATAGATGCATAAAAAAGAAAGGAACAAAAGATTGAGGTGTAAGGTTATGTTTCTGTTTTCACCAGGGATTCTTAACCTTTTATGTGTGTGTGTTTCATGGACCATTTTGGCAGTCCAATGATGCCTGTACAGATTCCATAGAATATTTTTAAATGTATGAAATAAAATACATAAGATTGCAAAGGAAACCAATATTGAAATACAGCTACCAAAATCAAAAAGTCAGAGATTCTTTTGTTCTTTTCTTTCCCTCTCTAATTTATTTGCCTGAGAAAATCAATCAGGCTTTAGACCTAGACATTGCTGATTTGTTGAAAGGCCAACCCCTTTAAATAATTCTAAAGGGGTACAGTTTGGCAATAAGAAATTAATTTGGGGTAGCTAGGTGGCACAGTGGATAGAGTACTGGCCCTGGAGTCAGGAGTACCTGAGTTCAAATCCAACCTCGGACACTTAATAATTACCTAGCTGTGTGACCTTGGGCAAGTCACTTAACCCCATTTGCCCTGCAAAAATCTAAAAAAAAAAGAAAGAAAAGAAATTAATTGTGAGGATTTTTTTTAAGCCAAAGTCATAATAAAGCTTAGAACAGGGACCTTGTCCTTTATAAAAAGAAAGGGAAATTAATTAAGTAATTAATATATTAAATAAATAGATAAATAAAATAGAATATAAAATTATATATACATGCGCATATATATATATATAATATATATATTTATATAGATCAAACTTAGCTAAAGAACACCCTCCCAGGCATCAGGCTATGTCTGAGTGTGATGACTCCTAGCCTCAGTTATAAACAAAAGCTGTTATTTCACCTTTATTTAGGAGAGATGTAGTTGGTATTTGCAGTGCTCTGGTCTTGAGTCCAATATGAAAATGTAAAGTACAGAATTTGAGTATCCATTTCCTCCCTAAAGTCATACAACATGGTTTCTACAACCTAAAGTTTCCCCAGTGAAGGAAGTGAGATCACCAGCTACAATGTCTAAGAATTAAGGCCTTTTCCAAATATGGCAGGTGACTGGAAGAAGAGAATCCCCAAAAGCAAAACTTTTCAAATTGCTCCTCAGTGAAGCTGCCATTGTCTTCTGGTTAAATGGACTAGCAAGGTAGAATCTCAGTGCAGAAACTTAGCTATTAGCAGCTCCATTATGAGTAGCAAGTGTATCAAGTTTCTAGAGACCCAGAAAAGATATTAGAATTAATTTTCCCTAGGAGCTCTGTACAGTTACAGTTTCACATTTGAACATCTCAGCAGTGTGAAACCTGTAGAAATAATCTTTTATTTGTAGCAGTGACTGTGGATTTGGAGTTATTCAACTTGTAGGAAACTACTCCCTCTTGTATGGCCCTCAATCTTGTCTGAGTGGAACCACTCTATTTCTTATTCCTCCCTTCAGGGATGGCTTTTTTTCTCCATCATGAGAACATATGGCATATATATATATATATATGCACATATATATGTATATATATGCATATATATGTATTTAAATGGAGACAGAGATGAGAGAGAGAGAAACAGATTTTTAAAGAAATGCAGAATGGAATATATTGGTTTTACAGAAGAGACACAGAAAAGATAAGAAACAAGAGGATAGAAGCTTTACCGCTGGGTTTCTTGGCAAATTGGGCCATAACTACTTCGGTATTCTGCATACTTTCTTTGTAATCCCATATTATTCAACTACAAAACCTAATGTTTGCTTTCTCATTCTCATTTGAGACTGCTCTCATCTCTCCACATTATTTACTTAGATCACCCCTCAGATGAGGGCCATTGGCCTCAAAATATGTAGGATAGGAGAGTATAGAAAAGGGAGACAGCATTCTCTCTTGCCTTCACTTAGTATCATGGTAGCAATTCCTCTGCTCCTCACCACCTTCCTCCAGTACTTTTACCTTTCTGAAATCTGTCTGATTTCATCTCCTTAAGTGATAAATCTCCTACTTTCCCCTCTCTCAGGGAAGGGTGGGGTTGAATTTACAGTCTCAGTCCCATTGCTCTCCAGGCAAACATTTGTGAGCCCCTACTTATATACTCAAAAATGTAAATAAATGCTATTGAAAGAATTCTTTAGATGTTGTTACCTACATGTCTTCACTTCACTTCTCTAGGTTTTGAACTCTTCCTCTGTAAAAGGAAGGCATTAGACTAGATATTTTCTAAAAGCACTTCAAATTCTAACAGTCTATGATTATCTATAATAATATTGGAATGTTTAAAAAAAAGGCAGCATGGTATGCAGTGGTTTGAACATAGGAAACAATTTTGGTTCTACTGGATAAGTAAGAGGTTGAGTAAAGAGTTCTTTTTTCTTAAGTTTCATAGTCCAGGAATCCAGATTGCTATTGCCAATCTAAGAATTTTAACTCTGATGATCAAGGAAATCAAAGCTTTGTCTATAAGATTGATTCAGAAATGGATATACCAAAGTAAAAAACTGTGCAACAATATCAATTACTATGATCCAACCATAGGTTGTAGAGATTTAGCAAATGCCAGCTCTATGTCTTGTAAATTCACCTTAGATGAGCCTTGATCAAGTGAGCATGGTCTTATGAAAAGTCCACTAGGTTCTGAAGTTAAGAAAACTGAGCTCTCTATCTGACCATGCCATTAATTCACAATATGTGACTTTGAGCAAGACACTTAACTTCTTTGAGGTTTTCCTTCCTTATCAATATAATATTCCTGAAACCAAACACTATATAATTGAAATGAACTATCTTTTTTTTCCTTGATTTTATTTATTTAAGGCAATGGGGTTAAGTGACTTGCCCAATGTCACACAGCTAGGCAGTTATTAAGTGTCTGAAGTCAAATTTGAACTCAGGTCCTTCTGATTCCAGGGCAGGTGCTCTATCCACTGTACTACCTAGCTGCCCCCAAAATGAACTATTTTAACTACAGAGAAGAAATGAGAAAATATACATATCTTTGGGAAGGTGGGAGCTTAAGGGTGTGGAAGAGAGCTTATGATGCCAAATGTGGTTACTGTCTTGTTTCCCTTTGGTGTGTGTGTGTGTGTTGTGTGTGTGTGTGTGTGTGTGTGTGTGTGTGTGTGTGTGTGTGTGAGAGAGAGAGAGAGAGAGAGAGAGAGAGAGAGAGAGAGAGAGAAAGAGAAAAGAGAGATAAAAGAGAAGAGGAGAAAGAAGAAAGTCAAAAGAGGACAGATGAGAGAAAGATGAGAGAGAAGAAAGGAGAGAGAGGGAAAAAGAAAGAAAAGAGAAAAGAAAGAAAAGAGAAGCAAGAGAAAAAGAGAGGAGAGAGAGGTTGTATATATGTTTGAAAGTGTATATCTGGAAGTAACTATTAGGTAAAAAAAACAGTAATAAAACTTTAAAGGATTTGGACTGGTTAATCTGTAACATTCTTTTCAGTTCTGAAATCTGTACCTCAGTTCCAATTTTGCCCTAGGCTATACATCCAGAGTAAGGGCAGTAAATGCAGTGAAGTAACCGACTCATGGTTTTTCCATGCTGCTATCACACCTCTCAGCAAAGCATCAAGACAGAAGATTAGCCTATTTAGGGCAGATCACTTGGTTACTGTGTGCCCTAGTTTCTACAATAAAAAGATTGGACTCCTATGACTCTTCCATGAGAGCTGCAGAATTGGCTAACAATTTCGAAACACAATGCACATTTTTAATTCATTGCCTTACCCTTCTTTGCAAGAGGCTTATTAAATAACAATTCCTTAATCTTTCCATCAAATTCTCAGTTAGGAAGAATACAATCAGGTATAAAAGGGGGTGAAGGAAAGGCAAAAATGGTCAGGGATAGTTGTGTACCATCCTGATCTTTTTTGAGAACTAAATCTGTCCCTCTATTTTTGAGGATCAGTTTATGTAAAGTATATCAAAGTGCCTTGTAATGATAAAAAACTTTCTTAAATGTAGACTTATTATTAATGGCAATGAAATGTAATAAAAAGAGATATGACTTTGGAATGTGGAAGACCTGAATTCAAAACCCACCTTTAATATGTATTGGTTATGTTACCCTTGAAAAGGTACCCAACCTTTCACCTTCAGTGACCTGAAGCAGTTCTTTAAGACTGAGTTCCAGGGGGTGGCTAGGTGGCTAGGTGGCATAGGGAATAAAGCACCAGCCTTGGAGTCAGGAGTATCTGGGTTCAAATCCAGTCTCAGACACTTAATAATTACCTAGCTGTGTGGCCTTGGGCAAGCCACTTGCCTTGCAAAAATCTAAAAAACCCTAAAAACCTAAAAAACCAAAAAACCCCCCAAAAAACCAAAGACTGAGTTTCAAGGATTTGCATTGGTAGAAACAGTCCACTCATTTGAGATTTCCCTGTTCTAGAAAGCCCCTAAACCATTATTATTAGATGTCAACCATCTGGGTTGGTACTTTGATTTTTAACACTTCTCTTCTCTCACTCTTGTCTCTTGTTTTCCTGTTTTCTCTAGGTCATTATGAGTGTTGGTGAAGGTATGCTAGGGCAGAAGGGATATAACTAAATTTGGGAATTGAAGAAAGACATTGGCAGGATGGTTGAGGAATCAGGATGGAATGGGGTGGTATTTTTGTGTACATTTCCTTCTTCTATAAACAGTCCTGGTTCCCTACTCCCCTGCTCTCCATACTGGACACCTATTGGCTATCAGTGACCATTTATTAATAGTTGCTGACATTTCTATACTGCTTAACAGTTTTCAGAGTACTTTTCATATAATGTCTCATCTGAAACTCAAAACAACCCTGTGAGAAAGGAATCATTTTTATGCCATTTTATAGATGAAGAAACTGAGGTTCAGAGAAGTTAATAATCTGTCCATCAACTCCACAGTTAAGAAATGTCAGAAATAGAATTGGAACCAAAGTTTTCTAGGTATTATCTCATCATACTACAATCAATACTTCTCATTTATATGCTTCTTATACTCCAAAAAAGATGAAGGATATTTGGCATTAAGGTCTTTGCAGAAGATATCCCTCTTATTAATGTCCAGTTTGTTTGTTTGTTTTTTCTAATTGAATTTCCTGGTTAGAAAAAAATACCTCAATTTAAAAGTCAAACTTCTGCACTGTATTCATAGCATGCCAAGTCTAATTGGTGGTCTGAATTGTAACTATAGCTTGCTTTGTTATATTTATTTGCATGTCCTCTTCCCCATTAGATTGTAAATTCCTTAAGGGCAGGAACTGTCTTTTGCCTCTTTTAGTATCCCAATACTCAACACAGAGCTAGGCTCAGAGTAGGTGCTTAATAAATACTTATTGATATTGATTGATCTGAATGGGACACTGAAGACCAAGTTCAGTTGAAATTAGTTCCATGGTAGGCCTTAAGTTAGGAGCATTTTGTGCAAATCAAATCAAGAAAAGCTATTTTCTTCAAAAAATGTAGTTGAAGGCTCTTCATGAGGACATTTGTCGCTTTTTTTTCCAAAGGAAAGAGATACACAGAATTTTCTTCTTCTTTTTGTTTGCCTTGCTTTGAAAGTTCTGAGTATTAAATACATATAATAGAAACAGAAATAGAAAAGGCCCAAACAGAGCAAAACAATTTTCAAATTATTGTAGCAAGGGTTTCAACTCCCTTTAGACTGTTAAAGATAATTATTTATTAGCTCACATAAGATTTTATGCCTTTATAACAAATGTCAGTACTGGAAAATCTACATTGAAACCTAAGCCCCTTCATGAAATTCAAACATACTAATAGGCAATTTAAACATATCAATTTATATATTTTTAGATATTTTTTTTGCAAGGCAATGGGGTTAAGTGGCTTGCCCACATTAATTTATATTTTCAGGGACAATATTTAAAATTCTACCACTGGAATCCTTATATGTTTTTCCGGGTTCAGTATGGGATATTACAGATAATCAGCTATACAAAGTCCAGTTAAGGGGGCAGCTAGGTGGCACAGTGGATAGAGCACTGGCCCTGAAGTCAGGAGGACCTGAGTTCAAATGTGACTTCAGACATTTAATGATTGCCTAGCTGTGTGACCTTAGACAAGTCACTTAACCCCATGGCCTTGTAAAAAAAAACCAAAGTGCAGTTTAATTCCCCCTCCAACGGTGTCATAGTCTTTTCAGAGCCTAAGCTAGGTGGCACAGTGGATACAGCACTGGTCTTGGAGTTAGTAAGATGAGAGTTTGAATTCAGATTCAGATACTTAGCTGTCTGACCTTGGACAAGTCACTAAAACCTGATTGCCTTGCATCCAGGGCCATCTCCAGTTGTTCTGATTCATTTCTGGTCACTGGACTCATATTACTCTAGAGGAGAAAATGAGGCTGGTGACTTAGCACAGCAACCCCTCACTGAAATCCAATTCATGTGCTTGTCATGGCATCACCTCCCTGATGTCTTCTTCGATAATGAAGGACAAACAACATCATCAGAAACCATAAATCAAATAGTAAATCATTTAATCAAAACCAAAGTAAGGCAAAATTCACACAGGAAGATAACTATGCCACGATGATCAATAGGGTAATCTCAACAATTAGAATGCGCAATATGTAGAAAAATTTAAAACTCATCTCAATCGCTTTATAATTCAGGCAACAAAAATTTGTCAAGATGTTTTTATTCATGCTTTGAAAAATCTCATTAAATTAATATTTTTTCTGTTACAGGGACAATTACAACACAATGTTTGTAAAAAAATAATAATCAAAGCTAGAGAGCCTCAATATTCTTTTCAAGTCCACTATTGTCTGCTCTCAGTGCTCAACAATGGACTGTGCAAATTTGAGAGAGGCTTATTTCTACTTGTTCAATTAGAAACCAGATTTCAAGATCTCTACTTAATTGAATTTCTGAAAACTACTTTTGTCTGTAACACTTCATGGGTAGAAAAACTAGCCAGAACAAATAGAATCTGATGTTCCATTCAGCCTAGCCTGTCTGGTTTGGCCAAAAATAAGGACAATGGCAATTCAGTTTCTGGGAACAAAGAATGGGTACACTACCACCCATCAAATTGGGTTTGGGGTTTCCTGGAACCAAGCAGGGCTTTATGGACCAATGAAGAGAACTCTAAACATGACTCAGAGAGATTGAAAATGCCAAATACATAGTGGGAATTTACTAAGCCTTTGTGTCACTAGGCACCCTGTATCTGCTCTATAAAATGTTTGCAATCTTGATTTCAGGATTTTCAGTTAGGAGATCCTAGCCAAGAATAGTGAAGGCCAATTTCCTTGCCATTCCTGTTCTAGTCCTGAATCATGCCTGGTGCATTGTCCTAGTTTTGGTTACTTTGGAAATTTATCCATATCTATGCCAAAAGGATGAGCTGTTATTCATGACTAACTAGACCAGCCTCCCTCTTCCCCATTGAATACTCAATCGATTGAACAGTCTTTATAAGTCAGTCATTTTATTTTTACTGAGAAGTACAAGATAGATAGATAATGTCAGGGAAACAATAAACATGAACTTGGATGAACTTTGAGAGTTACTGGAAGATAGAAAGACCTGGTATTCTATGGTCCATAGAGTCATGAAAAGCTGGACACAAATGAAAAAACAATAAGAAGTAATAGGAATAGGTTAAGGATAGATATAAAAATAATAGGAAAAGAGTAAGGGTAATTTCCTAGGCAGTAGAACTGTTAGTTAAGCAGTTAGCATAATAATTCCCAATAGAGAGAGATAATTTCTAAGGATGCTTCATTACCAGAATTTTAAGTAATATAGGAAGTATAAATAAGGATGCAGTCTTGAAAACAAATCTCTTCCCTTCATAGATTTCAGCCTTTCCCTAAACTTTTGGCCACTATAACTTTGCAAAAACTCCTTCCTTCTCTCCCTGGCAGGAGCCCGAGCCAGGTAAGACTAGGAGGTAGAGAGTAAGTGCAGGCAGTGACCCATGGGATGCAAAACTTATACTGAACTATTTAAGGCAGATGTGTACAATCCACAGCCTGCAGACCACATGTGGTCCTCAAAGCCCATTTGTGCAGCATCATTACATTTTATTATTATACTCATTGGTAATATATATTGCACATTGTAGTCATAAATAAATATTAAATTCTACATGCAACCCTTGATAAGTTATGTGATCCAGAAGAGCTAAAATGTTGATAACCATTATCAAGGGTTCTAATTCAATAGATGCAGAAACTAAATGTTATTTGTTCATGTATAAGTGACTGTAACTGTGAATGGGTTATTTAGTGTGGAAAAAATCATTCAACAATTCAATTCAATTTAACAAGTACTTGGGGGCAGCTAGGTGGTGCAGTGGATAGAGCATCTGCCCTGGAGTCAGGAGGACCTGAGTTCAAAGCTGGCCTCAGACACTTAATAATTACCTAGCTATGTGACCATGGGCAAGTCTCAACCCCATTGCTTTAAATTTTAAAAAAAAGGAAAACAATTTAACAAGTACTTAATAAGTGCCCATATGTTCCAAAGGCACTTCTCTAGTCCCAGAAAAGACAAAAACAGAAATGAAACTGTCCCCAACTTTAAACAACTTACATTCTATTTTTCTTGGGTGCATAACTTATGGCATCATCCAAGATCACAAAATGATATACAGAATAAGGGGAAACCTTTAGTTAGTATATATATTCTTCCTCTTTTTTTCCTCCTAAAATCCTTTTAGAACATGAGTCCTTGATGTGGGTCTTTAAATTATTTTTTATATTTTGATAACTGTATTTCAACATAATTGTTTGACTCTTTTTACTAATCCTTTGTATTGCAACATGCATTTAAAAATCATTATTCTGAAAGTCAATAGACCCTGTCAGAATACCAAGAGGATGGATTGTTTTTCAATTGCATCCAACTCTTATGACCTCATTTGAGGTTTTCTTGTCAAAAATAATGGAGCAGTTTGCCATGGCCTTCTCCAATTCAATTTATAGGTGAGAAAACTGAAGGAAAAAAAATGGGGTTAAGTGACTTACCCAGGATCACACGACTAGTAAGTGTTTAAGACAGGATTTGAATTCATGCCTTCCTGACTCTAGACATGGGGGGTCTGTTGACTATATTTCATCTATAGCATGAAACAAAAATGTTAAAAACAAAAACAAAAAACTCTCAACTAAAATAACAGAGGAAGGAACCACAAAGACTTGATAAAGACATATTACCATTCCTGAGATTAAAATTAGTCAATTATTGCAACAAATGTTACAAAGGTATAGCACAAATGGAAAAAAATAAGGGGAAATATGGGAAGGCAAATGATAAAAAATTGTTTATTTTTATTTTAAGTAATGTAATCTTAAATGCAATAAAAGATAGTAGCAATTCCTCTATGAATGGTCTTCAAGAGCTACCATGGGGGAAGTGAGGTGATGAAATGTATAGAGCACCAATCCTGGAGTCGGGAGGAACTGAGTTCAAATATGACCTTGGACATTTACTAGCTGTGGGACCCTGGGCAAGTCCCATAACCTCAATTGCCTCCCCCAAACAAACAAATAAAAAAATGAGCTACCCTAAGTAATTAAGTACCTGTGACTGACCTTGGTGATGTCTTTCTCAATTTGGCTAGATTCAACCTCAGACAACAGACATACACATCACTAGACCCATACAAAAAGAGTTTCCAACTTGGTGGAATTTTCCAAGACTTGACTTTCGCTGATCTACCCTTCAAGAAACTAGGGTCTTCAGAGGACTTTCTTGAAGGTATAAGAATTAATGATTAACTCAAAAATGATTAGGATTTTTTGTTAGAAAAGAATTGTAATTATGTATCATATACATCTATCTTTGTATAATCAAAACTGATCAATGCTCGTGTAATGCCTTGCGATTACATTGGACCCCATTGAAAAATCATTTATTAGCATTGGAAAAGGTCAATAAAATACCAATGTACACATGGATGAATGACATGAAAGGATAATATTTACACAAATGAGAGGCAATATCATGTAAGTACTAAGGGTTTTAGGTTAGGAGACAGGAAGATATGGATTCCATTCATACCTCTAATATATAATCATGATAATAATAATAACTACATTACATTTTAAGATTTACAAAGCACTTTATGAATATTATTTCATTTGATTTTCACAGTATACATAGGAGACAGGGACTATTATAATCTTCATTTTGTAGATGAGGAACTAAGGGAGACAGAGGTTAAAATGTCTTGCCCAGAAAGATCTGAAGTCAAATTTGAACTCTAGCCTTCTTGACTCCAAGGTGAACTCTTTAACCATTGTTCACTTACTGGCTGAATTACCCTAACAAATCACTAAGCCTCTTTAAGGCTCAAATAGTTCTCTAAAGATAAAAGTTGTAGGCCAACCAGTTGTCAGTTAAGTGGTAAAGCGGATGGAGATGTGGAGATAAAGATAAGAACAGCACTCAGTGAGATGATGTTTATAATGTACTTTGTAAACTTTAAATAGCTATATGAATGCTAACTATTATTATTAATTAGTTGTTTTAGTAGGAGTTCCCATGCCAGAGAATTGGTCTTTGATTTATTGAGATATATGTATATACACAAATATAGAGTGAACAAAGAGAATTGGAGCTCACATCTATCAGAGATCTCAGAGGTGCCAAAGGTATTACAAGGCCTATGCTTATTCTTTTCCTATCCTATGGCTAGAAAACTCCCACAGCCTGCTTTCCTTATTTCTGTGCTTCAGAATTTCCCTGCTGAGACTAAAATCCTCCTCCTTCCCTTATTTGTTCCTGTACTCTCACTCCTACCCACCACAATCTTACCCACCACTGTACTTATACTCCCCTGCCCTCCTGTTTTATTGATCCTTCTGGAACCCCTATTGGTTTGTTAATAAATTTCCCTTCATCTTTTATCACTTCATCTCACAGTCTATCAGCTGTTCATCCTCTGCTCCACACTCCTCCTAAACATTAAGCCAAAAGAGATAGGCATACTCTTTGATGCTTATGCCTTTCTCCATCCTGAAAAAAATCCTTACTAGTTTCTACTGTCCCCTCAAACTATCATCATATATCTCTCCTCCCTTTCACAGCTAAACTCCTAGGAAAAATCTATCTACACTCAGTGTGTCTGTATTTTATCATTCACTTCTTAACATTTTGAAATCTTGTTTCAGATTTCACCACTGAAATGAAACTAACCTCTTCAAAGTTACTAGAGATCTCTTAATGGTCAAAACTGATGGTCTTTTCTCAGTCTTCATCCTTCTTGATTTCTGTGCATCATTTGACATTGCTGACTCCTTTTTCCTTAGACATTCTCTCGTTTCTCATCCTATCTTTCTCATAATTCCATTTTCTTCTCTTCATCCATTTGTAGGTATACACAATGATCTACTATGTGCCCTCTTCTCTTTCTCTATACTCTCTCCATCCAAGTGGGTTAAATTATCTTCTCTTTGTAGATGACTTCCAGATCTATATGACCCTTGTATCTTTCTCTTGAACTCTTGTATTACCAGCTGTCTGTTGGATGTTTCTGACTAGTTCCAAAGGCATCTCAGTACTCAACAAATAGAAATTAGAGGAAATATCATGTAAGTATTAAGGTTTTTGGGTTAGGAAACAGGAAGATATGGATTCCAATCATATCTCTAATACACAATCATGATAATAATAATAATAACATAGAAGTTATTTTTTTCCTTTCTCTTCTGAACTTACTCCCACTTTTAAATTGCCTATTTCTTTCAAGGGCAAAACCAGCCTTTTAGTCACCTAGGCATACATCTGTAGTGTTATTCTCAATTCTTCCCTGCCTCACCATTCATCTCCAATAAGTTGCCAAGTCTTATCAATTCTGCTTCTGTATCTTTTCCATTCATCCCTTTCTTTCCATTCACATAGCCACAATTGTAGTTAAGACCCTTAAACCTCTTACTTAGTGTAGTAGACCAGAGTTGACCAAGTCAGGCTGGTACCTAGAGTATAAAATTAGAATGAAATGAGACACTTAATGTCTTTTGTTATTTATTCAAAGCAGGAAAAAGAGATTTAGTAGCTGAATCTAAAACATTAATTCAGGGTGAATACAGCTTTTCTGCCTCTTTGTTATCCATGTTGTTCTACTGGTTAAGCCTCAGAATTGTTGGAGTTGCTTGTGGCTTTGGGGGTTTTTTTGGTGGGGTTTTGGGGGGGGGGTTGAAATTCAAGTGACCAGGAACCCAAATTAAATGGCCAGAGTTTTAATAGCCTGAACCAATCAAGGCTCATAGAAAGTTCCAGTTCCTTTTAATGAAAAGAACTGGTCTAACCCATATGGTGAGAGATACTGACAGGTTTCTTCTCTTAACCTATTGCAATAGCCTCCTACTTGGTCTCTTTGCCTCCCCAGCAATATTTCTAAGTTCTGACCATATTTCCCGTTTCAAAAACTCTAGTAGCTTCCTGTTGCCTTAGGATAAAATATTGCTCTGTTCAGTGTCAGAATCTGGCTCTAGCTTAGCTTTCTAGATCTGTTATACACTATTACCCTTTATGCATTCTGTGGACTAGCTTCCTGGGCTTTCTGTTCCTGAGCATGTACCCACATCCTGTCTCTCTATTCCTCTGTAAAAAGCTGTCCCACAAACCTGGAGTACAGCTATTCTTGATTTCCTCTCTTGAAATATCTGCTGTTTGTGCTCAGTTCAGGTGTCTCCTCGTACATGACTCCATTGTTAATGTACTCTCAACATCTTAGGGAGAGGCTGTAACAATTTTAACTGGTTCCTGATAGGTTAATATCTCAGTGGGACCTATTTATATACTTCTAGTCCTACCTCTACCTGAGTCCATTATAAGATTGTCCTTTTTCTTTCAAGGACAATGGCCTTCTTGACTCAATATAAATAAGATTTTGTTTTTGGTGGCAAACAGGGTTAAGTGACTTGCTCAGAGTCATACAACTAGTGGATGCCTGAACTTAGGTCCTCCTGATTCCAAGACTGTTCTGTTCACTGCACTACTCAACTGCTCTATGGTTTTTAAAAATAGCTAGCATTTTTATAGTGCTTTGAGGTTTGCAAAACACTTTACAAATATTTCATCAGATCCTAACAATAGGAGATAGGTGCTATTGCTATTCTTCTTCTTCTTCTTCTTCTTCTTCTTCTTCTTCCTATTTTATAGATGAGGAAACTGAAGCAAATTAACTAAGGGACAGGTAAGTGGCACAATGAATAGAGCACTGACCCAGAAGTCAGGGGGACTTGAGTTCAAATCCAGCCTTAGATACTTGATAATTACTAGTTGTGGGACCATAAGCAAGTTACCTAACACAATGCCTCACCAAAAAAAAAAAAAAAACCCAAGGATCAAATTAGAAGTTAATTAACTTGCCCAAGGATATGTAGCCAATAAATGTCTGAGACCAGTGTTGAAAACAGATCTTATTAGCTACAGGTTCAGTGAAATACAATCTTACACCAGATCTGGAATGAGTGATCCTGTGTTAGGAAAATATTCATGTTAAGGAAATTGGGATGACTCTCAGTGGACTAGGGGCAGCTAGGTGGCAAACTTGGTCAAGTTCTGGACCTGGAGTCAGGAATAGCTGAGTTCAAATGCAACCTCAGCCCCTAGATATGTCACTTAACCCTGCTTGCCTCAGTTTTCTTATCTGTAAATGAGCTGGAGAAGGAAATGGCAAACCATTCCAGTATCTTTACCAAGAAAACCCCATGGGTCACAGAGCTAGACATGACTGAAACAACTAAACAACAACAACAGTGATGTAATAGTCAATTCCTTTGAGGGAGGAGAGTAGCTGTTTGTTGGAACTAACACAATTCTAAGCAAGATTTGTGACTATTTGAGGATTTCTATAACAAATGGCTATGGCTTGTTTACAACTACACTGGGACTGTGACAAGAGGAATTCTTGTCATTATCTTATATCAATTAATTTTGGCCAGCTTGCACTAGAAAGGGGCAGCATTAATGAAAGTCCTTGGGAAGAACCTAAATGAGAACATGAAATGTTTAGCAGGGAGTCCTAAGCTTACAGATTTTAATTGATACAATATCAAGTGAGAAATTAATGGCATTTATATATCTAGACTATAGCTCATACTATGAAATAGCTTGTCCTTAACAATGGGTGGTAAGAATGTATTTACCTAAGGTCTTGAATATCTAGCCAAAAGTCTTTAAAATGAAAATGAAGAAGAAATTTCAGTGAAAATTGCCTATGAATATCCACCAAACTAGATACCATGGAGAATAATTTCAATACAGATAGAAGAAGAATAATGTAATGAATATTAACAGAAGATAAAATCCAAATCTATTTTTGTATGTTGTTTGTATGAGGTAGAGTTGGTGCTATTGGGTTATTGAGTATAGGATTAATTAATTGCCTATTGCTAATTGTTTCCACCTTCACATGAAGAGTGCCTTTCTCTCCCATCTCTTCCCCTCAGGCTTGTGTTTCTCTCTAGTCACATCTTTCATCCTCAGGGGAAAGATTTTCCTTCCAAACTTGTTTCCGGAAGACAATGGCATGAAAAATTACCTGTGGAAACTGCCTCAGAGAAACTATCTCTCAACTCATTTAAGACCTTTGCCTCCCCTCCCTTCATCCCTAGTCAAAGGCCACTAAGTTCTTTTATCTAGGACTGCTTTGGATCTTTGTTGCTAGGCAATTAGGTGGCACTGTGGATAAAGCTGTAGATTTGGGCACAGTAAGAATTGCATTCAAATCCTACCTCAGGGGGCAGCTAGGTGACAAAGTGGATAGAGCACTAGCCCTGGAGTCAGGAGGACCTGAGTTCAAATCCGAACTCAGACACTCAATAATTACCTGTGTGACCTTGGACAAGTCACTTAACCCTACTGCCTTTGCAAAAACAAAGAAACAAAACAAATCCTACCTCAGTCAATTCTTAGCTAAGTGACCCTGAGCAAATCTTTCTTGGTCTTAATTTCTTCATCTCAAAAATGGGAATAATAAAACCACTCCCCTCACTGGATTATTTTGAGGTTCTAATGAGATAACATATGCAATGTTCTTTGCAAACCTTAAAATGACACATAAATGTTAGCTCTTATTATCATTGTCTCCTACTTTGGAAAAGCTTTAAAAAATGTAAATCCATAAAATTTATTTTGCTTCCCTCTGAGCCTAGATTTTTCCAAGTAAGATCTCAGAAGTAATAAAATCTAATTATCTCTCCCCCCACACACCTATCTACTGACTCTTCTTCATCTGCATTTGAGTAATAAACCATATAGATCACTAATGCAATGGTTAATTAGATTTTAATTAGACTTTAAAAAAAGTTAATTTTATTTAGCTAAGGTGGGCCTAGAGTCAAGAAGACCTGGATTCAAATTTAGCCTCAGATTCTAACTACCTAAATGTTCCTAGGCAAGTCAATTGACTGGTTTGTCTCAGTTTCCTCAACTGTAAAGTTGTTATTACTTATCTCCCCCCCCAATGTTGTCTATATCTCTCCAAAATATCTTACATTTTTCCTCTATTACCCTATACACATTTCCCTCTTTTCAGCACTGCTGGATCTAAGGATCTGAGGGCATTGCATTCTTTCCCTCTCTACTAAGGAGCCTCTGATCTAGACCCATGAATATGATGACTGTGGTCAGTCCTAGGAGAATCTGATCATCTAGCTCAGGGATCTGACCCCTTCTCTCAGACTTGTTGGCTCATTATATCCCCTGGCACACTGATAGGAAATCACTTAAATGTTAAGCCTAGTTCTATGCATGCTACATGCAATCTCTGTTGCACAAAGAAGGAAGGAGGAGAGAAGGGAATATGATTAATATAGGTATTCTATAATTAGTAGGATCTCTACTCTTCACTAAGACCAGAAAGTGATCTTGGTTCCTACATTTCCTTTCTCCCTTTATAATCCTCCACTCATGGCCAGCCCTCTATAATGAAAGTTTGCTTTCCTTGTCCTTTCCTAACTCTTCTCTTCCTCAAAAACTTCCTTCCTCTCTGCTTGCCCCTTCACTATATTACTGTTGATTTTAATGTCTTTCTTCCCTGGAAGTATGATAACTACCCCTACATGTTGCATGTATACATATTTAACTCTCTTTTGCCCAGAACAGACAAAGTGAGTTTCAAAAGATATCTACTCTTCTTACACTTTCCTCCATGTTTGTATATTCTTGTCACGCACTCCAATTTTAAAATAGTAAGTTCCTTTCTCTTTTCCTTACTTATTTCCTAGATTAATTCCTCTTTATTTCCCTTTTCTTTCTTCTCTTGAAACTAACTGACAAAAATGACTCCCAGGTTAAATGTTTTCTTCAAGAAATGTCCCTTATTGGGGCGGAGCCAAGATGGCGACATAAAGGGATCTAGTCTTAGGAGCTCTCTGATAAAAACTCATAAACTAAGGACTCTAACTAAACTTTTGAGAGACCGAACCCACAAAGGGACCCAGTGAGGCAGTTCTCCTACTCAGGGTAACCTGGAAAAGAGCAGAAAGGCTCTGCTCCCCGGGGCCAGAGGGGCGGCCCACCAGAGCCAAAGAACTTCAGCCTCCCGGAGGCAGCCCCAGAGTGCTGGGAGCCTCAGCTCACAGCAGCGGGGGAGTCTCCTGAGCTGCACCCCGGGGAGCACCGGCACAAAGTGGGGGAACAGCGGAGGACCTCTGCCAGAGCAAGCACGTGGAGCCCATCCCTCAGGGCACACAGCCAGCAGCCTGGTCTTTCGGGCAGCCTAGACCCAGAAACAGAAGCAGGTGGAGCCAGTAAGCAGGAGCCCCCAGGGCATGAGCCCATTGAGCTGAGGGAGGGGAGTGAAGAGAGAGAGAGAGACTGCTGAGCTCTGTCCTCTGCTCCTGGAACAGGACTCTGGAGCTCTGACCACAATCAGATCCTGATCGGAGTCTAGGCCCCCCAATAGAACAGCAGGGCCCCCCCACCTCAGCCCCGTGGCAGAGGGGGATGCTTATGGTCATTCACAGACCAGGAGGGAGGACAGAACCTCACACACTGAGACCCTTGTGGGAGTGTCCCAAAAGCTCAGGAAGCACCCCCCAAAAACAGGCTTAGGCTGGGAAAATGAACAAAGAAACAAGAGGAAGACCATTGAGAAATATTTTGCAAATGAGCCCAAGAAGGATCAAAATACTCAGTCGGAAGATAAGGAAGCACAAGCTCCTGCATATAAAGACTCCAAGAAAAACAGAAATTGGGCTCAGGCTATGTGATAGAGTTCAAAAAAGACTTTGAAAATCAAATGAGGGAGTTAGAAGAAAAACTGGGAAAAGAAAGGAGAGAGATGCAGGAAAAAACATGAAAATGAAGTCAGCAGCTTAGTCAAGGAAATCCAAAAAAATGCTGAAGAAAATAGCATGCTAAAAAACAGCTTAGGTCAAATGGATAAAACAGTTCAAAAAGTTATTGAGGAGAAGAATGCTTTAAAAAGCAAAATTGGCCAGATGGGAAAAGAGATAAGAAAACTCTCTGAGGAGAATAAATCCTTCAGACAAAGAATAGAATTCAGGGAGATTGATGAATTTACCAGAAATCAGGAATCAATACTTCAAAACCAAAAAAAATGAAAAATTAGAAGAAAATGTGAAATATCTCATTGAAAAAACAACTGATATGGAAAACAGACTTAGGAAAGATAATTTGAAAATTATTGGAATACCTGAAAGTCATGATCAGGAAAAGAGCCTTGACATCATTTTCAAAGAATTACTACAGGAAAATTGCCCTGATATTCTAGAAGCAGAGGGCAAAATAGAAATGGAGAGAATCCACTGATCCCCCCCGAGAAAGAGATCCCAAAAAACCAACCCCCAGGAATATTATAGCCAAGTTCCAGAACTCCCAATTCAAAGAGAAAATATTACAAGCAGCCAGAAGGACACAGTTCAAATATCGTGGAGCTGCAGTCAGGATCACACAGGACTTAGCAGCAGCTACATTGGAAGCTCGTAGGGCTTGGAATACAATATACCGGAAGGCAAAAGAGCTTAGAATGCAGCCAAGAATGAACTACCCAGCAAGGCTGAATGTCCTTTTCCAGGGAAAAAGATGGACTTTCAATGAACCAGGAGAATTTCAAAGGTTCCTTTTGGAATGGCTAGAGCTGAACAGAAGGTTTGATCTTCAGATACAGGACTCAGGTGAAGCATGGAGATTGGAGGAGAGGGGGGAAATATGAGGGACTTAATGAGGATGAACTGCATGTATAGAAAAATGATACTGATAATATTCATATGAACCATCTCAGTTAATAGAGCAGGTAGAGGGAGCTTTTATAGTTGAAGCACAGGAGAAAGCTGAATTCGAAGATAAAATATGGTGTAAAAATGGAGTCAATAAGAAAAAAAGGGAAATGGAATGGGAGAAAGAAAAAGGAGAGGGGGAATAGTCCAAGCTATTTCACATGATAAGATTTTTTTTTATTACAATGAGCTATTGCAATGATATGGAAGGGGGGAGGCAAGGGGGAATGAGGGAACCTTTGCTCTCATCAGAGATGGCTAGGAGAGGAAACAGCAAATATACTCAATGGGGTATAGACAACTGGAGTAAGAAGGAGGGGGGAGCAGGGGGAAGGGGCGGGGATGTGAATAAAGGAGGAGAGGATGGACCATGGGGGGACAGTGGTCAGATATAACACATTTTCTTTTTTTACTTCTTGCAAGGGTCTGGGATTGGAAGGCCTGCCCATGACCATAGGGCCAGGTGGATTCTGGGCCTAAGGGGTGGTATGGGGACTCAGGGTCTCTTGGCCCCAGGACCAGGGATCTGTCTGCTGAACCACTCAGCAACCCTACAGCAGAGTCAGAGTGAAAGGAGAGAGAAAATATAGTACATGGTAGTGGAGAAATAAGAAAGGAGGGAGTTGTGATCAGCAATGGCAACGTTGGAAAAATATGGAAGTAACTTTTGTGATGGACTTATCATAAAGAATGTGATCCACACACAACAGAGTTGATGGTGTTGGAACAAAGACTGAAACAAATTTTTTGTTATTATTATTATTTGGGGGAGGGTGCAGGGCAAGTGGGGCTGGGTGTCCTGCCTGGGGCCACATAGCAGGGTGATCATTGGGTGTCTGGGGCCGGATTCGGACCCAGGTGCTCCTGGCTCAAGGGCCAATGCTCTGTCCGCCACCCAGCCACCCCTACTATTATTACTATTTTATTTTACTTTGGGTCTTTTTTTTTCTTTCTTCTTTTTGGTTTTTGCAGGACAGTGGGGATCGGGTGGCTTGCATGTCACATGGCTGGGTGATTATTGGGTTTACGAGGCTGGATATGGACTCGGGTGCTCGTGGCTCCAGGGCTGGTGCTTTGTCCATTGCACCACCTGGCCATACCTACAATTATTACTATTATTTTTTTAATTTTAATTTTTTTTCTCCCCCTTTACTTTTTTCGCCCAAGCAAGTCTATCTATATTCATGGGGGGAGGGGTATTTTGTTTACTTGTAAACAAGTATATTTTATTAATGTAATGAAAAACATTTGTACAAAATGAGAATAAAAAATAAATTAAAAAAAAAGAAATGTCCCTTATTTTGAAGGGATATGTGCTGCTTCTGCTACATTAGAATGTAAGGGTGATACAGTAGATAGAGCATCAGCCCTAGAGTTAAGAGAACCTGAGTTCAAAACTGGCCTCAAATATTTGATACAAGTAAATTATTGTTGATTGTCAGACTTTATCTTTTACCTTTTAGAATATATTCCAAGATTTTCTCTTCTTTTTATAACAGCAGCATAGTTTTGTGAGATACTGATTATAGTTCCTTCTGTTTTCTTTTTACCTTGCTACTTATAGTATTTTTTCCTTGACTTCAAAGTTCTAGATTTTTTTCTATTATCATTGTCAGCATGCATCTTCTATGTGTCAGACACTGTCAATTGCTAAAAATACAAAGAAAGACAAAAATAATTTCTGCTCTCAAGGTGTTCACAATCTAATGAGTAAATAATATTCAAATAGCTTTGTACAAAGTATCAGTAATTTTAAAGGGAAAACATTAGTACCTAAGGGGATCAATTTAACTCAAACTTGAAGGAAGCCTGGAAAATCAGAGAATAAGAATTCCTGGCCTGGAAGATAGTCAGTGAAAATTCATGGAACTGAAAGATAGAATGTCTTGTATGAGAAAAAGAAGCCAGTGTCATTGGATCATGGAAGAGGGGAGTAAGATTATGAACTTAACTGGTCCTCTTTCCTCTTGCACAATCCCATCAAAAGTTGGTTCTACACTTAATAATTACCTAGCTGTGTGGCCTTGGGCAAGCCACTTAACCCCATTGCCTTGCAAAAAAAATATACCTAAAAAGAAAAGTTGGTTCTATCTTCTCAACCCCTGGTAGGCTCCCATTGGATGATACAGTTCATGGTGGTCTCTAACTTCCTGTATAGGTCCATAAGGTTCAGCTGTCCCTATTTCCTTCTGTAGGTACCATTGCTATTTTTAAAATTTAAATTCTGGTCTTCGCAAATGCCAAATAGCATGAACATTTCTATGTAAATGGAACAGAAAAGAATATTGCATGTAAAATGAAAAATCTCTATGATATATGACTACTTTTCCTTTCAAATATATAATAAATTCAACATGTAACTCTCAAAGGTATCCTGTATGTGGCCTTCATTCTTTTCTCTTCTATGCATTTTTTAAAATGCTTCATTAATTCTCTTCATTTTTTCTTTTTCTTCCAATCTTATTATTGTAGTGTTAAGTTCAATATAGTCCCATCTTCTTCTGTTGTCATCCCTCTAAGGACAGACATGAATCACAGAGAATTTCTGACAACCAGAGCATTATTGACACTCTTTGTTTCCCTCCAAACCCTAAGTACATTTCTCATGCATTTCTTTCAGCACAGCATCCTCCCCCTAGACTAGAGTTTTATGATACTTTCCTCCCTAGGAAGATTGTAGAGAGGAATTTACATTATCCATCAGAAATACACTTCCCAGAAATCCTTGACATGGTATGAGAATCTTTGCTTGTCTTCAGGGAAGGCCAGTATGAATACCTGAATATATCTCCACTATGCATTTTGGAAGGGAATTCTACTCTGAAACCTCTCCAGCAGTTGTGTGGAGGCCAGGGACATGTAGGATCTCTTTGTTTCCAAGATAGTTTTTGATCGGCATGTAAATTAAGCTACCAATCAGAGCAGAACACACTTAAGGAAGGCAATCACCTTGTATCCACCCTTTTCTACATTCTTGCCTTTATTATTTATGCCTGTAAAGTGAATAGGCTCTAGATTCACTGAGAGGTCTATTCCCTCACGATTCAAAGAGTATCATGAGCAGTTTGAGGAGTCTGTTCTCCAATCCCCTCTGCTCAAACAGTTGTGTTCCCCCTAGTATCACAGTTTCATTTAACCATCCAATATCAATTAGTTTTTTTATAAAAGGATATTTCTTTCAAAGAATTGTTGTTGCTTCAAAGCTACAAACATCTCCCATCCCCAAAACCTTGAGATTAGACTTTTTTCCCCATCCCACTTCTGTCTCTTGCGAGAATGAACTTAACCTTAGGTCATTTTCTTTTTTCTTTTTTATTTATTTAAGGTAGTAGGGTTAAGTGACTTGCCCAAGGTTCACATAGCTAAGCAACTGTTAAGTGTCTGATTTGAACTCAGGTCTTCCTGACTCCAGGGAGGTGCTCTGTCCTCTGTGCCACCTAGCTATCCCACCTTAGGTCATTTTCTACTTAACACTGGTCCCACAAATTTCATATCTAGATATGAATCTGACTGTCAGATGAATCCTCAACCAATTCCATTTAGTCTAAGTCATGAAGGTCAGTCCTTGCTCTTTGGGGTATTGATGAGGTGACTGCAAAACTTAGACTTTAGGATCCTGAGATAATGGGACAACCCCATGATCATTCAAATTTTATATGATATGATTATCTGGATCCTTCTCCCCAAATAGAAAAACAAATGAAGCTGGTAAAGAATTCAGGCATGTATTCACATGTTGTCCTTGGTAGGAGGGTCTTCTTATAGACTTGTCTCTTACCAATTGCTGTCAGTGAATAGATAAACGCAACTCAAATCTTTTTGAATGCCTCTATTGCCAAACAGCCTCCTACTTACCATGCAGAACTAGTTACAGAATATTACATACTATAAGATACAAGGCACTTGAGTCATGCATCATCCTGACTCCTTAGAGTAGCTTCTAACCTCTTCCATATAGACAAATATTGTCAGAGATACTTGATGCATCCCTCATTACATTTGCCAGTCAAAAAACCATGTACGTTTACTCTCTTCTGAACAGTACTGAACTTCCTTGGTTTTCCTACTTGTGTGTATCTTTTAGCTTTGGACTCTGGAATGGAATACCAGATAAGAATTAATCCAAGAAAGGAAGAACACATTTTATTTAGGCAGTGTAGTAGAGGGAAAAACACTAGATTTGGAGTTAGAAGAACTTATCACCTGTTTACCTCTCTGGGTTTTAGTTTCCTCATTTATAAAATTATGAAATTGAGCTAAAGGGTTTCCAAGGCCCCTTCCTCCTCTAAATCAGTGATTTAATACAGTTTCATCATAATAGGATGCTAACTATCCCTTCCACCCCACAAAAAATGCAGAACACCATAATCTGACATGAAAAAGGGGAGCTGAAAGAGCTTAAAACATCTGCAAAAAGCTTTAAAATCCTTTAGAAGTCACGCTCAATACAGATTGAATTTATTCATGATTCAATGTTCCTGATTTAGCTTTTATTCTTGGATCTGTTTACATTGGGTTTTAATGGGGGGGGGGGAGGGCAGTGAGTTTCCAGACATTTAAGGTTGATTTATTAAACCCTAGTTGATGTAGAAGTTGACCTTTTCAGGAATGTTTCCAAACAGAACATCTTGGATGACTGACCTCCAGTTTGTCTCTACTTTTTCGCTGTCCTTCTGGCCCTTCCTCTTCCACCACTCATCAACATCACCAAGCCTTCCTATGACAAGGAAGTAATTTTTCAGGCAAAGAAAAATGAATCTGAGTCATTTTTCCAAGTACCATAGCAATAATTCTCTGGCTTTTAGGGAACACTCCAGTCTTATCACCAGACCAGAGTATGCCCAGTTTATTGTTTGATAACTCAAATGAGAATTCTGAAAGTGGAAAGAAGAAAGAGGAAAGAGATAAAGTATTGAAAAATTCAAATTATTCCTAACCTGATAATATTAGGAACTTTGGGCTTTGGTTTACCTAAATTTAAATTATAGCAATGTACATATATACACATGCATATATATGTATAAACATGTATGTGTATATACATATATATATATATATATATATTCATACGTATACAGAAATAAAATGGACTTATGGGCAGCTAGGTGGTACAGTGGATAACATGCTGGACCTGGAGTCAAGAAAACCAGAAAGGCCAGACTTCAAATCCCACCTCAAATACTTACTAGATGTGTGACCCTGGGCAAGTCCCTTAATCCTGGTTTGAACTCAGTTTCCTCATCTAAAAAGTGAACTGGAGAAGGAAGTGTCAAACCACTCCAGGACCTCTACCAAGAAAAGCCCAAATAGGGTCACAAAGAGTCAAACACTATAGAAACAATAGCAATATAAATGGATAATAGAAGTCCTGAGTTTTTGAGACTGATATATTTATTCAGTAATAGCAATACTGTATGATAATCAATTGTAATAGACTTAGCTCTTCTCAGCAATACAATAATACAAGACAATTCCAAAAGTCTCATGTTGGAAAATATCTGAATGCAGTCTAAATACAGATCAGTGAATACTATTTTCACTTTTTGAGGGGAAGGAAGGGGGTTTGGGTGTGGTTTTTCCATTTTGTTCTGTTTCTCTTTTACAACATGATTATTGTGGAAATATATTTAACATTATTGTACACAAATAACCTATATCAGACTGTTTGACATCTTGGAGAGCAAGAGAGAGAGAAAAAATTTGGAAATCAAAATCTTATAAAAAATGAATATTGAAAACTATCTTTACATGTAATTGGAAAAATACTATTTACAAGGGGGAAATAGTCTTATTAATTTTTTTAGAAAGATAATTTTATTTAGTTAAGTGATGCAGAATACTAGGCCTAGGGTCAGGTCCAGCCTCAGATATTTATTCACTATGCGTCTCTGAACAAGTCATTTAACCTCTTTCAACCTCAGTGTTTTCATCTATAAAATGGGGAATAATAAAAGCACCTACCTCCCAGAGTTGTTGTAAGAATCAAATTTGATAATACATGTAAAGCACATTTTAAACTTTAAAGTACTATATAAATGCTATTATTATTATTATTATTATCAAGGATGAAAATTTCCATGTACAAAGACCAGAAAAAAGATTAGATATACAACTGTAAATCTCTATGATATATTTAACTTTATTTTCAAAACATATACATTAAATTTATTTAAGACAATAATACTTATATCATCTTGGTCACCTGTGTCCTCTTCTGAATTTCTGTTCTCTTCTGAATGTTTTTCAAATGGTTTGTGGACTTTTTAGACCTTCTTTTCTTCTTTCTTTGCATTACTATTACTACCTGCCCACTCATCCCTTATTTCAATTCTCCATATAAATTCTATTTTGTAACAAACAAATATAATTAAACAAAACAAATTCACATATTGGCTAGGTTTGAAAGTATATGTCTCACTCTGTACCTCTAGTTTATTATCACTCTACCAAGAGATGGGTTGCAAGCTTCATCCTCAGTCTTCTTGAGTTGTAATTTGTCCTTACAGTGATTATAGGTTTTGAGCCTTTCAAAGTTGTTTTCCTTTACAATATTATAGTCACTTTATAAATTGTTTTCCCATTTAAGCTCACTTAAAGTCTTCCTTTTTTGAATCCATCCTTTTGTCATTCCTTATCACTGAATAATATTCTATTACATTCAATAATTTGTTTAGTCATTTCCCAACTGATGGTGTATACGCTTTGCTTCTGATTCTTTGTCACAAGAAAAAGAGTGCTGCTATAGATATTTTTATATGTGTTGCTTCTTTCCATCTGTGCTTGACATCTCTGGAGTATATGTCTATTGGTTGACGGGTGTGCCATTGAATGACTTTTGGGGTATGGTTCCAAATTGCTTTCCAGATTGGGTGGACTGATTAATAGCTCCACCAACAGTTTATTGGTACAAATTAAGGCAGTAACCTCTCCGGGTTTTAGTTTTCTTATATGTAAAATGAAGGAGTTAGATTAGAGGGCTTCTGAGATCCCTTCCCAGATTTATCATTCATTGCTCATGCTTTTCACTATAATTCTATTCATTAAGCTTCAATGGAAGAAAGATACCATGAGAGTACACAAAAGAATACAATAATACAAGTTAGATATGTATCTTGTCTTTGGGAAATCGATAATTCACCTGGAGAGAAATAACTAATCCACATAAAATCATTAGAGAATAATATAAGGCAAAACAAAAAAACAAAAAATAAGCAGCATGGATTGTAGTCATCTTGGGAAACTTTACAAAGGATGATGAAGTAGTCGAAGGAAATCCATTTTCTAATCTGAAATTCCAGATGAAAATTGCCTTGTCCACTACATTGTATCTTTAAAAGAGGAGGAAGAGGACTGATCTCAGAGATTTTGGCCCTAAAAAACTTGAGAACCATAGGACTGAATGACTTCTAAGGTCCCTTTCAGCTCTAAATCTGTGATCCTATGAAAAAAATGACAAGATTTCCAGTGTACGACTGATCACCCTCTTTGATCACCCTCCCTTCTCTCCAGGAGAGACTACTCACCCTTACCCCCAACTCTGGGTGGTATTTTCTCCTCCCCTTGCCTCTTACCACTATCACAACACTGACTACAATCAAGGACTTCAACGCAGTGTGTTCTCTTCACCAATTAACCATTTTCACTTCTAATGAACCTAAACCATGTTTTTCCTGAGACCTGCTGGGGGGGAATTAGCAAAAGGCTGACTGCCCCTGGTCCAGCTGGATATTTTACAGGTCACTTATGCATGTCTAATGGTGTTTTCTGTGTCATAAGGGCTCAGTACACTCGTCAGAATCTCCTTAGGGTCTGAGCCAACTTGTTGTTTACAAGTGCAGAATTCAGCAGAGCTCAGTCGGGATAGTGTATAAGGGAGAAATTTCTTTTCTAAAAAGCCTAAAAGCCCTCACATAGAGCAGAGTGTCACTTAAGCCAAGAGAACAGGATTTTACCTACCACCCACCCTCTCTCCCCTTAGCACCTCTTTGTTTTGAAACTGTTGGTAAAGGTCAAAGCAAAGAAATTTGCTCTGGGGAACTGGAAAGTTTCCTCCACCAACATGGTTGAATTAGAGAGAAATTCATATTATTTCACATTAATTATTTTTTTAAATCTGCTGAACATAACAACCTTAAAGAACACTCACTATATTTAGAAGTGAAATATAGACACAAGAAATTGCTAAATTTGAAAAACGCTGAACCTAAATTCAAAGACCTGAATTCAAATTCAGCCTCACTATCTGTGCAGTCCTGGTCATGTCACTTAACCTCACTCAACCTCAGTTTTCTCCTCTGTAAAATGAGTATTATATGATAGCACCTACCTCCTAGAGCTATCTTTTGTGTATAGTTCTATATATTTTTACCTTATCTTCTTAATCTCTTCTGTTTCTGTTAAATCTCTACCATTTTTGTCTTTTACCATACTCATTTTTGCATGAAATGTTCCCTGGGTATCTCTGAAATTTTCCTGGAGATCTCTTGTCTTTTCTATTATTTCCTTCTATTTCTTTGCATTGTTCATTTAAGAAATCCTTCTCTCCTTGCTATTCTCTGGAATTTTGCATTCAGTTGGGTGTTTTTCCAGAAGTAATACATGTCTATGAGTAGAACTATAAGGAAAACTGAGCACCCACAGAATTAATGCTTTCTAATTGTTGTGCTTGAGATTTTTTGAAAGTCCTTTGGACAGCAAGGAGATCAAATTAGTCAATATATGAGAAATTCATTTAGGCTATGCATTAAAAGGACAAATACTGAAACTGAAATTTAAATGCTTTGATCACATAATAAGAAGGCAGGACTCACTGGAAAAGATCTTGATGTTGGAAAAGATTGAAGACAAAAGAAAAAGGGAATGCAGAGGATGAAATGGATAGATGTTGCCATGGAAGCAAGGAACATGAGTTCAGACAAATTTTGGGAAACAGTGGGGGATAGAGGGATATAGAGGCTATATTATGATCTGTGGGTTCACAAAGAGTGCAACATGACTTAATGAATGAAAAATAGCAACCTAAATTTGTCATGAGAATAAAATAACATTTATAAAGAACTTTACAAACCTTAAAATATGATATAAATGCTAGTTATCATTATTATTAAAAGGGAATGCCTAAGTTTAATTTGGTATTATCATATCTTAACTATTTCATATATAGTTCTTTTTTATTTTCCCTTTCACAATTTTGAAGAGTAGAGTTTGACTTTTAATTCTCACCTACCTAATTTAATCTTGATATTGTATATTTATTTCTGATTTAGTTTTCTCTAGGTGTCAGCACCATTCCCAGCTTTGTTCTGTTTTGTTTTGTTTTTCAAGAATGAGTTCTATCCCTATAACTTCTTTCTGGATTTATGTTTAATGGTGTTTTCATAATTCTTTCTGAATCACTGGATCTCTTTGCTATTTCAGGTGTTTCCCTGATTTTGTTGCCTGAGAAAGAACTGCTTGGAGGAGAGGAGAAAAAGAGAATGATTCCTCTCTGCCCTTTTCCATAATGTTGAAGCTGCAAGAAGAGGCAATGGGGGAGCATAAAGAAAACACACAGGCATACACACACCTAAACTGGATAGGGAGGTAACTGAAATTCTATTTCTGACTGTACCACTAAATAGTTATGTGACCCTGGAGAAGTTACATTTTCCAATCTGGACCTCAATTTACTCATCTGTGTGACAATGCTTGTTTTGAACTTCACGATTTCTAAGGTCATATCCAGCTCTATAATTCTATGAAATTACTGTCTCAAAGATAGGTCTTTTTTGTGGGTTGAATGGACCTTCATCACTGACAGCTTATTTTCTTCTCTATCTCAAGGAAAAAATGTTCCATCTCCTTCTTAGAAGAGAGAAAGGGCCACTTCACAATTCAGACAACTTTCTAGCTGCTGACAGTTCCTCAGCTACTTTCCTTAGCAACTGGAGTCCACCTTATTAATCAATCTATTTTTTCCCCCAAACAGTTTTCTCTCCCAGAGATTCTTTTTAGTGACAGATATTTATATTGAGATATAATGTTATAAACAACACTTCACCAGAATCAGTCAAGTGCATAAAACACTGAATTTAGAGTAAGACTTGAGTTCAAATTCTAGTCACTTTCTTAGATTAAAAACAGCCTAATTAGGAGGATAACATAAGTACATGAGATAATTGGAGAAGAAAACAAAGTATAATTAGTCACAAAACTGAACCAATCCAAATTATCTCCTTTCCTTAATATGGATACAAAAATGGCCAACATCATATTTGGTGGTAGCGTGTATTGACTTAGCTTAAATGTTCTTTTTTACAATGAAGAATTCACAAAGAAAGACTTGCATGAACTGATGCAAAGTGAATCGAGCAGAATCAGGAAAACATTGTACACAGTTACAACAACACTGTCTGAAGACCAACTATAAATGACAGCTCTTCTCAGCAACACAATGGTCTAAGATAATTAGAAAGGACTCATTATTGAAAAGACTACCTGCATCCAGATAAAGAACTGATGGACTCCTAATGCAGATTAAAGCATACTTTTTTCACTTATTTCACTAATTTTTTCATTTTTTCCCCCTTTTGTTATGTTCCTTTTTTCACAACTGTGATTAATATAAAAATGTTTTACATTATTGCACATATATAACCTACATCAAAATGCTTGTCATTTTAGGAAGAGGGGAGAGGAAAGAGGAAGGAGAAAAATTTGGAACTCAAAATCTTGCAAAAATGAATGCTAAAAGGTGCCTTTATGTATAATTGGAGGGGAAAATAAAATACTATTAGAAATAAATAGAAAATCAATGACAAAAAAGAGAAGAATTCAGTGGTAATGGTTTCATATATAAAAAGAAAAGGCAACCTTAAAACAGAGTAAATAGTTATAAGTGCTATGGTAAATGAGAAAATGGAGAAAAACATGTGGATTGAGGGTTAGAGCAGGTTTCATAGAGAAAAGGAATCCTGAGTGGAGCTTTGAAAGGTATAGGTAGGTAGTATTAGAGAAATTCATTTGAGTATGGAAAGACAGGAAAGCATATGCAAAGTTATGGAGACAAGAATGAGTACATTGTTAGCAAGTATACTTTAAGGGGATTGGCCTGACTTAGACAAATGGAATTCCATCACCCATAGGCATAGCAAACTTTAAATGTCCAAAACAGAACCTGTTAACCTTTCCCTCATTCCCAAATGGCTCTTTTTCTAAATTTCCCTAGAAGGCACCATCATCTTTTCGACCCCCAAGGCTCACAATTCCAGTTGTCATACTTGACTCCTTACACCCAACTCATGACCAAATTTTGTCATTTCTACCTTCACAATATCTCCTGTATTTATCCTCTGCCTAACATTCACGTGACCATTACCTTAGTTCAGACCCTCGTTACATATCTCCTGAATTATTGCAGTGGTTTTCTGGTTGGTCTCCCTGCCATAAGTCTCTTTTTTTTCTGATTCATTTGTCTAGGGTATAGGTCTGACTTTGTCACACACACACACATACACACTCATACACATACATTAAACTACAATATCTCCTTATTACCCCTAGAATAAAATATAAATTCCTCAGTTTTTCGTTTAAAGCTCTTCACAATCTTCACAATTTTTCCTATTTTTTTTCAGTATCCATATACTTCCTTCCACACACTCAATGGTAAAGTTATGCTATCCTCTTTGCCATTCATCACACAGAACAGTACATCTTCTCTTTCCATATATTTGCATGATTGGTCCTGGGTTTCTGAAATTCTTTTTTTTAAATCTCTGCTTCTTAGGACTCGTGGCCTTCTTCAAGACTCAGCTCAACAGAACCAGGAAAACAATGAACAGAGTAACAGCAACATTTGTGCAATGATCAATTATAAATGATTTACCTCTTCTCAGCAATACGATGATCCAAGAAATTTCAAAAGACTCATGATGGAGTCTGAATGCAGATCAAAGAATACTGTTTTCATTTTCTTCATTTTTCCTTTTATTATATTTCTTCTTTTTTAATTTCTAAAAAGATTTTATTTATTTTGAATTTTACAATTTTCTCCCATTCTTGCTTCTCTCCCCCCCACCCTTCCCACAGAAGACAATTAATCTTTACATTTTTGCCATGCTATATATTGATCTAAATTGAATGTGTCGAGAGAGAGAAATCACATCCTTAAGAAGAAAAAAAATAAAAGAGATAGCAAGATAACATAATAAGATAATGTGTTTTTTTTTTAATTAAAGGTAATAGTCTTTGGTCTTTGTATAAACTCCACAATTCTTTCTCTGGATAGAGATGGTATTCTCCATCACAGAAACCCCAAAATTGTGCCTGATTATTGCACTGATGAAATGAGAAAATCCAGGGGCAGCTAGGTGGCGTAGTGGATAAAGCACTGGCCCTGGAGTCAGGAGTACCTGGGTTCAAATCTGGTCTCAGACACTTAATAATTACCTAGCTGTGTGGCCTTGGGCAAGCCACTTAACCCCATTTGCATTGCAAAAACCTAAAAAAAATGGATGTTAACATCAGTAATCAAAACTGTTTGGTATTGGCTAAGAAATAGAGTGGTGGACCAGTGGAATAGACTAGGTGTAAAAGCAGTAGACGATTACAATAATCTGCTGTTTGAAAAACCCAAAGAGTCCAGCTATTGGGATAAAAAACTCTCTCTTTGATAAAAACTGTTGGGAAAATTGGAAGTTATTATGGAAGAAACTTAGATTAGACCAACACCTCACACCCTTTACCAAGATAAGATCCAAATGGTTACAGGATTTAGACATAAAAAATAATACTATAAGCAAATTAGAAGATCAAGGACTAGTTTACCTTTCAGATCTATGGAAAGGGGAGCAGTTTATAACTAAGGAAGAGCTAGAAAACATCACCAAAAACCAACTAGATGATTTTGATTACATTAAATTAAAAAGCTTCTGCACAGATAAAACCACTATAACCAAGATCAAAAGAAATGCAGTAAATTGGGAAACAATCTTTATTACTAATGATTCTGACAAAGGACTCATTTCTAAAATATACAGAGAACTGAGTCATATTTTTAAAACCAAAAGCCATTTCCCAGTTGACAAATGGTCAAAGGATATGCAAAGGCAATTTACAGATGAGGAGATCAAAGCAATCCATAGCCATATGAAAAATTGCTCTAAAGCATTAATTATTAGAGAAATGCAAATTAAAGCTACTCTGAGGTACCACCTCACACCTCTCAGACTGGCCAATGTGACCAGAAAGGATAATGATGTTTGCTGGAAGGGTTGTGGGAAATCTGGGACACTATTACACTGTTGGTGGAGCTGTGAATTCATCCAACCTTTCTGGAAAGAAATTTCGAACTTTGCCCAAAGGGCAACCCAGCAATACCACTACTGGGTCTATACCCTGAAGAGATCATGAAAAAGGGTAAAAACATCACTTGTACAAAAATATTTATAGCAGCCCTTTTTGTGGTGGCAAAGAATTGGAAATCAAGTGAATGTCCTTCAATTGGGGAATAGCTTAGCAAACTGTGGTATATGTATGTCATGGAACACTATTGTTCTATTAGAAACCAGGAGGGACTGGATTTCAGGGAAGCCTGGAGGAATTTGCATGAGTTGATGTTGAGTGAGATGAGCAGAACCAGAAAAACACTGCATACCCTAACAGCAACATGGGAGTGATGTTCAACCTTGAAGGACTCGCTTATTCCATCAGTGCAACAATCGGGAGCAATATTGGGCTGTCTGCAAAGGAGAGTTCCATCTGTATCCAGATAAAGAGCCGTGGAGTTTTAACGAAGTTTAAGGACAATTCCCTTTAATTTAGAAAAAAAAAACAGATATCTTAAAAAAATGGATGTTAACAATGTCTTTATATGTAACTAGAAAAAGTAAAATACTATTAAAAAAAGACTCAGTTCAAATGACATCTAATGCTTGAGGCCTTTATGAATCCTAATTACCACCACCACCACCACCAGTCCCCTACTCCTTCACCAAGTAGCATGCCTTTCTCCCTTGTATGTACCTATTTCTTTACCTAATATTCCCGCATTAGAATATAAGCTTTTTGAGGATTTTGGTCTAATTTTTACCCCTTTCCATACCTCTAGAACCTATCATAGTGCTTATAAATAATTGATGAATTTCATGTATTGTGACTAATAGATTTCAATAATGATAGATTCCCTCCAGTCTGTTTATGGAAATCTCCAAATATTGGATTTGATAGTGTGGATTTGATACGATAGGCAATAGAGAATAACTGTAGGTTCTTTACAAGTGATATTAGAAAAATTGTATTTTAAGAGGATTAATGCCTCTTCCATTAGGAAGGTTTCCATTGGGAAACCAGCTATGATTCTATTTTATGATAATTCTAATATGAAGTTAGGTTAGAGGAATAATCTTAGAAAGGGAAACAAATATGAAAGACTGCAAATAACAACTGAGTCCCTATTTGATATGACTCACTCCTCTGCTATTCCCAAATTCATGGTATATTTTGGAATAGTTATCTATTCAAAGACAGTAGTGGGATCAGTGCTGATAAATGTTTAACAGCCAGCTCTCTAGGTGGCAGGAGGGAATGTGTGCTACACTTTTCAATTTAAACTGCATTATTAATATTTTCTCCATTACTTTCTTAAATCTAGAACAGGGAGAGGCAAACTACAGTCTTAGGGCAAAGGCTCTATACTTCTTGTTTTTAGATGATGAGCTAAGAATGCATTTTACATTTTTAAGTACAATTAAAATTCTATTTTAGAAATGTAAAAAATATTCTTAGTTCTCTGGGCCTACAAATAGGCCATCAGCTAGATTTAGTGTGTGGGAAAGCATTGTTTTCTGATCCCTAGTCTAGACAATAAATTTGTAACATTTGCATATTTCTGAGATACACATGCTTACAATGAAAATTAATCATAAATTCTCAGAGCTGTGCCCACAACATCTCTGTAAAACCAAACCCCATCAATGAATATTTAATTCTGGACTGTCATATGACCCATGAAATTCAAAGAAAAATAATTTCATCAATTAAAAAATAATAGCAAGGTAAATGACAAAGAAAAATAACTTATACAGGTAGTGGCATAAACTTCTCCCAGATTCCAATGTTGCCAGGGAGGGGGATAGGATAATTGATCTTCCTAAGCTCGCATCCCAGTCAAAACACCCTTTCATGTCTCTGTTGGGTCAGTTTCTCAGCAAATCAGTGAATCTCCAGCCCCTCCCCCAAGACCAAACTAATGCTCCATTCTGTTTCAGAAATCACTATCTGCTGCTCTCCCATAAAGCAATTGTCCTCTACAGCTGAATGATTCTGTACTGGACTGATTTTCCTTTGAGGTGATGCTGTACCCTGCAGATAATGCTTTCTTCCCCTACTGAACTATTGTCATTTTCTGGAAGGTTTCTTTGGTAGGTGAGAGTTTTTGTACTCAAAATGAGTGCTCTCACACTTTTGAGGCTTTTACATTTCCATCATGGCCCTGATAGTGCAAAGATCACATAAATTATCCTGGAGTATCACTCAGCAAAAGGCACTTTTGAGTCATGATGCACTCAGGGTCGAAGCAGGTCAGCACTTTCCTGGTTGGTGAGGGCCAGGGGAGCTGGGATGGGGGAGGATGGATACTATCAAGAACTTCCAGCTGAGCCTTGGGCAAGTCACTGAACCCTGATTGCCTTCCCTTCCAGGGTCATCTCCAGTTGTCCTGATTCATAACTGGCCATTGGACCCAAATGACTCTGGAGGAAAAGGTGAGGCTGATAACTTAGCATAGCATCCCACTCACTCAAATTCAATTCACATGCTTGTCATGGCTGAGCCATGTTGAGCCATACATAGCCTGAAGGCCCAGCAGGAGCCATTTGACTAGACACAAGCTATCAGCTTAAGCAAAGCCATCAACATTCAGGAAGCTCCAGTGAAGGAGAAGCTGAATCATTCTTGAGACCTACCATGAGAAGGGGGCCTGCCCCTTCCCAGCAGCTCCATCCTTAGCTGGAAGTTCTGTCACATTTTCCATAAAGTCCTTTGTGATAGAAAGTCCAGCATTTTCCATGATTGCCAAAGGTATCAGAGCAATATTTGGGAGATTGGAGATCTGTGGGGTCACCTATATGACTGCTATGGATATCTCATGACCATTTACACTAAACTTCTGCTGACTAAGATCTCCTTCCATCTAAATATCCACAATTTCCATTGGCCTGGAGGTAACTGATGAAGTGCTGGAAAAGGTAGCTTGGACAGATATCAATAATGAGATAATGAGTTCACCCTGGAGATGTTTGCTTATATGGACTGTGAGCTGAAAATCTAGGAATCAGTCTTCCTACAGCTCAACACTACCATCACTGTATCTCAGATGGCATTGGAGCAATGCCACCTGCCCCCCCATCCTGGTGATCCAGAACTGCAGCTACCTCTACCATTTATAAGCAGATGTTTGGGCCACCCAATGGCACAGTTATAATAATAATGTTTGTCCTTCATTTTCAAAGACTACCATGACATCAGGGAATTGATGCCATGACAAGCATGTGAATTGAATTTGAGTGAGGGGGATGCTGTGCTAGGTCATCAGCCTCACTTTTTCCTCCAGAGTCATCTGGGTCCAGTGGTCAGTTATGAATCAGGACAACTGAAGATGGTCCTGGAAGGGAGGGCAATCAGGGTTCAGTGACTTGCTCAAGGTCACACAACTAGTAAGTGGCAAGTGTCTGAGGCTGGATTGGAACTTTCATCCTCCTGAATCCAGAGCCAGTGCTCTATCCACTGTGCCACCCATCAGCCCTAGGACACAGTAAAGGATGATAGGGATGTTCAGATTGAGAACCTAAAGAGGGAGGTCAAGATGCTCCGAGTTGAGCTGGACAAGGTCAAGCTAGAGGCTTTGACACACAGCTAAAAAGACAGGTGAACGGCCTGGAGGCTCAGCTGGAGGAGCAGCACCAGCAGAAGCAGAAGGCTCTGTTGGACACCGAGAAGCTGAGGAAGGCCAGGCTGGAATAGGAGTGGACCCAGGGCCTATATCAGGAGGCCAAGAAGAAGGCCAGTACCACCTGGCCCATACACCAAGTTGAAGGAGAAACACGACTAGGCACATCAACATCCATGCTGAATTACTCAGAAAGAACAAGGACACGGCCAAGCAGCTGACCATCATCACCCAGCAGAGCCAGGAGGAGGATCTCCCGTGTGAAGGAGCAGCTGGCCTTCCAGATGGAGCAAGTGAAGCGTGAGTGGAGATGAAGGTAGAGGACCGGAGTTCCCAGCTGGAGACGCTAAAGAGAGAGTGGGAGGCCAAACCGGAGAGCTGGTCCAGGTCCGGGAGAGCTGAGCCACAAGGAGAAGAGGGTCCGGGCTGAGCTCCCAGCTCTGAGCAGCCCCGCGGGGGCCGGGGGCCGGGGGCCGGGGGCCGGGGGCCGGGGGCCGGGGGCCGGAGCGGAGCCTTGGACATCGCGAGCTGCAGGAGAACTGGCGGCGATGAGCCGCCCTCAGTGCTCGCGGCCGTGATGGAGGCAGGGAGCACCTGAGGGGCGCGGGAGCAAGCTGGAGGACCCCTGCCCTGCGCAGCTCTGCAGAGGACTCAGTGAGCTGGGCCGGGCCGCCCTGGATGCCCGGACTGCCCCGAGGAGGGGCAGAGGAAGGACGTGGCCTCCATGACGGACTCCTCACCTGGCCACAGACCTCACCTGGCAGCCGCCTCGCATCTGGCTCCCACGGATCCTGCTGCCCAGGACAGGCCACCCCGAGCCGGAGGAGCCAGGGAACCTTCTAGCAAAGACAGGAGTTGAAGGCCAAAGGCAAGAAGAGCTCGGGCATCTGGTGGCCACCACCTGGGCCATGCAACAAACTGAGGATATGATGAACCAGGTCCGGCGTGAAGCTGGTCAGCTCCTGCGCGGGCCTCATGAAGGCCGTCCGACTGCGGGGGAGGCCGTCCACCAGCCTGCCATTGAGGAGAGTGTCAGGGGGGCAGCAACGCAGGAGGAATTCTACGCCAAGAACTCCCCGGGACCCAAGGCCCTCCTCTCAGCATCCCAGGCTGTGGACTGGGGAGCCACCCAACTGGAGGGGTGGGCTGAAGAGGCCGTCCTGCACACCTGGAGCTCATTGTCCACTCCTAGGAGAGCACGGATAACAGCCCAGCTAGTGTCTACTTCTAAAACATCTCAACCCAGAAAGTTTCCCAAGCCAGAATCCTTCAGGAGAGACACATTTTAAAAAATATGTAGTTATGTCTTTTCTCTACTGTTATATATTCACTGTTTTGGGGTGGGGCGCTGCATTATTGGTAGGGATGCTTTGGGTAAAAGTTGACAAAACTTTTGGGAATCTGAGCAGACTTTAGGACTGCTCCCCGTGGGAGAATGGAGCTGGCTGCAAAAGTGGCTGCCTCCAACAAGTCAGGCCCGGAGAGGATCAAAAACAGACACCATGGATTTCTCAGGACGAGAGAGAAACTCAGGTGAAGGTGTTGGAGCTGGAGAAGACACTGGAGAACAGCAGGATGCGGCTGGAGGAGCTTCAGATGAGATCTTTCACCCTGGTTAGGGTGCTCGACCAGCCTGTGGAGGAGGCAGTTCAGCCTGTCCTGGCCAGCCCTCGACATGGTATCCTGAAGAAGGCCCCACTAGCTCAGAAGCCCACCTCATGAAGGCGGATGGCATCTATCAGGCCCAGCTTGTGAAGTCCTAAGAGAACTCAGCTTTTACTCTGAAGAGAAATCAGGCTGAGAGAACCCCTGAAAATGGGAAGGCTCCCTCTTAGCTCCCCTTTACCCAAAAGACCAAGGAGACATTTCCCTCCTACCCCCTAATCTCCAGGCCCTGGGGGTGAGGAAGAAAAGTGGATGCCAGAGCCAGGAGAGATTTGTGTTTTAAACAAATCCCAGATGGATTTCTCCATTTGCTGTGGCATCTTTTCCACCCCTAGTGACTCTGAAGCCCTGATGTACCATTCACTTAATGGGCTCCATGTGATCAAGGGACTGGGAGCAGACTAAGGACTTTGATGTCTCTAGATCCTGTGAGTGGCTCAAGAGATCATTTCTCCACCCAAGATGAGATTCTTTATTTTTCTGCAATAAGAAAAATTTCTTGACCCAGCAAGTTTCCCAAGCCTGAATCCTTCAGAAGAGATACATTTTTAAAACATGTAGTTACATCTTTTCTCTACTGTTTTGTATTTAATGTTTTGAGGGGGGAAGCCCTGCATTATTGGTAGGAGATGCTTTGGGGAGGGCCTGGCCCTTTCTTGGGACTCTGAATCTGTGATAATGGCTTACTGGGGAGGAATAAAAATTGAACAAAAAAAAAGGAAAGTAAAAGGCAGTCTTCCTTCTGCCACATTAGCTCTTCATGGCCAAAGTGGCATTGTCCTGAGAGAGAATTTGGCTAAAGATGAAACAAGAAAAGGAGTGACCAAGAGATATATCCAACATACATGACCCCTGGACAAAATGTCTCCTTGCTTATAGTCTCTAAGGAGTTTGCATGTATGTGTTTACTATAGAAAGAGGGTCTTTAACAAATGGTAAGCATGTTATGTAAGTCAGTGGGGCTTAATTTAATATGAATATGTAAATTATAATTCCCAGAATGGAGATATAAAAAATTATAGTATATGTATCAGAATGAGGAAGAATTGTACTGAGACTGATAGCAAAGATTGAACTGAGGTTAGAGAGAAGAGGAGAGGGAAGGAGCAAGTTTTTTTAAAGTACCTGTTATATGGAAGTCATTGTGCTAAACCATTTTAAAAATGATCTTGTTTGATCCTCACAACAACTGGGGTGGAGTAGGTGCTATTATATCCTCATTTTACAGATGAGGAAATTGAGCCAAATGAAAGTCAAGTGATTTCCACAGGGTCATACAACTAGTAAGTGTATGAGGCCAGATTTGAACTTAGATTGTCCTGACTCAGGACCAGCACTCTAACCACTGTGTCACCAGGCAAGGAAACAATTAAAATTGAAAAAAAAAGCAACAGAGAAATAACAATAAAATACTTCATTAAGTCCAAGACTAAGAGACTTCCAGAAGCCTGTTGATACTCTAAACAGGGATAATATAGGGAGATGAAAACCACCACATATGGGTAGCCTGAGCCATAACAAACAACGGTGGGACGTAGGTCCAGTGCATCACCTGGGCAGCCCTTACTAGCACCATACTGACACAGGGCCAGTGCAGTGCCCAGGAAGCCTCCAAAGGAACCAAGCTGGGCCAGATCAGCACCCAAGCAGCACAAGAAGCAGGAATCTTGCAAAAGACCTTCAACCAGTGACATCTATAATATCTTGCTAAGATCTGTCAGAGGATTGAGAAAGAAAAAAGATACAAAGAATAAAAAAAGAGTCAGACTAATGTTGGGCCAATAGAACAGGGAATCCAAAGCTGGGAATCTTGCCGACAATGAAGATCAGTCCAATCACCAAACAGCAGTAACTTCAGATTACAGAGGAGGAAAAAGTCAGGCAGGAACTGCCTGTACTAAAGTCTTAATCCAGAAAATGAAGTTAGGGATATGAATAAAGTAGAAGAAAATTCCAAATAAAATGAAGAAAATCATAAATTAAGAAAAGCATGAGGGTAGCTGGGTGGTGCAGTGGATTCTGAAATCAGGAGGAACTGGATTCAAATGTGACCTCAGACACATGATGTTTACTAAACTGTGTGACCTTGGACAAGTCACTTAATTCCATAGCCTCACAAAAACAAATAAACAATAACAAAAAAAAAAGCATGAGAAATAAACCCAGAATAAATACAAGTACCTCAAGAACAAGTGAGACGGGGGTGGCTAGGTGGCTAGTGGATAAAGCACTGGCCTTGGAGTCAGGAGTACCTGGGTTCAAATCCAGTTTTAGACACTTAATAATTACCTAGCTGTGTGGCCTTAGGCAAGCCACTTAACCCCATTTGCCTTGCCAAAAAAAAACCCTAAAAAAAAAAAAAGAACAAGTGAGACCTCAAGAACAGAATAGCTTGGCTATGTGACCTCCAAGAATGGCAAGAAATGAAAAAATAAAATTAGTGAACTTGAGGAAAAATAGTAAAAGGAGATTAAACAGTTTAGAAGAGAAGGCAAAAAAAAAAATTTAAATAAAAAAATTTAAAAAAGAAGAGAAGGTAGAAAATTTTGTCCATGTAGTGAACTCTCTGAAAAATAGAAGTGGGCAAAAAAAAGAGATTTTGTGTTTTAAACAAATCCCAGATGGATTTCTCCATTTGCTGTAGAACAAGGTTAAAAGACAAAAAAATAAAATAAAAGAATGTGTAAGGTAGCTAGTTTTCGAAATAATTGACCTGAAAAAATAGTTGAGGAAATATAATTTAGTAATTATCAGACTCCCTAAAATCTATGATGAAATAAAAAACTTGGATACCATATTTCAAAAATATCATACATGAAAATTGTCCAGATATATTAGAACTAGAGGGGAAAGTAAAAATAGAAGAAAAAAATCCACTCAGTAACTCCTAAAAGAAATACCAAAATGAAAGCTCTCAGGAAGGTCATAGTCAAAATCCACAGCATCTAAATCAAAGAAAAGTTGTCTCAAACAGTCAGAAATAAAGGCTTCAATTAGCAAGAAATCACAGTGAAGGACACACAACACTATGCTGCAGTGATATTAATGGAGAGAAGACCATGGAACACAATATTCCAAAAAAATAAGAAAGGGCTTAAAACCAAGAATACTTCTCCCTGAAAAATAAATATAATCCTATGGAGTAAATGGAACTTTAACAGAGAACTTTTGAGTTTCAGACACTCCTGATGAAAAGACTAGAGTTGGGGGGGGGGGGCAGCTACATTGCACAGTGGTTAGAGCAGCAGCCCTGGAGTCAAGAGGACCTGAGTTTGAATCTGGCCCCAGATACTTAATACTAGCTATATGACCTTGGGCAAATCATTTAACCTCATTGCCCCATAAAACCCTGTCCCCCCAAAAAAGAAAAGACCAGGATTAGGTAGACTACAATAAAATAAACATTTATTAAATGCCAAGCACTGTGCTGAAAGCTGGAATACAAAAAGAAAAAAACAATTCCTGCCTTCAAGGAGATTTAATAAGAGAAGACACGCAAAAGAAAGTTGGAAAGGGGGTGGGGGAAGGATGGCAAAGAAATATTACATTCCTTGGATTTCAAACCAAGCATAGTTACTGATGGAAAGTAGAAAGTTATCTGGACCCTCTGCCTCTGTTCTCTGAATCCAGTGGAGCAATCCCCATCCAGAAATTCAACATGTTGATTTTGAAGATCATTGCAAGAGAGATCTTTGACTCTTGTGGAAACTCCACCGTTGAAGTTGATCTCTGCACTTCAAAAGGTCTCTTCAGAGCTGTTGTGCCCAGTGGAGCTCCCAGACAATGATAAGACCTGCTATATGGGAAAGGTGTCTCAAAAGCAGCTGAGCACATCAATAAAACTATTGCCCCAACCCTGATTATCAAGAAACTGAATGTTGTTGAACAGGAGAAGATTGACAAATTGATGATAGAAATGAACAGCTCTGAGAATAAATCTAAATTTGGAGCAAATGCCATATTGGGAGTGTCTCTGGCTGTTTGTAAGGCTGGAGCTGCAGAGAAAGGTGTCTCCTTGTTCCACCATATTACTGATCTTGTAGGCAATGAAGCAGTCATCCTGTCAGTTCCCATCTTCAATGTGATCAATGGTGGCTTCCATGCTGGTAACAAGCTAGCAATGCAGGAGTTCATGATCCTTTCTACTGGAGCATCAAACGTCAAGGAAGCCATGCATGTTGGAACTGAGGTCTACTACAACCTGAAGAACGTGATTAAGAAGAAATATGGACAGGATGCCACCAATGTAGAAAATGAGGGTGGCTTTGTTCCTAACATCCTGGAGAATAAAGAAGCTCTGGAGCTGCTGAAGGAAGCGATTGGCAAGGCTGGCTATATTGACAAGGTTGTAATTGGTATGGATGTTGCTGCCTCTGAATTCTTCTGGTCTGGGAAATATGACTTGGACTTCAAGTCTCCTGATGATCCCAACAGATATATCTCACCTGCTGAGCTTAGGGACCTTTCAAAGAACTTCATCAGGGACTATCCAGTGGTGTCTATTGAAAATCTCTTTGACCAGGATGATTGGGCAGCTTGGAAGAATTTTACTGAAACTGCAGGCATCCAGGTTGTAGGGGATGATCTCACAGTGACTAATCCTAGAAGCATTGAAAAGGCTGTGAATGAGAAAGCTTTCAACTGCCTCCTGCTCAAAGTGACCAGATTGGCTCCATGACCAAATCTCTCCAGGTGTACAAGCTGGCCCAGTCCAATGGGTGGGGAGTAATGGGTTCCCATCATTCTGGGGAGACTGAAGATGCCTTCATTGCAGACCTGGTGGTGGGTCTCTGCACTGGGCAGATCAAGACTGGGTCCCCCTGCCAATCTGAGCATTTGGCCAAGTATAACCAACCTCTCAGAATTGAGGAAGAGCTGATCAGCAAGGCTAAATTCACTGGAAGGAACTTCAGAAACCCTCATGCTAAGTAAGCTCCATGAAGCCTCAGAGTTAGTAGGTGACAGTCATCTCTGTAGAAGTCCTTCTCCAAAGAATGGGCAGCATCAAGCAGTAGACCAGTTTTGTTTTGGGGATGAGAGCTCTGCTATGTAACTCCACCCCTCTTTCTTCCACCTTTCTGTGTTGTTCTCACTGCTTCTTTTGAACTGTCTTATCAGAGACTGTACCTGATTATTTGGTCCTTTATTGGAAGACCTTATCTTGTGACTGGACTAGAATGATTTGTTCTCACCCCTACCCCCAGTGTTGATGTGCAGAGTCATATACTTGTGATGCAACCCCAACAAGCCCACAGGCCAGATCCTTTAGTGGCTTCTATGTGCAGAATAAAAGTATTCAGTAATCCACTAGGAAAAAAAAAGGAAGTTATCTGGAGAGTCCAAATCCAGCCATGTATAGAAGAAAGTTTTGGGAGGAGGTTAATATTTCACCCTCCAGGCCTTCAAAGGAGAGAGGCTGAGGAAGATGGGAAGGTGCTGAGTATGCAGAACTGAGTGTGCAGAATGATGGTGAGATTTTAGGCAATCAAGTTTTCCTGATAGGGTCATCATGTTCCTTGTAGTTCAAACCAAACAGAGCTGCAGATGGAAATTGGAGAGGGTAGGAAATTGGAGAGGGTAGATTCATGGAAATGCAAAAAGGAAAGACAAGAGAAACCTTGAAAAGGTAAATACATTTGAGCAATTGGAAGTTACTAAATGATGATGAAGTTCTAATTAGTGAAGAATTCTAATAGTGAGAAAATAGATATGTCCATTGATAATCCAACTGTTTTCTAAGGTGGCAGAGAAAAAGTTTTTTAAAAAGGACAAAAACAGCACCTAAGGATGATTTTGTTCATTTTAAGGGAAAATAAAGATGGGAGGAGGGGCAGCTAGGTGACACAATGAATAGAACACCGGCCTGGGGCCAGGAGGACCTAAGTTCAAATCTGGCCTCAGACACTTAATAATTGTCTAGCTGTGTGACCTTGGGCAAGTCACTTAACCCCACTGCCTTGCCAAAAAAAATAATAATAATGATAGCATTCTCACCTTTCCAATAATTTAGCAAATAGGTATATGTACTTTGTGTGTTATGAAAAAAGAATACCTGAACTAATCAGGGAATCAAGGCAGAAACCTGTTAATGAGCAAGGGCAGAAATCTGCCAAATAATAAAAGTAACCACCTCCTAGAGTTGTGAGGCTCAAATGAGAGAAAAAGGGGATGAATGTATTATTTTTATAATTAGAGTATTCAAAAAGAAGATGACTTCTTTTTTTTAGGCTTTTGCAAGGCAAATGGGGTTAAGTGGCTTGCCCAAGGCCACACAGCTAGGTAATTAGTGTCTGAGGTTGGATTTGAACTCAGGTACTCCTGATTCCAGGGCCGGCGCTCTATCCACTGTGCCACCTAGCCGCCCCTTCTTTGAAGATTTTAAAGTTCATAGTTCAACAATATCAAAAATGAAAGAAAATCAGAAATTGAGTATCAATTTCTCAGCCTTAAATTCCAAATAAAAAGCCTATTGCAAAAATTCTTTTGAGTAGGACTGACCTCACTTATGAATAATTCTGTTTATCCACAATCTAATCCACCAGAAAATTCAGAAAGACCAGTTTTTTTTGCAGTCTTTACCATGATGATTGATATTTAAAATTATACAATTCAGTTTGAATTCCTACAATTCACAAGGCACTGACATTTAAATTGTATATGCCCATTTGTAGATGACATAGATTGACTCACAATCTGTAACTTTAGAGAATGCACTGAATGAGATCCTTAATGACTCAAGAGTTCCATTTAACTTTACACATAGGAAAAAAGGAGTTGAAAAATATTTATTGTCTAGTCATGGGGTTGGATGGCCAACCCATAGAACTGATTGAATGATCTCTTGGGTCCTGAAAATGTAGAATATTTAAGAGGAAGAAGATGGATTGACTTGCCTTAGAAAAACTAGTGCTTTTAATTAACCCAAGCATTTATCTGTAACAAAAACAACAATAATCCTCCATTGATGATACATGGTTATGTCATATTAATTAGTATCCAATATCACAGCCACCACGAATTAAAGTTGTGAATTATCCAAAGTGCTATAGGGTCATTAGGATAATATATCATATTAACAGTAGGCATATCTGGTGGATATATCAGTTGGTTCTGGAGTCAGGGAAACCTGAGTTAAAACCTAGCCTCAAATATTTAGTTGTGTGTCCTTTGACTTCAATTTAGGGTCTCAAATACCACATTGCTTCTCATGACAAAAAGTTATTGGAAGATCCTGAAATATCTTTTGAATCCCCAAATAAAAAAGCATCTATTTGCACAAAAACTATTTATAAAGGAGAGCTTTTAATAGTTGCAAAAAATTGGAAATTGAGGGATGCTCATAAATGGGTAATGGATGAACAAGTTGGAGCATGATTGCAGTGGAATGTGATGAGCAAGCATTTCGGAAAGACCTGTAAATACCTCCATAAATTGATGCAAAAATGAAAGGAACAGAACCAGGAGAACACTGTATATAGCAACAGCAACATTATGTGATTAACTATGATTGACTTAGCTTATTTGCAATTCAATGATCCAAGACAATTCCAAAAGACTCATGATGTCAGAAAAAGAACTGATGGAATCTGAATACAGATCAAAGCTTACTGTTTTCACTTTATTTTTTCATAATTTTTTTCTTTTTGTTCTGTTTCTTCTTAAATGTGATTAACATGATGGTACATATATAACTTATATCAAATTACGTTCTTAGGAAGAAGCAAGGAAAGGCAGTGAGAACTCAAATTTTTTTAATAAATATTAAAATGGTCTTTATATGTGTTTAGAAAAATACCATTTAAAAGAAAAAGCAAAATAAATGAAAATGAGTTAAAATAAATAATAATAAAAAGAATGATAAAATTATCTTTTTAAAATGATAAACCATATCCATCTAAAACCATTTAGCAAGCAGTATATGCAATGGGGATAAGCTAGAAGTATTCCCAACAAGATCAGGGTGAAACAAGGATGTCTATTGTGTACACTATTATTCAATATTGTCACTAATTAACTTTAGCAATAAGAGAAGAAAAAGGGGGCGGCTAGGGTGACATAGTGGATAAAGCACCGGCCCTGGAGTCAGGAGTCCCTAAGTTCAAATCCAGCCTCAGACACTTAATAATTAGCTAGCTGTGTGGCCTTGGGCAAGCCACTTAACCCCGTGCGCCTTGCAAAAAAAACCCCAAAACCTAAAAAAAAATAAGAGAAAAAAAATTAAAGGAATTAGAACAGGCAATGAAGAAACAAAATTATCACTCTGTGCAGATGATATGATGGTACACTTAGTGAATCCTAGAGAATCAGCTAAAAATTACTTGAAACAATTAACAACTTTAGTAAAGATGTAGGATATAAAATAAACCCATATAAATTGTCAGCATTTCTATATATTACCCCAAAAGCCCAGCAACAAAAGATAGAAAAAGAAATTCCTTTCACAATAACTGTAGACAATATAAAATATTTGAGAGTCTACCTGCCAAGACAAACCTAGAAATTATATGATTATAATTACAAGACACTTTTTACACAAATAAAATCAGATCTAAACAGTTGGGAAAATATCAATTGTTCATGGTTAGCCTGAGCTATTATAATAAAAATGATAATTCTACCTAAATTAATCTACTTATTCAGTGCCATACAAATCAAGCTACCAAAAATTATTTTATAGGGCGAGAAAAAATAATAAC